>NC_044016.1:4898333-5198809 GCF_900496995.4 Aquila chrysaetos chrysaetos
CGGGCGCCTCTGACAGGACCTCCTGACAGGGCTGCTGAGGGAAGGCGGCCTGGGAAGGCGGATGGGGGCAACGGAGGGCACCGGTCTCGGGGCGGCGGCCGACAGGCGCCCGGGAGAGGGGACTTGGCGGGCGGGGAAGGGCTGAGCGGTGCCGCCCAACCCCGCTTCCCGCCGACCGGCGCCGCGACACCGCGGCCCCGGCTGCCCCGACCCGCCGCCGTCGCGGCGGGCGCGGCCGTGAGGCGACCGGGGCCGGGGCGGAGCCTCGGCAGCGCTGATTGACGCGAGGCGGGGGCGGGGCCGCGAGGGGGCGGAGTCACGCCGCCGAGCCGGAGCGTCGGGGCTGTGGAGGGCGGGGGGAAGACACCGGGCACCGAGCCGCCGCCGCCGCTGCTCCCCTGCGCCAGGTAACCGGGCGGGGGGGCCGCGCCGCGCCCCGCACTGCCCAGGGAGGCCGGTGCGGGCCGCCGGCGGCTGGGGAGGGAGGTGGCGGCCGCCGCTCCGGGTCCGCGGCACTGTGTCTCTCGGGCCGCGGCGGGGCCCCGGGCGAGCCGCTCCGGCCCGGCGGCGCGGACAGGGGTAGCGCCGGCCCTGCCTGCCCCGCTGCGGCCCGGCGCCGCGACAAAGCGCCGGCCTTCCCCCACCCCGTCCTCTCCTCCGTCAGCGTCTCCCAGCGCCGCCCAGCCTTCCTGCCCGGCCCTCCGCCTAGGGCCGGCACCGAGCACCCCCCTCTCCGCCGCGGCCGCAACTTCCTTCCCCGGCCCCGCACCGCCGCCGCCGGCTCCCCTCCCCGGCGGGGCGGTGGCAACTTTTCGGGCCGGTTCCTGGGGGAGAGGGGTCCCGGGCGGGGGGGAGCGAGGAGCCGTGCCGGGGCCCCCTCCGCCGCGTCGCTCTCCCCCCCCCCCCCCCCCCCATACCCCACCGCACGGCTGAGGCGGGGGAGCGGGAGCGGTGGGCGGCGAGAGCCGCCCGGGGAGGAGGGGGGGGGTGTGTGTGTGTGTGGGGGAGGGCGGTGGTGGGTCCGTTCGGCCCCTCACGGCGGCGGCCCCGGGGCCCTCCCGTCAGCTGTTTCCTCCTGTTTGTTGTCAAGTTGCCTGCGCTGCCGGCAGCGCCCGGCGGCGGCGCCGGGGGCCGAGCCGGCGGCGGTTGGCTGCGCGCGCCCCCGTGACGGCGCTCAGCTGGGGCCCGCCCCCGCGCGGGGCTTTGTGTGGAGCGAGCGGGGGGCAACGGCCGCGGCGCGCGCGCGGGCGCGCGCGGCCCCACCGCGCACGCGTGGGCTGGGGAATCGCCCCCCCCCCCCCCCCCACACACCCCCCTCACACACTTCATCGTGGCGCTGGGCCCCAGCCGGTGGCAGCGGGCGCCGCTCCGGGGTTGGCGTCGCCTCCGCCGGGGGCGGCTCGGGGCGCGACGCAGGCCGGCCTTACCGTCAAGGGTTACGCGGGGGTTAACCGCCCTGCGGCAAAGGCCGGCGCCGGTCCCGCCGCTCGCAGAGCGTGGGTCAGTCTTCCCCCCCCCCCGCCCCACGCCGCCGCCGATTCTGGCCGCCTGCCCTGTCAGCGCTGCCCGGTTAGGGCAGCAGCGGTGCCACGGGGTGGGTAGCAGTGCCGCTTGACGCATCTCTCTTCTCCCTTCCCGATTAGAAGGTGCTGCTTGTTCACCGCTCCTTGAAGACTTACTCATCGCCGAAGCAGCCCTGAGTAAAGCCCGTGTCCCTGCCCCACAGGTGACTCTCAGGGGAGGCCGGTTGTCAGAAATGGAGTGGTAGTTGTTACTTGCTGTTCCAGCAATAAGCCAGCTACGCCTGTCAGCTCTTAGGTTGGATTTTGCCTGTGAAAGTATGGATTCCCAGGGAACTGAAATATTTGGCAAGCGCTTTTTTTTTTTTTTTTCCGCTGGAAAAGGCTCTAGTCAAAGCAAAAAGGAATGCAAAGACTGTCATCTGTCTGTTCGTTTGTTACTCTGTGTACAGACCTCAGCTGTACTGTGCAAACAGATACAGATTAGATTAATCCAGCATGCTTATTTAAGAATAAAGGCTGTGTTTTGTACTAATACAGTGATAGAATTTAATAAATTATTGTTCTTTATTTTCTTTAAACAATAAACATGGTGTTAGGGTTAGATTGAAGGAGTAACAAAGCAAGTACACCAGTCTTGTAAGAGAGAAACAGGGCATGGCTCAGAGTGGTAGGTGTCGCAGAGTGACTCTTGATGTCAACAACTAATGGCAGTAGATTAACCATTAGCATAACTAATGTTTGTGACTGATGGCAGAAAGTGAGAGAACTTGCTCTGTCGTAAAGATTCCCAGCTGGTTCAGCTATATAGCCATATATATATAACTATATAACAGCTGTATATAATCCTTTTATGTATAGACTCATTCTGGATAGCTGAATTCAGGTAATGTTTGTGACAAACGAAACTGTCCATTTTTAAGTGTTACTTTCTTTTTCTAATGTTAGTCTTTAGAAATATTATTTGGAGGCTTCTGTCATCTGTTACTTTCACTTCTGTAGTTGTGGAAGTACTTAACTTACAGAATGCAGATCTAATTGTTTATATATAGCTTTTAATAATAATGAGTGAGTTTCAGCTGTAGCTGCCAAGTGTGTGAGGACAAAAGAAATTGCACCTCAAAGCCCTGTAGAGAAGATGACAAGAACAGACAAGATTTGTTACTTATCATCTGACAGACCAAGAGTTGTACACATGCACACAAATATATGTATATATATTTAGCATTCTCTCTGCTGGTAGTCATCACAAGCTTGAAGTCTTGTTGTCCAAGTTAGGTCACTGGTTCATGTTTGTTTACTATCATTTGACCTATGTTGAAATCTTGAGTTGCTCAGCTCTTGCTGAAATACGTAATTCGCTTAAGCAAGATTTAGCTTAAAAATATCTTGTTAAATGTGTAGAGGAAATGCTTAAACACTGTTAATGTTTGGTAGCAAGGCTCTCTCTTTAATTTTGGAGCCTTTACCTACATTTAGGAGTTTCCTAGTTAATACAAAATTTTCTTGGTGAGACGCACTAAGCATATTCGCACCCTTTCTGCCAGTTGGATGTAGTATGTATGGAAGTTTAGGTGATCATTGCCTTTTCACCATTTCTTTGAAGTTTGTTTATTTGATTTTTATTGTTTTTATGACTTGTGAAACGTGTCTATGGGTGAAGATTTGTATCACTTCAGCACTAAAATGAATGAAAACAGAAAATCTGAATTTAGCCTTCTGAATGTTGCAGAATGGATTAATAGGCAAAAGTTGTCTTATCTGCTTAATTAGTATAAGAATAAATGTATTACAAAAGCAGGAAATACAGCTTAAAAACAGTTGGGGAATTATGAGAGGAAAAGGTGATCCTTTTCCTCTCTTAGGGAAGGGAAAGGGGAAAAAGAAAGGGGAAAAGAAACAAGGAGACAGGAATAGTTGCTGCTTTTGAACTCTAGTAGTGGGAAAGAAAATTAATCTGAGTCTGATACCATTTGTAAACTAATACTTTTATATGTTATCTAGCAAGAGTATTGTGAGGGTGTAAGTTACTGTGTGGGGGATGCTGAGATATGGGGGCTGTATTAGAAACAAGCACCCATCTGTATGGCTCTGCTCTCTGTAAACTTGAAACAAACTACCCTGTATTAGTGTTTGCATGCACCAATATAATGTTATGTTGACATATTTAAATGCCAGTATCCCAATGTGAAACTTTGGCCTTACCTAGAAAAAAAGCCAGTTTTCAATAGAAAATGATACTGCTGTAACTTGCACAAATGCAGTTTCATCCCGCACGGCAGCCTGTTCTAGGCGGGTGCCGTGCACTGCATCTGGGCACAGCTTTCATTACTTTGCCAAAGCCTCTTCAGTCATTTGACTGTATTAACTTCCTTGTATAGTTTGCTACAGTAGCTGGATGGTTCTAATGAGCATAGCATACTGTTCCAGTTCACTTTCTTACCTCACATTTGGCTGTGTGTGGTGCTTTCTGGTAACGAATTCTGCATGTAGGCAGAGGCCAGAGGCTGGGCCCTGCTTACTTCAACAGTCACCGAAGTCAGTGGCAGACAGTTGAATCTCAGACCTCCTAAGAGACTGACCGCATGTGTATTTTCAGATGCACGCCTACTTGTGAACAGCAGAAACCTGGGAAGGTAAGGAGCAAGTTTTATTTTTTTTTTTTTGCTTACCCAGTGATTCTTTAATGTGTGGTCTTGTGTAGCTGTGCTAAGTATTCTTTTTCCTCTTTTGTCCATCTCTGAGATGAGAAAAGGAAGCTTAAGCCCGGTTCCTGAGATGTGAAGATGAAGTTTAAGCCCGGTTCTAGAGTAAGTACACCTTGAGAATGTTTTACTGTGCTTAGGGGAATGTACAGCCCTTTTTTAAGGGGGAGAGGGTGTTTGTTTGGCTCACCATACAAAGGAAGGTGTTTTCAGTCAGTGAAATGGTGAAAGAGAGGCTGTCATAGGGGGGTTTTTTATCCTTTAACTAGCAGCTGTTTTCTGTTGTAGATCTGAGATGCAGTAGATGGTGCTGAAGCAACACTGAGGCTCCTGAAATATCCACAGTCCAGTGTGTATATAGAAAGTGCCTGCTGGCTGTTCCAAATGTTGATGGTGCTGTGTCTTCAAGAGATGCACTCTGGGACAAGAGAACACTGACTGTTAGTTTTAAAAATGTTAATAAATAATTCTTTGTGTTACTTTTTTGTTCTTTATTGCTTGTGAATGTAGGCAGATTAGGTAGTACAAATACCAACCAAGTAGTGCTTCAGGTGGTTTCAGCTCTGTGTGCAGATAGTGGTCAAATTTAAGCTGTTGAATGTCAGCTCTTTGACAGCTGTTGCTTGGTGTTGCCAAAATCAACACTGAAAGACAGGTGGACGTTTGGGAGGATACTACTCTAGAAATACATATTATAGCACACAGCCACAGTGCTTGTGTTTCCTGTCTGTCCGTGCACTCACTGGGAGAAGCATGCAGGCAGGAAATTTTTCACAGTACAACTCAGAAGTTGTATCAAGGTTTGAACTGTCAAAATAATGGACTGTCACAGC
This sequence comes from Aquila chrysaetos chrysaetos, assembly GCF_900496995.4. Taxonomy (NCBI): domain Eukaryota; kingdom Metazoa; phylum Chordata; class Aves; order Accipitriformes; family Accipitridae; genus Aquila; species Aquila chrysaetos. Next base: position 4,903,392 of record NC_044016.1, read on the forward strand.
AAGCCTTACTAGCTAGGTAATACGAGCTATCACTGATTGTTCTGCTAAAGGTCCTCTCAAGAATTCAGGTTGATAGTGCTGGTCAGGGTGCCAATTAATGACACAGTGGCATCATCTCAGTTTGTAGAAGTACCTGTCTCTTTGAACTGTGTAGATTTGACCAGTGGTAGATACTTTATATCCCTTTAGTGAAAGTAAATATGCCTGCCTTTTCTACATTGTAGCCATTAATTTAATATTACAACTTGTGTTTGGTAATTTGCATGAGGACAGGATCACTAGGACTTCATCACTGACACGTATCCAACAAAGAATGTGTAGCTGACTTTAAAGATTAAATCATGGGCCGAAAAAATCTCTGTTCTTTCCTCAGCATTTGGTTTGTGAATAACCAAGATTCCTGTCTACCGCTTCTGAAAATTCTGCTAGTAGCATGATGGAATTGGTGTGATGTGGTAGTGTCACTTTCTGGGGTTGTGAATAGGAATAGGGAACTTGACTGGCTCTCTGAACCAATGGAAGTTATTTTCACTGTTTTTAAGTGTAGCGAGTGGATGAATGGGTAAGTGCACTTCTAGCATTTTCCTCCCCCTAATTGGAGGATCTTATGCTTTAGAAATGCTTTTATGCTTCACAATTCTTTGGCTTCTCTTCATTTCAGAGAGCCCTCCCACTGCCTATAAAAGCTGCCTATAAGTGGCTTTTTTCAGATCATTTATGTATGTGTGAACATAAATAGACGCCCACACCTTTTGCATGGAAAGTGAAAACTATAGGAAAAAAAATTACATAGTTATCTTGGGTGACTTTGTACACACCACTTCTGTATGTGAGGGTTATGAGCCTGAGAGCAAAGGAAAATTGCTTTCCCGTGTTCTGTTGTGCTTCTGTTTTTTCCAGTGTACAATAAGTATACCCTACAGGATTCAGGATCCTTACGTAAGGAGAGAACAGTCTTTATCCACAGCAAGTACCTTCTGAATTGGTCTTACAAGTGAATACTATGTTTTTAGCTTGGGGAAAAAGAACAGAGAGGGGAGAGTGTGAAATGATTTCAAGTTGAAATTAACTTCTCTACCTTATATGAGAGGAAAAAGCAAAAGTTCCTTGTTAGCTTATTTAGAAAATTCATGGTCAAATGCAGCATTTAAAGGCTGCCTTCCTAGCAGTCATTTTGTAACTTTTTTCCTACTTTTTCCTACTGTGAGCAGTAATACAAAGACTAATGTGAGGTGACTAGTTTTATAACACTTCAGCTGGACCCTTACAAATTCATTGAAATCCTGTAGGAATCGAAACTGAGAGCTAATGATAGTTGTAGGCTGCTATCTATTTTGCCTGAAATCTGCCAGGGGGCAGTTAAGTGTAGAGGTTATTTTAAACGTTGGACTTTCTAGTAGGATTACATTATTTTAGCAGCTTCTTAAAAAAACATACTCAAAATCTAGACTGTTTTGACTGTTATGATGAAGATTGTAGAATTTAATTTTCTAAGCTTTTAAATGTGTATTTATTTATTTCAAGAATACATGTTTTCTTACGCACTGTATTCTGAAGAAAATTATTCTGGTACCAGTTGGTTTATTAGATTCTGCTGTAACTTTAGTCTGAATTCTCACAGCCTTGTGCTACCATCAAATGAATCTCGCTTTGTCTTTCTGTTGGGACCCAAGTCTTACTGGAAGTTTCTTTCTCATTTAGATACTTGATGAGGTTACTTTCAGCTTTTTTGGGGGATATGAAGAATTGAAGATTTTAGGCCTTATATTACTAGGCAGGTTTTTCAGCCTTATGTCTTTGAACATATTTATTTATGTATTTATTTTAATGTTTAATATTTTCAGGACTCAAAACTTCAGTCCATGCGTAATGCCATATCCAGAAGTAATACATTTGTATGTCGCTTTGACTTCAAACTTGCTTGTAAGAATTACACTTGTGCTCTCTTCTGAAGTATCTAAATTTTGGTTTCAGTGACTCTAGGTTACTGCTTTTCTGGGTGCAGTAACATGAATTATGTTTCTAGATAGGTGATGTATTTGCATTTTAAGTGTTCAGATGTGTATTTTCAAAATGACATGCTTTGTAAGGTTAGTCTGTGTAAATGGATCTGTTCTTGTCACTTACTAATCTTAGTGTTCATGTTGCTCTTGGTAGAAGAGAGGGATGTTTTTGGATTTGTTTCATGTTAGCTTCTAAAAATACTGACAGGGTAAGCATTGTGTTTACCCTGAAAGAAATACCCCTTTGGATGTTGATTCCACATTTACAATAACTTATGATGGGTTAATTGTTTTTAATCCACAATACAATCAACACAAAAATAACATTATCCAAAATTAGTAAGGATGGCACATGGAGATAGGCCAAGTGCCTTATGGGCATATCTGTCACAATTGCCTTTATTGCTTGTATTTGTGGTTTCTTCTGGTTGGAGACTTTGACTGATAGTTGTTTATTCATGCTTATTGTCTGTTGATTTTCCTTCATGCTGTCACTATTCACATTTTAATTTTTCTTTTGCCCTCGCTTGCTAGGAAAGATAAAGGCGTATTAGAAAGGTATAATGCTTAGAGAAACTGAAGGAAAACGCTTCCTGTATTTTGAGTGGAGTCACAAGGAGTCACACCCCTATGTTCAGCTAAGTCTCTGAAATATTTTTATCAAAATCAAGACCTGTTTTATTTATCCTTCCAAGAAGAGAAATGGGTGTTATATCACCTTTAAAGGAAAAGAGTCATTCCATTGCTTTGAATTTTTATGTATCCTTCAGATGGGATACAGAAGACTAATAGTGATTTGAAAAATCTGAATGTAAGGAACTTGTGTTAAAATCACTCTGTTCAATACTAGGAACCCTTTTTATTGCCACACATTGTAAGAAGACAATATGGTGAAATAAAGCAATTGAAAAAAAACATCAGGATGTCAGTGACTTATGATTTTTACATGTAAAAATGGTATTTTAAATTTTGTGTGTGCAGGTGCATGTTTTAGTCCATTTGCTTTGTGCATGTCAGAGTAACCTTTAAGAAACTGATTCCCTAAAACTGGAAATGGGTTTAATTTAGGTATTTGCGCTTCGTAAAGTCATTTGACATAGAATATTCAACTTGATGAGCACAAAATTTGATTGATTTCTCTATGAACGGCACACTGTCTCCTGTTCTGAAAAGTAAAACCCACACAACTTTAATATTGCTCTGTGTGTCAGTTTTACTTTGCATTGCTGTGCATGACAAAAGCAGAGACAACACTCTTTTTCTGATTCCACATATGAAGCATAAATGGAGGTATATTTAACTTGTTTAACTATAGATGTTTAGTCATAAAACTTCTGCAGTTGGAATGGAAATAACATAATTTAGTTCCTTTGTCATGTTATCTCATCCTTCGTGATTTAAGTTTTCAGCTGTCTGATATGTTCTGTGCCTACCTGCTAGTTAACTTTTTATGTTAGTTGGTATAAAGTTGGTGAGATACTTTAATTTTCCCAAGCAGTGAAGAGTTTTATTTATCAGGTACTACAGATCTGCTGCTATAAACTTTCTAAGCTCTCTTTTTCTGCTCATTGGAGTTGCTCAGGTGTTTTAGTGATGATGCTTTGGAAATAGCTTGGGTAAATGAGACAGTATTTTGTATTTAGATTAGACAGCTTTAAATGTTTGTATATAAAACTGTCTGGTGTAAAGACTGGGTGGATTGTTTATTGTATACGTATGTATATTAAACCGATAAGTAAGTGTCAAGTCAAATACAGTAGCCCAGTCTGCTATACTGGAAGACTAAAGCATCCTGGATGGTGGTGTTGTGTTGTGTGCATGTCATAGATTGTGCAAAGCTGAGGGGAAGTGACAAAATATATATATATTTAAAAAAGGGGGGGTGACTTGGGAAAATTAACTGTAATTGTCTTGGTGACTCAGTGTACTTCTCAGTGCTTCATTTCCCAGTGCTGACTAAGATGAGCAAGTCGTCGAGAATGGAATTTCAGTATTGTATTAAAGACGAAAAGAAAATAGGGAAGAAATGGAAGCTTTTGAGTTTAAGAACTGTAGGGTCCAGTAGTAGTCTGCAAATGTCTGAACTATATTCTGAAGGTTTCAGTTCATGTTTTGCTCATTTACTGTAATTAGTTCGTATCTAGGTGTGTCATCTTGGTAAGATGGTGACTTTTGGAAAGAACTTGTCTTGATGAGAACAGATGAACGCAGTCTATAAGTTCAGTAATTCATCTATGAAAGAAAGAGCCTCTGTAATCATTAGCTGAACTTGTTTGCAGAATATTCTGCCATATATATGGGGTGGTTTGAGGTTTGGGGTTTTTTTTTTGCTGCAATGGTTTTTTTTACGTGATCTTTCCTTTTGCTTTCAGGCCTTGAGTATAAACTTACGTAAGTTCTAAAAATGGGAAGAATTTTTCTGGATCATATTGGTGGCACTCGCCTGTTCTCCTGTGCAAACTGCGACACGATTCTGACCAATCGTTCTGAGCTCATCTCCACTCGTTTTACAGGGGCCACGGGAAGAGCCTTTCTTTTTAACAAGGTTGGTAAGAAGCTGAGGGGGAGCTACTATTTGCTTTTGAAAAATGAGTTTGTGGGATATGAATTTGTCGTCAAAACTAAAAAACTTCTTGGCTAAAGTGTTGTGTGATTACTATTTTAATTTTTTAATCTTTTTTTTTTTCTATTCGGCTGTCTTTGAAGTCAAATTAGGCATTTACTATTGATGGCAAGCTATCTAAATTAGTTTATCTGCAATTCTAAAAGACTATAAAGAGGATTGTGTATGTAGAGACATCATGCCAAAATGCGTGGACTTTTAACTTTGGAGACTTCTGTAATATGAACCTCAAATTCACTGTGAGAGTATCTTTTGTCTATCAAAGAGTTTCAAAGGCATTTGCACTTCTACTCAGTTTAAAAAAAAAAAAAGTCTAGATAGTATTCTGTTTAATTTCTAAGACACATCTAAGCTAAGAGTAGTTCGGCAACTCTAGGTGACTTTAATCTCTTTTACAGGCATTAATAATCTGGTTTAGTTCAATATTTTTTTTAATTTACCAAATTTGATTTAATTCAACAAATTGAAGTATGAAAGTCAACTCTGAGTTAATTGTAGCATTATTTATTAACCCTTCCATATAGACTTGTCCATTAGACTCATTGAAAAAACAGTGATCATCCTTTGCTTTCTCACAGTGTTCCTAGTCATGTAATCATTGGTGTATTTTGGTTTGGGTTTTTTCTTGAAAGCCATTTGGCCATTGTCAGAGTTGGTAGAGGCTTCAGTAATGTCTTCACTTAACTACGCTTGGCCTTGGGATTTCTGGTGTGCTGAATCCTGTCAGTAATATTTATATGTAAGTGTTAGGCTGCGTAGCTACAAAAGAGCTGTGCATCTGATTTCTTTCTCATTCAATAAGCAATGGATCCTGGGGTTCAAACTTTTCTTGTGTTACATAGTGAGGTTTAATCACAGAAGTTTGATTTTTACATTTCTGCAGTCAGAAGCCTTACAGCTGAAGCAGAGAGAGCAAGCACAGTCAGGTGGAAAGTTGAGAAAGCAGTGCAGCCCCATCTTTTAGAACCCCACCACATATTGGCAGTTTGGATATTGTTCTGACATCAACTTTTCAATGAATTACACCTGGTTCTATGGTGTTGCTGCCTAAACAAGTTAAAAGTATATTTTAAACTGCCAAGATAGCATACAAAAAAAAGCGAATGTTTAATGCCTGCATTGTCAGCCACTAAGTCTTTCTTTTTCGTAGATGATTATTTCAAAAGCACCCCAAGATTTTTGAAGAAGTACCTCTTTTAATATTTTGGTTCTGATTTCTGGGAGTAAGTGAGCACATCAGTTGCTAGAAATAGGTTACATACATTACAAAGGTATTAATATCAATTAGTTTACAAGCTATTCATCAGGAATTTCTCACCCAAAGTTGAACACAGTACTCTGCACTCTCATACGTCTTGTGATAGCATTTCATGTCTCAGTTAAACAGTGAGGAATGTACATCCCCGTGAATCATATCTTTGAAGTGTAACCTTCTCAAGCAGGAGATTTTCAATAGCTGTTGACTTACTACACTGCAGTTTTCAGTTCACATGCAGTGCCACAGGCTCTTTTAAAATGTTGATAGTCATGCACCTTGTTACCAAGCTTTGCTCTAGGTGGACTAATCCTTTTTATTCCTTATCCCCTGTATATTTGTTTCAGGTGGTAAATCTGCAATACAGTGAAGTTCAGGATCGGGTCATGCTCACTGGCCGCCACATGGTTCGAGACGTGAGCTGCAAGAACTGCAACAGCAAACTGGGTTGGATCTATGAATTTGCCACTGAAGACAGCCAGCGCTACAAGGAAGGTCGTGTTATCCTGGAAAGAGCATTGGTCCGAGAGAGTGAAGGATTTGAGGAGCATGTTCCATCCGACAATTCCTGAAGAGGCTTGAGTCTCTTCTCAGGTTCTCTTCAATTGAAACTCAAAAATAATAAAATCAACAAAAAAATCTGCTTACATACACTGTCACCTTAGCATCAGAATCGGATTCATGGACTACAGACTGGGAAAGATTGTGAGAGTATTTCAGATGGAACCTTCCTTTCTTTATTCCTTTTATATTTGACTTTCCCTCCAGCAGCTGTTTGTAGAAGGAATGTTGTGCAGATGCCGTAACTTTTTCTCTCTTGCATTTACATCTGTTAGATTTGAGATTGTATCTACAGATACAATGGGTTAAAAGGAAAATATTTGGGGGATTTGTCTTTTGTTAGAGAGAAATTCAATGAGTTTTTTTAGTTTGCACAAACTGATGTCAGCATAAAGTTATTTTAAAACTACAGGTGTTTTTTAAAAAGCATATTCCAATTTTTGGCTTAAGTTTTTAGTTAGTTTTTTTTTTTACCCAGTCTTTTCACCTGATTTGCTAGCTAAAGTAAAGAGATCCGAATTTGTGCCGAGTGCTAAAGGTTCAGTGTTGGTACAGCTTGGGCTGGCCCTTGTGCCATATTCTTGTTGAGGTTGATTGGTAGCACAGAGCCCATTATTTCTTGTCATTCTTGACCCAAAGATGTCACCATTCCTTGTTTATTTGTGAAGTCCCATTCACCATGTAAACTGGTGTTGATTGGAAACTATTCTTGAAATAGGGCAAAACTGCTTGGCTTTTTTTAACTTTAACTGATGTAACTTATAAGCATAGTAATAATATAAAATAATAGTTGTCTGTTTAGTCTTGCGTTGCTTACAAATCAAGCTGTGTTTGTAATGATAGGGATCCACTGAGAAACTACTGTTTCAGTAGTAATTTTTTTTTCGTTTCTCTAATCTCATTAAGTAGACAGGGAAATGCAAATCTTAATTCTTCTTCAAGTAGCTTTCTTTAAAGCCAGAACTTCCTATGTTAAACACAGCTGCTGTGTAAAAGGAGAAGATTGCCAGGATATTTGTTCATGCCTAGAGTTATGCAATCTGCATCTCTTGAAAAGATAAACAGCTTGTTTTCAAATGCTGCTTCTGGTGTTGAAACCTTTCTTTCAACTTTGTTGAACCTTTTCATTGTGATGTTACGTTTTTATCTTTCTGGGCAGCAGTACATGTCAGCCTAGTAGTAACTAGTGACTTGGATTCCTGCTTTATTCTTGTAGAGGTCAGCTCTGTTCAAAACAGTGATCTTGCTTGCCTTTTTTAGAAAAAATGCTCTTCATTAACTTAACTCAAGGGTGCCCAAACACTTTCATTGTGTCTTAAGCCATAAGTTAAGATCTTAAGGGCTGAAATTTATTTGAATGTTAGATATGTATGGTTCTTTATCAAAGATACAAGTTTGGGTTTTTTTCTTATTGGATAAATTGTTGTCAATGTGAAATAAGTTACCCATAGATGTACAAGAGCGGAAAAAAAATCCCACCCAACCAAACAGATTTGGGCTCTGACCTTTCAGAAGAAGTTTTCATTAGCCACAGCTCCATATCTGAAACCAAAATGTGGAGGGTGACTATGCAGAGTATTTTTCTTAATTTTTTTGGTTGCCAAGTGGCAATTTGGACACCCCTGACTTGAATCTACTGCCTATTTCATGTAAAAGTAGCTTTATTATAGAATTGTCACATAGAAAGAAAACAGAGTAGATCACATACCAGAGCTGTGCTTGAATCAAGCTGCTTAAACAATAGTGTACTTGTGCCTCAAATGAATCAGTTTTTGCACTGAGTACAGTAGTACCCCATTATCTTGTACTTCTGTCCTTCACAGACCCTAAAAGCCCCATTAGCATGGTTCTCTGCAGTACTTTTCTTGTACTTCTGACATTACAGTACAATAAAGTATGTTTTGTCCTGAATTGATATTTGGCGTTCTTTTTGAGTCATTTTCATGGAGTCTGTCAACTGAATGACGTAACGTGTCTTCCATTCCCTCCATTGAGTAAATCATCACGTTTCTACAGCAGAGTGACAAGCTGTTGATGAGCATCTCTCTCTGAATAGGTGACAAAGGAGTGTACTGTTGATTTTGGAAGGTGCTAAGTAAAACTTCATGCATACCATTTGGACACTTGAAAGCCTTCAATTTACTCCTGTTAAAGAGAAAATAAAACTAGGAAATTGCTCACTTAATGGAATTCAGGGTGTCAAACGTCTTTCCCTATCTTTGAAAAGACAGCGAGCTAAGCAAAACTCCAGCTTCTGCAAGAAATGTGAAGTTTTAGCTTCTGAAATGGCTTGGGAATTGGAGGAATTGGGAATTTGTGTATCTGGAATTCTGTGACCTTTTTTCTTTGTGTGCAAATGTTAGGGAGAAGCTGCCTGCTAGCAGCTAGTCAACTTCATAAGCTATAGCTGAGGAACTGAGGTGAGAGGATCATTATATTGGTGTAATGGAACCTGAGGGGCTTATTCTAACTTAGATTAAGACCTCTTCATTTTGGTAGAATATTAGACTGTGAGATATTAAAGATTACTTTCCCCAAAGTCTATGATTTGAAAAACACTATTGAGGTAAATTCATTAAAAGCCTATGAGACTTAAGCAAGTCCACTACAGCTTTAAAACAGTAGACTTCGGATTGCTCTTTCAGCTTACATGCTGTTCCCTTCCATATCACCTTGGTGGCTCTGGGGGAGAGTTTAACCTCATAAATTTTGACTGCTCCTCTTTGAGACGCTTTGTGTGTGAATACAGATAACTTTATCTGTAGGGAACAAGCCAATTGGTTACATACAGTACGGCTAGCAACAGAGAAGACATTGCTGTTTGGCATTAAATGTTATTTTGTAGTAGTGCGGTAGCCTTGGATTCCCAAACAAGGCATGGGTGGCACAGCAAAATGTGCCACTACAGTGAATTTGTGCCTGCCGTGTGACTGTGTGCCTATGCGGTCTTAGGCAAAGAAGGTAGCAAGGAAATTGCAGTGCACAACAGACTCCACTGTGTGTTTATGGAGACCTCACAATTTGTGCTCTTAGGCTGAAGCTGAGGCTGCAGCTTGTGCTAGCGGTGGTGCTATGACTTTTGCCTAATGTTAGCTATAACAGGGTTTACATTACGTGTGCTATGATCTCATTCTGTAGTTGCAGTGTAGGTGTACCCAAAGTGGAAGTTTCATTAAAGCTGTTGACTACCATTTCAGCAAAACACAGCTTTGGGAAGATGAAAAGATTGGATGGTGTGTTTGTGGATTGAAAAAGCATTTTAATTATGCTTTCTATGGATGTTAAAAAGAACTTTTGAAATGGCATATGTAACTCGTGGCTCTGTTAGAAAAGGTAGCATTACAGTGGGCTCTGGGGTTGGCTATGACACAGGCTTATTCTTACAGGGCAAGCTTGTCTCTACAGGTTTCTGCCAGAGCTGTATGAAATAAAGTCAGCAGATCATCAATGGATTAACAAGTAAGAAACCAGTGAAGCTGCAGTTCAGGACACAATTGCCAGGTATAAGGAAGAGGTGGCTGGGAAGGTTATGGCATTGACGTGAGAAAAGGCTAGTTGGTTAATCAACCCTATTTTAGAAGAGAAACCTAAGCTGTGATGTTGCAGTGCCATTCTGCAAAAGCCAGAAATAGTGTGTTGTATTTCCTTCTTGGGTCTGCCTTCACTTCTTTAACAAAACAATAATAAATAAACAAAAAATCCAGTGAAGCTTGGTTTCCTGTGAATCTTGAGGGCTTTGCGGACTCCCTGATGCCTGACAGGGACAAAATGCTTCAGACTTTGTAGTTTGCTTGGGGCACTGATTAGGATCGCACTCGAATCCGGGCCTTGTTTTTGCAGGACTTTAAAGACCTAAGCAATTTTGAGACCCCTCTCTTCATAAGCTGGAGTTAAAATTGCCCAGTAACTTCAAAAGATCACTTTGAGTGGTGAGGAGGGGTATGACCTGATTGATGATGTCACTGTGTAAGCCTTTTTCTTCTTTCAGGAAATCTGACATATGGCCAAAGAAAATGAGCTCCTGCCTGTCTCATCAACTATTACATGGCAAAGACATTCAACAGCTTCTGATGAGCCTAATTTTGGCAGCGTGGAGCTGTTCCTGGTCTCATAGTTACTTCCTTCACCACCTTTCTCTGGTGTAAGGATTTCTGGTAAGTGTAGGAAATTGCAAAGGGAGAAATCTCACATTTGCCTTCCAGCCTTTTGTTTGTTTACTAATAGGGTTGTTCTTACCTGAATGGATTTCTGTGACACTAGTAAAACTGCTGGCAGTCTAATGCCAGCCTGTCACTAGGTAAGGGCCCTTCTGGCAGGGTATTAGTGACGTTATCATCTCTCATCCTCAAGTCTAGGCAGAGGTTGTTTGGGAATGATACTTGACTGAACATCCTGCTCTGGGTAGAGGTGATGTGAAGGAAGACCTCATTCACCCTGTTCACAGGACACTTCCATTCCATTGCTATGCTACGTCTCTTTCCATCTGATGTTACTGTAGGTGTGATCTGCTTTAGTTTGCATTGCAGCTCCTCCTTTTAAAAAGGAGGTGACTGTGCAACAGCAGCCTGTGCCTTTTAAATGTAACGTTTTTCTCTCAAGGACCTGAAATTCCTACAGTTTGGTACAGGCTGCTCTGTTTGCTGCTCAGTTGGAAGGGGCGGCTGTGTTCCTGCTTGACTTGTTACTGCAAAAATAAACCCTGGCGCTTGAGAAACCCAGATAAAAGAGGAAGGAAAATATTTGTGTGTGAGGGGGGATTCAAGTCTTGACTAAACCAGACAAATTCACTCAGAAGCAGCAGGGGTGGGAGAAATTCTAGAGGTAAGCTTGCACCTTTTCTTTATGACTTGTGTGGGTTCAGGGAAAGTAGAAATCACCTGGGCATTGTGGAGGATCTAAGGTCCCCTGATAAACAGAGGAAGAGACTGAATGTAAGCACTTCTGTTTCTTTTGAGAAAACTTATTGAATGTCCTCACTGTAGGACACTGATAATGGGAAGTACAGAACCACAGCTAAGTTTCTGGCCTCTTTGTGTTTTGGTGAAGGCAGCTGGAAAGTATTTGTCCTTCAAAGTAGGCTCTGTTTTTGTTCTCATTATCTGAAGCATTTAACACTATCAGAAACTTGCATTTCTTATAGAAGTAAAAACAGGAGAAGGAACAAAAAGGTATGGCATTAATTTACATTTCCTAAGTGTCTGACAGGGGCAGGTAGGAGAGAGAAGGGTGTCCAGAACCTTACATTTTGACTCTGCCCATGAGAGAGATGTGTGCTTGCCCGACATCAGGATCCAGTGCTGTTTCTCTCTAGGACTCAGGGATGTGGAATTTTGCTTTGTCCTTTTGGAAGCATTTGATTTCACTGTTGTAAACATTTACAAGTGTTTGAAACAGTAAGTTTACTGAATTACAACAGACTGCATGCCATAGTTGTTTGCAGACTAATGGCAGATGTTGCAATAGATGCAGTTGGTGAAATGGGGAGACCGCTTTCCTACTAGGGGAACACAAAGCAGAATGGCTGGCTCGTACAAGGGTGCTTAGCCAAAAAACTGCCTGGTGACTTTCACCTGTCCTTACAGACTGACTGAGTATAACAATCCCCTCTCCTTGGAAGAGTTTGAAGACTATTATTCTGAGCACAGCTACATGGTGAGTACGGAAGGAAGAAGAGGACGTTTGTTACTTTTCAGGGGTAGATCTTTGCTCATGTGCACCGTCAAGAAGGTGGGATGCTCTGAGGGAGGTGGTGGCAGCTCAGGTGCATCCCCCAGACAGTGCAGAAACAGCCTCTGTGGCTATGTTGCTGCTGGTATCTGGCCAGCAGATCTTTCTCCCCGTCCTACCCATTTTTATTAGGTTTGGTCTGGTCTTGAAATCCATGTGCAGGTATGCTTTAGTCCACACAGTGCAGCTGCCCATTCCCTCAACTAGAGCAAGTTGCTTAGGCTTCCTTAGGGCAATCTTTCTGCTTTAGGGATTAGGGGGAAAGAAAAACCTACCTTAGCTCAGTCAGCACTCACAGATGTATGTGGTGAAATGTATGCGGTGAAATGTATGCAAAAAAAAAAAAAGCCATAACTGCATGAATCTGTAGTGATTGCTGCACCTTCTCTACAGAATTAGCACAGTTTAAGGATTTGGCGAAATGCCTGCTTTTGGCAATATTAGAGGGTCACTTCTAGTATCACTGTACCAGCACAATGGATTAGTCATTGCAGCTCAGAAGGGATCGATGGACTGTCTATTCCATGTCTCCCTGCTGAGGAGGGATTAGCTTAGTGATGTACTCAATAAGCCTCCATTCTTGGGATGAAGTTTCTCAGCGTGATTTCTTATTGTAGCCGAAAGTACATTAGAGAGATACGATTTAGGTCACAAAAGTAGAACACTTAAAAAATGCCAGATTTCCGATGGATTGGGTAGCACATGGTTATCCTGTCCCTGCATACGTGCAGCCTGGGGGTGAAAGTGGTATGTGATCACAAGAGTAAGGATGGGATAAGAGTAAGGGTGATGCATCATCACCCTTTTGTAGATATGCATTGAACTTGTACTTACAACCTCTGTTCCACCATTCCTAACTCTGGACTGTTTTACTTTTTAATAATTTTGTTTCTAAAGGTAATTTGGATATGAACTTTCTAATGTGCATTTAAGTGGCAAAAGAAACTCAGGTTAAACATTTTTAATTGCTGGATTCTTCATGACTGGGATTTGAACTGGGAGCCCCATTATGGTGCAGTAACCATTACTACTTAAGCTCCAAGGCTGACTGCTACTTAACCAGCAGCTGGAGGAAGCTTTTCATCAAAGAAGGCTGAGCAGATGTCAGATCTAGGCTTTAGAGGTTTTCTTTTGATGTAAGGTCTCAGCATGGGATAGGGAACGTTTTTTCAGTTTGTATGCTGGTTCAGGTTAGGTTGGGGGGCGTTGGGGTTTTGTGTTGGTTTTATTTGTTTCCCCCCCCTCCTTGATGCCTGGAGTTGGTGAATTTCCTGCCCCATATAGGACTTTGGAGGAAGAGATGGGAAGATGAAAATTATTCTGTATTTCCTACCCAGACTGCTTAACCGACTCTGTTGCTTCCAGCCTCCTGAGTTGGGAAGATTCCTGCTCCATGCATGTTCCCTGTCAAGGAGAGAAATGCCCCATGATTCATGCGCCACATTTCTGGGAAAGGGAGGAGCAGTTGGAGGTAGCTTACTGTCTTTTTCACCCCGCTTCATTTGCTCTATCAAGCTGCAGGTAAGCTCAGGGCTTCTGGAAACTTTGGCTGCCTGTCAAAACAAACCTGAGGCACAGAAAAACAACAGCTTTTAACACTCAGTCCAGCGCAGATTTAGGACAAAAAATTCCAGTGTTTGTATGAAACCGAAAATAAACACGAAAGCTATTTCCCCCATAAAACTCACTTCAGCAGCATTGGTATTTTTATGTCAAAAGGCTGAAGGAGAAGCTGGTGAAAGTCTGCCACAGGGAGGGAGGGGAAGGCAAAGGCAAAGAAGGATGCTCTGCCAGAGGTTTTGCAGTTACTTGCTGGCAGTGTTCATGCTTAGATATTGGGTCCAGGTGCCTTGGGGAAGGTGGTACTCATCACTGGCTCCTTTACCTGTCTCCTCCTTTTCTACCCCTTCTCTCCCTGTTCTCTGCAGCCCCGTTGTGCTTTGTTCCTCCTCCTGCAATCTGTGCTTTTGCCTCTTGCCATCTCCCCACACTGCCATTCATTCCTCTGTCTCCTTCCTGCCCTGCTCCTTGCATCCCTGCTGAGTTTTCAGCAGGTGACCTTGTTCCTCCCCGCATGGCATCAGAGGCTGCGGTTCTCTGGTGCCGGGCTCAGCTCTTCGCTGCAGGCTCCTCCTCACCCCTGCACTGTGACAGCAATGCTGGTGGCGTGGTCGTGTGGTGAAGCGGTGCAGGGAGACAGAAAGGCATTTGCTGGTCTGATTCACCGGGCTGTCACGCAAACAGCACATGCAGCCATGTGGGCAGACTGCTGGAGGTGATGCAAAGAGCAGCCAAGGCTTGCTTGCGCTGGCACTACCTCTGAAATCAGGTTTTTATCCCTGCCCCTTCTGTGCTGCCAGAGAGGCATGAAGAGCACGGACACAAGTGAAGTGATCTGACTGTTCTCCGTTCTTGCTTTGGTGGCACAGATGCTCAGGAGAGACAGGTATGGCGAAGGCTCTGCTCATCTCTTCTGCATGGGGCTGGTGCCCAGTGTGGATGAGGAACTGAGCTGGAACGCTAACGCATCTCTCTGCAGACACACAGGCAACGGGCAAAAGGCATGCACTGGTGTGAGAACCCTACCAAATTCCAAATTTCAAGGCCCTGCTCCAAAGTATTGTGTCACAAAAATTTTTTAACAAAGTAATTGGACACTGTTTTAAATGGGCAAATTATATACATCCCCTGAGCCTTGTTTTCAGAAATGCCTAACCATTTCTAGATGAACTATGTTAGAACATAATAACCTATCCTGAAGCAGACCTCCAGCATGGAAAACGTCAATCCAAGTGTTTAATGCTTGGTAAGTAAAATTATAACCAGCTGAAAAACAGAGCTATGTATTGGAAAGTGCCAAGCAGCCTTAATTTACGAGTCACTTTTTGCACAGACACTTCAGTTTTCCAGAAAAGAAAGGAAAGCCCAGCTGCCAACAAGTGCATCAGTTTGGACAGAAGGATGGAAAACTACATTTTTGCTTTTCATTTATTGTGCATTGATATCTCTTTTCAGGATGCATACATACATCTGGTGTTTCTTGTCTTAAATGGGTAGTTGTATAAAGTCTAGCAGAGGCCCATGTTTTTGTCCCTCTTTTAACACAGTAAAATTGTTTACAGTATTGTCTTAGAAATTGCTTAGTTCAGTGACCTTTTCCAGCACTGACTAGCTGCCAAATAATCAGTGCTTGAAAGACTCTGAACCTGATTCTTCTCTCCTTTACACTGTTGGTTTTTTGTTGTTTGGTTTTGTTTTTTTTTTTTTTATCTTGTCATCAGCTGACTTCATTGGAGCTACTCATTCCCTACAGGCTTGGTCTAACCAGAAGAAATATATATACATATATATGTATTTCTGTATATATACAGAATATGTATACATATATAGAGAGAAATTATATAGAATAGAAATTAAATCATAGTAACTGGTGGGTTTCGGTTTTACTTGACATTGTGCACACGTGCTAAGATTGCTAGTCTCCTGAAGCGTACTTGTAAGCACCTTTTCCCTAAAGAATACCTCTGCAGGTGTTCTTTAGAGTTTTGTGTGACTTGCTGTTAGCTGTAAATTTTCCCATCTGCACCAGTTAGAGAACCAGACCAAAATCTTTGTTATAAGAACACTAAACCTTTTCTTTTTGTAGGCAGTACAAGATATGATCCTGGTTTGAGGTCTGAGAACTGGCAGCTCAGGTGAAACACATGCTCTAATCACTCACAGCTTAGGCTTGACACTTTAGCATTAAGTCGAAGCAGTGTCCTTTCCTACTATTAAGCTTAGTAACAGATGTGATCAGTTTTGGAATGACTGTAGCAAATCATCGCAGTTTTCCACGCTCTACACCATGTGCTGCATGTGCTTATATTTGACAGGTGAGAATGATACCACTTTGCATTTTTATTTAAGGTTTTAACCCAAAGACTTCAAGGCCTTTTACAAAAAAAGCTGAGAATGACTACACACTTTTGCATGTGGATGGTCAGAGACTTCAGATGGTTCACCTGGAGTCCACACTATAGTTCTGAGGTCTTACAGCTTGTGACTCTGAGAGTGAATTGATCCTGAGTAAAAATCTTTACCCATTGACGTTGGATTGCTGGCCCGTGGTGGCAGGGAAATGCTGCTTGGTGAAGGCACATTAAGGAGGTGTAACCTGAGGTTAGTAAGGTTATATTATCCCAAATATTAACTCAGCTGTGCCTTATGGCAAGGCTTAGACTGGTGCTGAATTAAAATGACAGCAAGCAATGAAATGGTGTCATTTTTCCGTCACCTTTCAGAATGATTCCTTTTAAGTCCTCTTAGATAAATAGTTTGGTAATCTGCCATCTTCATTTCTTCCCTGCCTTCGCTCCTGTCTTTTGTCTCCATCTGTTCATCACAAGCTGGACGCTTCTCATCGTGACATCTTGCCAAACCACCATCCTCTTTCTTGAAGACCTTTTGCTCGCTGGTCTTCCCACCTACTCTGACCTTCATCAGGCTCCACCCTTCTCCAATCCCATCATATGCGTTCTTTTCTTGGCATCGGCTGCTCTCTGCATCCTCTTTCTACTCCACCAAATCCATGTTGTTTCTTACTAGATCAAGTGGTGTTCAGAGCTCTTACTGACTCCGTTTTTTTTTCTAGGTTGCAGGTAGGATTGGTGTGGTGCCAGAGACTTGAACAAGGGTCTTCAGCAGACATTCCACCTCTCTGTTTTGAAACTGATCCTGGAAGTCTTTAAGATTAATGTAGGATCGTTTCCATCACTCCCTTAACAAATGCAGTACTTCTGACTAGCCTGCTGCCTCTATGCTTTGACTGTATCTGATTACCATCCCCAGCTTACCCTTAATAAAATCCCAAGCTGCCCTGGCTGCAGCTGGTGGGGTGTGATAGAGGTGACAAAATTAATTTACAGGAGGAGAAGCAAGCAGTGGCAGGGACCCCTGCATAGAGATACCATTATTTTCCTCCCTCAGCCTAAGAAACAATAGAAAAAGAGAATGCTGCAGCTGGGCACTGGAGTATGTATCCGTAGATGGTGGATTGCCTTGCATACTCCCTTCGATACTTTTTTTTATAAAGGGGCATTTTGTGCTCCTCTGATATTTGATGTGGCCAGATCCCAGAGAGGAATGCCAGCCACTGTCACACGTCTACTACATCTGTTGCTTCGTTTGCATGTCCTTGTGGGATAAATCCAGCCTCTCTGCAAAGCACCAGTGTTCCACACATCAGCTCTATTTTACAGATTTCAGTTGTTAAGAAAATGCTGTTGCAATCCCTTCCCACATCATCTGTGAGCTGACCCTTTGGGGTGGTCTAAGTCCAGCTCAGTGGCAGCTCACCTCCTGGGGGCATCTGCATCCCACCCCCCCTTCATTAGCTTTACAGTGAGATGTGCCCATTGTCATAATCAAAGTTTGTGTCTGAAAAATGTTAATAGCTGGGTATATACCACATGCCATACATTATCAACGCTATTTTTTAATGAAGAGCTCTTTTCTGACAGCACAAGGGACTCTGTGAAAGGTTCAAGATCCAGAAATGTTGGGGAGTAAAACATGAAGCAAAATTTGGCAGCCTGCAAATTATTTATTACGTGGGAGCCAAAGAAGCGCGGACTTTCACTGAATCACTGCAGCCTAGAAATGTGGTCCTGCCTGCTTTCTTAGCCTTTGCCAGGTCTCCTTGCCTAACTGTTAGCTGAGAGCGGTGGGCACCGTGCCCTTACTGGGAAGAATCTTTCTCTGATAAGTGTACCAGGGCCTCAAGACAAACATATGTCCTTAAAAGCTTTTCCCCTGAAAATTGTTGTTTTATTTCCCTGGTTGGTCAAAGCTGCTAACAAAGATGATTTGATTTGTCCTTGCAGAATAACTTCAGACCTCCTTCCCAAGGAGGCTGCAGTTGTAATTTGTGATTAAGGTATTGCAGTGTTCCTGGCAGAACCAGAGGTCCATGGGATTGCGGGGGGATAAGAGTTTGTGACTGACTTGAAGTATATATAATATCTGACTATAATCTTTGGGGTAAAATACATCTGCGTCACTTCAAGTTCTCAGGCCAGATCCCAAGTTTGTATTTGTTTCCTTCCGAAATAAACCTCGGGTCAGGTTCTTCCCAAAGCTATGCTTCAGCACTGTTTATTGCAACATCAAGCTTTCAGACAGACATTGTTAGTCTCATGTTGGTTGAAGAGGTATTTACAGGAAATCTAAAGCAACTTTATTTCCCCAGGGTTCCACACTAAGGATGTCAGATTCGGAGCTTTCCAAGGAAGCTGCTGCCTTAAAATACACCAAGAGAATTCCTATTGTTCAAGTGACATAATGAGGCTGAGATGCAAATGCAGAGGGAAGCAGTAGCTGGTATGTTTTGACTGATTCTTTTTTTTCCTGACACCTTTTTTCTTTTTCTTTTTCTTTTTTTTAAATAATATGTTTTACTGGGGAGAATAGAGGAAGATCAGCGGCCAGCTTCTGACTGGTAAAGTTGGGATGTACAGCCTGCACAGAGGGTGAACGTGACTTAACGCCTACATCTGACAGGAACTGATTTAGACAGTTTCTCTATCTCTGCAGAAGGCTGCACTGCAGTATTAAATATCGGTGCCTGATTAGTTCCCCCCTCCCCCTTTCTCGAAGGAGGAGAGGAGGAACAAACAGAAGTTAATAGCTGGTGGCCAGTGCATTCACCGTAGCTTTATAAGCACTGAATTGAAGTCCTTGCCCCAAAGTGTGTGGGTCGGTTCTGATATAAAACCAGGTCCCCTTTGCAGACCATAAGCATTGCACTGTGGGGAGGGGGAGCTGCTATAAGCATCACCCCAACCAGAAATTCTGCTGAGGACCACAGCAACACATCTGAGTCAAGCTTCATTGAACCCAGCAGATCCTCACAGACTGTTTGAATGAATCAGCGTTTACCAGCATCAGGCTAAATTTTGTTGTTGAAAGTCCTACTTGCATCAAGTGTAGTCAGAAGGGGGGCAGCTGGTACAGCCCTGGAAATGAAGATGCCTCAGGTCCATGCCCAGTTCTGCCACCAGCCTTCTCCTACAGCCCCTTTCCTACAACGTCATTTCACTTTTTGTCCTTCAAGTTACCCCCATCCTGTGTAAAATAAGAGGACTATGAAAGACCTAGAAGTTGTCTGTCAAAAGTATTATTTTGTCAACTAAAGAAGCCATGGCAACATAAAGCTACAACAGTTTCCATCACAAGACTAATTTGAGTCAGTTACTGCCTTTGAAACATCTGTGGTGTGGGCTAAAAGTAGACTTTTCTACCAGAATTGAAGTACATCGAAGGAGTCACAAAAAATATCCCAAAATAGGGGGAGGAAAGAGGGAATATCAGATTGGAGGGGGAACAAAAGAGTGCAACAACAGTTATGAAATGCCTCAACAGTTTCCCTGCTTTTGTTGTGGTCATTCTTCTTCCAGCCAGACTGATATGTTTACTGGATTCATTGAATTGTGATATAGTGACCAGAACCACTGTTGAGACTCTTGTTGTTAAGATTCTTAATACTAACAGCATTCCTGCAAGGAATTACCTGCACTTGGGGGTTTATACCACTGCTTCCTTCTGTAGGGAGTGGAACGTTGTAGGAGTCTTATCTGAGGGCTTTATCCAGATGTGTACCAGTTCCTATTTTGCCTTTATCCTACGTTATGCTAACTTCTATCCTCCCTGCATTCCTCCCTGTTATAGGAATGCATCTATTTACAGATTGGAAACGTGGGAATAAGATCACAAGATTATATTTTACCTGGAAAAATGCAAATATATGTCCTGGAGGGGGAAAAACTTGCTTCTCTATGAGAGAGATTTGAGACATCTGAAATAGCTGAGATGTAGTGGGGAACATTCAGACATGACTTTGTGATGTGACTAGCAAAATAGGCCAGTCTGGGGCCTGCCTGTATGAAGGCAGCATGCCCTTGGACACATCACACTTGCTTGGATCTGTAAACTGCACAAAGGATTTTTATTAAAGGAACGCATTTCTACAACACTTTTCACTTGATTATCTCAGAGTGCTTTAGTAGGCTCAGAAGATGCTGGGGAACAATCGACACAGAAGCTGCGCTGTAAATCTCGCAGCATTTATTTCTATGGAAGTCATCTTTTCTTACTCCCTTTTTATTCAGACAGCAAAAGGAAAAGAACAACAAGATGAAGGCAAAGGCTGAGGCTCACGCCCAATGTTTTTCTCTATCATTTTTGCCAAAGAAAAGAAGAAAAGAAACAAACACCATTGCATGTAAATAATCTTTTTTCTTTTCCTTGCCTGCTTCTAGACACGCTTTCATTGGTTCACTGTAATTAGGCAGAAAGTACTGAAATGATTTATATGTCAGACCTAACAGACAATATTGTAATCGTACCATTCTTTTAATAGATACGTCAACTTCTGAAAGCTTCGACTCAAAACCTTTATTTCAAATGCACGCATACTTCTGCAAATTTCAGAAGTAATTGCCAGTTTCATGGTTTGTACCTGATATGAGGTTGAGCTAAAGCCAGGATTTGAAAGTTTGGAAAAACACGGCTCCAGATTTTTTAGTCAAAGGCCATCTGAGATAATGAGCAAGAAGAAAGGAAGAGTGTTAATGTTTTATGGGTCAGGTGTGCAGGGGTGCGATATACTCGGTGCTTTTAAGATATGCCAGAAAGTCTAATCCCAAGGCCAGGAAGGCAACCCAGCAAGCAGAGGAATTTGGATGATAAAAGAAAGTATCAACACAAATTGATGACTGCTGTAGTTAGGGTGTGCCTTAAGGGGAGTTTAAAACCCCCTTAAAGAGAAATAAAGACTGTGCAGTGTTGTCAGGAGATCATTGTCTGAGGGATGGTTTATGTGCAGCCTTGAAGGAGGATGGGGAATCGTTGTGGCTCCTGTACACACGCGCCAGCGCTGTGGCTGTGCCAGGACCGCTGGGCTCATCCTGGCTGGCACCCACGCAGCCGCCCGCAGTAAGTGCTGCTGTTTCAGTGCTCGACGGGGGGGATCGAGGGCCGGGTTTGCAGGGGTGAAGCGAGTATGGGTACCCACTTGCTCTGAAAATCAGGTTTTGCTGTTTGCAAACTAGCCGTTTTTGTAAATACTGACCTTGCTGGTTTTGGTGCCTTGTCCTGGTACAGCAGTGTTTGGACTTGTTCCTGTGAAAAGGGTAATTTCTTCTTATTTTCGTAATGTTTTATATTAAAATCTCCTCCATCCCCCAAGTCCTCCCCTTCCCCCAAACTGTAGTCTCCTGTCTCCATAAGGAGTGTACCTGGCCTTGGCTGGTAGGTCACCTCTCCATTCCCCCCCCAGGACGTTAACCTGTGATGAAACTCCACTGATGTGCAGCTGATGAAAACTGTGTGTGGGACCCTGAATGAGAAGGTGTGTAAAAGTCACTCGCCAAGGTAAAGCAAGTCTTTTCAAATCCCTTTCTTGGCAGGCAAAATAGGAACAGTCTGAGGGTGGCTGGTAGGGGGTGGTTCATGGTGCTGTGCTGGCTGCACCACGCAACGCTCCGGCCCCCGGGGTGACTCTCCTGATGCCTGGTGGCACCAGCAGCAGGGACTGAGTTTGCTCACAGTGGGAAGTCAGGTATGTTATTAAAAGGTATTTATGCATGTGAGTATTGGATATGTAATGCAGCGGCTGAGCCTCATGGTGTGAAGCCTGCATCACCCATGGTCTCGATGAAACAAGTCCCGGGTGGAAGGGCCGCTCCCCTCACCATCGTAGCTGATAGCAGCTCTCTGTTCCCATGTGATGGGCAGTCTCCCCGTGCATAATGAACAACCTTTAGAGGACTGTGGAAGTAGAAATACTAGGGTGTTATGCAGGCCTCTTGACTGAACCTTCACCTTGTCTCCTCAAACAGTTATCACTGTGTAACCTTTGTGATGAACTAGTTCCCACGCTGAAGAAAGCAGAATCCAGACTGGCCGTGAGTGCTCCTGTAGCCTTGTGTATGTAACAGATATGTACAGCTCGCACCCCATTATCTATCTTTTGCATAGCATCTCTGAGAGAATATATACCCTCTATCTGCTCTGCAAGCACAGCGTTCACCTCAGCAGAGCCTGTTTCTCCGCTGCTCAGTCTTCTGAGCACAACAAAGGGTGGCAGTCGACCAGACGCAGTTTTCTGAGGTTACTGTTGGATGCTCGTCTTTGTCATTATTCCAGCTTAGCAAGTATTGCCCTCACAGAAGTCAGGGTTTCTTTCCCACAGCTTGTACCATTTATGTTGGCTAGAGAAACACGACTTGTATGAGAAGACATACAATTTATTGTTAGTGTACTTAAAAGCTTTAACAGTCAGCTCAAAGAGTCCTCATCAATCCACTTACAACGATGCTAACAATGATAAATGCCATTATCTGGAATATTAGATTGAAAGGGGATAAAAGAAAAAAACCCTTAACATACCAGTGTCAAAACTAATATACACACAGCACTTTAGCCACTGCAGATTTCCCCAGGTTATGCTCACCCCTCCACTGCCCAGGCACTGGATTCAGAGGAGCCGGCTGTTCCCCAGGAGAAGGTGAGAGGGCTGCAGGTATCATATAGACCCACCAAGTCCTTTGCCCCCAGCAGCACGATGCCAGTGGTGGGGTGTCTCCGTCACTGGGGTGGGTGGTAGTGCGGTTTCTGCCTCCTCCTCCTCTGCTCGAGTCCACCTGGGGCTGCATCCACCCCGCGTCCAAGGCTCTCCCGCCGTGCTCCTCGGTGCCCAGAGCTGGGTACGTCCGCACGGACCCTCCAGGCAGAGCTGGGCACACCTTGCAGACCCGCTCCTCGCCCTCCCTGCTGCCCGCAAGCGGTGTTTCCCAGCCCCAAGGTCACGCTCCTCCGCCGATGCCGCGGCTGCCCACGGGGGAGTGCTTCATAGCTCCGGGGCTGCCAGTATCGGAGGTTTCGCGGCCCCACTGCCCTCCCCTGCCTGCACCCCAGGCTGCGTTTTTCCTCCCGGCTCGGGGAGTGATTGCTGGGCCCGCAGCTGCTCTTGCTGCCCTGCAGAAATACAGCCAAGCCGTGCTGCTGGAGGGCTTTCGGCACCTCTTGGACCAGGCGAAGCAAAACCTGAGTGCGGATGGGTGAGGGTCCCGGGTTGTTAGGCGGTTGCTGTTACAGCTACAGAGCTCACGCGAAGCTCCCCGCGTGGCAAGTCCCAACCAAAGCAAGGTTGGTGAACCTCTGTGTTAGGTTTTGCAGTATTAGTACACAGCCTGTGGCCTGTTTCTGGCAGTGGCCAGACCGTATTTTGTGGGACAATAGGCATACAGACCCCCTTCTGACAGTCCATGGACATGAGGTGTCATTCACGAGTCCAGCAAGGATGTTGCAAATCCTCCTGTGGCTCAAGGCTCCTCACCAGGACCGAGCAACTGATCTTCTTGGAGGCATTTGCTCTTTCCTATCTGGTCTTGCCTCGTGTGGGTCTGAGGGTGGCCTGTAGTTCTTGGTTTTGGTGCATAGCTGCTGCTCGGTTTACTTAATATTTGATTTTATAGGCAAGGTAATTTGCACAATTAACCAAACTCTTACAATACCCAGGATTACAGCTCTAGACTGTACAGCCTAGTTAAAAATTTCAGTAGCTGATGGGAGTCCTGCTGAAGCGGGATTTACACCAAGAATGATGGTCGGCATCTTTTATTGCGGTTGTAGTAAGAGCAACTTGCTCACTCTTGTCACGTACTGTAAACCTTGCTTTGGTGGTTTGTTTTACTGCCTGTGGGACTACAAATGTTACCAGTGGATGCTCTGTTATCTGCAACAACTGCTCAAAACCTAAACCAAATGTTACTAGGCTTCATTTAGTACACAGTTAAAAACCTTCTAGTAATTTTAGTGTCACTTCTAAAAGCATTGTGTAATTAAAATCATACCTTTAAAGTAAAGTTACATTACATGCAGATGTATTATCAGACAACTTAGACACGCAGAGGTGATTTCTGGATCCTGGGTACACACAAACACAGCTGGATCCCACAAAAGTGATTACAGACCCACTAGAAACCAAAGGATACTTTTCATATTCACATCTGGCTAAACTCTGTTCTCAACCGATTGAAAACTGGTATCTTTTTGTATGCAGTTTGCACATGTAAGTGCCTCCCGCTTGCTGGTGTCCTTCCAGAGAGGTGGCTGGGAACATTCCACCTTGCTGGGCTGCCCATCATTGCTGGCGTACAGCTCTCATCTCAGAGAGCTGTAAGTTTCTAAAATCCTCCTGCTGTGAGTTTCTAAAATCACCTCATCATCTCCACCATAACAAAATAAAATTTTTCATCAGACCAATACATGATTACGTATCATACATGTATGCACTGTTTTGAAATCCCCATCACTGGAGACCTTTAGTTTTCTACCCATCCCACCACCATCAATTTATGCATAGGTGGTCTAAATTATACTCGGAACTGCGCTATGTAGTTGTCCTAGCATTGCAAAGCTACAATTAACAGTATATATATTTAAAATATAACTTACCCTACTAGAAATTTCTACACTTAATTTGCTTATCTTTGCTTCTCATAGTGCTCAAAATACCATGTTTTGCAGATACACAAAGTCACAGCTACGTGTTTTCTCTGTTACATGTACAGGCATTGCATGGTTTGCTGGTGATCTGTTAATCTTGATGGCTATTGATAATAGGAGGTATGTCCATCCTCATCAAGGGAAACAGGGTTTCTCTTGTTTGGAGATGGTGACCCCTTTAAATTGGATCCATTTTTTCCTTGTCACCACAGTTTGTTTATACTTTTCTCTTGTTTGAACTTCAGCAACAGGAACTTATCTTGAAAAAAAAAAAGGTTATATTTTTCCCTTCATCTATGCATATATGATAATAAAGCAAAATAAAAGCAGGAAAGAAAACACTAAGCAACATACAATTAATAATATCCATAATTTGGAATTGCTAGTTATTCTTCTGCACAACCTATGGAAGACAAAAATAGCAAAGATTGTTATTAATAGTTATCTTAGTTAACCAAGGTAGATCATTTACACCCATAGGACTTTTTGATGATATTAAGGATCTAATAAACTGCATCTCTGTATATTTTTTATACAATTTATTAGCTTATATTCTTAAACTACTGCTCACCGATCCTCCATCGTATTTGATTTCCGTCAGTTCTGCCTCTTCTCTGTAACAGAAGAACTTTATATTTTAATTAAAAATCTATCACATTAATGCATACTCTTTACCATGATCAGTCTTTTAAATTTTTTTTTTTATTTTACCTTTTCTTCACTCTAAGAAAAAATGCTGGTGTTAACACATCAGCTAGAATCATGTATTACAGGCTTAACTTTTTGCTTTCAAAGTGAACTTTGTCCCAAGTCAATTAGAATATTTTATCGTTAATTATGCTCCTCTCAAACCTTTATATATACATGCTTAATCTGCCATTTTTCCAGGTTCAACTTTTTATGTATTGGTACCACTTAGCATTCTTCTGTTGCAATCCTTTTTTCCGTTTATTTGATATGGCTACTAAATCTCTTTCCTGCACATACTTCCACATGCTTATGTGAAACCACACTCCTGAATTTAACAATACTAATGCTAAGCGTGAACCGCTTCATTTGCGTTGCTATCTTTTGAATTTGCTCTACTTGTACCTCTTGATTTTGCTGCTTTACCTCTGGTAACAGGCAGGTATTATTTTTGAAAATAGTGCTTTTCTTTCTTTTTTTAAAGTCCAAACCCTTCTGGCTAGCCTATAGAAGACCCAGAAAGAAGACGCTGTTTTCTTCTCCTTGCTTCACCCGCAGGATTTATACCGTGCTTGGGACTCCTATAACCCTCCTTGCACAGTCCTTCATACGTATAGCTCATTCTCTGTCCCGCTGCTGCACATCATTGCTCGCACACACCGCAGCCCAGTTGGTATCACAGCCTGGACTCGCTCCAGTGTTTTATCACTCCTTAAATTCTTCTGCTTTTTTCCCAAAACAGCCTCTGCTTACTTGGCCTGAGCCATGCTGGGTATCCCTGCCTGGACTCCCTGCCGTGAAATAGGCACCAGGGCGGCTGTGGCAGAGCTAAAGCAGCCTCTGCTCATCGCAGCCCTGGCTCTCTTGCTGGAAAAGTCAACTTCTCCCTCTTTGTTTCTCTTGTAAAAATAAGCAAACAAAAAAAACCCCTTAACACTTCACTCCTCCTGCATTTTCTCCATCAGAGGAGACTTCTTAATCTGCATCGGCCGCAGCCTGCACCCGGTGCCCTAGCTTTTCGTGTGACACGGGCGATGCCTCGTGGGCTCTGCTCCCGATCCCCCAGTGCTCCCAGCATGGAAGCCTTCCCCGGTGGTCCCGTTCTGGTCTGACCACGAGCCCAGGGAAGGGGGGGACCGTCTGTCCTAGGCTGTGGCAGGGAGGGCAGGGACCTCAGGCCCACTTCCCTCTCTTTTCCCGCTGATCTCCAGCAGGCGATCCAGCAAAACCCTGATGGGAGCATTATCCCAGCGGGCCATATCCTCCCCATGCTTCCGAAGCTGCCTCCATATGTCCACTCGCATGATACTTAACTCCCTCCTGGCCATGGTATTTTGTACCACGCCTCGGGGAGCTGTGCCCTGCTGCCACTGCCTCTTGCCCTGCCACCTTCCCTTCCTCCCTTTCCCCAAGGAGGGGATCTGGGGGGTCGCACCGGCGGAGGCAGAGGTCTGCAGCCCCTCCGAGTGCCTCTTCACCTTGGGGTTTTCCCTTCCTCTGCTGCCCTTTGCTCTCCCGGAGCCCCCTCCATCCTCCCTTGCCCAGGCACTCCCTGCCGACTGCTTGCTCCTTCCCTGGGCGCTCCCTGGTTTGGACTGCTGTGCAGCCGGGTCAGCAGTGGTTGTTTCTCCCCCGGTAACTCCATCTGCCTGGGGCTGCACGTTTCCCCTGCTTTTCCCCTCTGCTCCTCCGCCTTCCCTTTTCACAGCCACCTGAGCACCGGCAAGTGAAACGGGGTTTGCTTTAAACCTTTCCGGCATCTCAAAAACTAGCGAATGTGGGCTCGCAGGCTTACAGTCCTCTTCGGAGGGGCTGCCATCTGGATTAAACCATCTTTTTGTGTCCCAGTGCTCATCATCTCCTTGGTAGGGCGTTTTCATAAGGGCCATGACCGTGCTGTGCTTCACCTCTAATGCTGCTTTTAACTTTTCCATCTCAGCCTTGCAGGCTCCGTGGTCTGCGCCCTTCTCTTTTAGGATCTGTATTTTTTGCACTAATGCTCGGATTGCTCCTTGCACCTCCTCGACAGCTTTCGTACTGACAGCTAGTTTTTCTTTCAGTGCCTGATCTTCATCCAAAATGGCCTTTTTTTGTTCACACACCTCTTGATACTGGAGAACACTTTGCACTTGCTCTACAGCTGCAACTCCTTCTCGAATTTTACCCTCCTCTAGTTTAAGTTGCTGAGCTTTTATTTCTGCTCTCAGTTTGTCGTTTTCTTCCCTTAGGTTCTGAATCTCTACCTGGGCTGCCTGTTTTTCTTCAGCTAAATTTTTGGCCACTATCCACAGAGCCCACACTCCTGCACATTTTAAGGATTTTCGGGAGAAGAGTTTAGACTTGGCTGTCTCTTTTAATTTGGCAAACTCTAGGTCTGCCTGCTGGATACTTCTGCAAGAGTTCGGACCCCAGGGGTTTGGTCCCCACTGCATAACCCAATTTGCCAGCTCTGACATCTTTTTGGCTCCCCTAAAGGTATTTCAGACTCTACAGAAAGGGCTGCTTCCAAATTACAACTCAAGCAGGCTGAGAGAAGATAGCAGAGGCTCACCCAAATTTGGGCGGCTCCTCTGTTGTTTTTCTAGCGTACTTCTTCCCTCCAGAAGGTTTTCTCAACCAAGAAATCCCCTAAGCAGGGATTTCTAATTTAGCTCTTCTCACAAACAAGGCAGAGGGCTTTCGTTCCCCTGTCCAGGGATGCTTAGAGGCTCCCAGGCAGAAGGCAGAGGGCTTTCCCTCCTGCTAGATTTCCCAGTTCAAGAATTTCAACAAGTCTTTAAAGGGGTGCCTGTGTTGACCCTAAAACTGGGTGCTATGCTTTAAGCAAGACACTTGCTGGGGCTATGGGAACACAGGGTAGCCTTGTTGCTGGTTGTCCCCGACTGCCCCAGGACGGCACCCAGAAAAGGCTCTCCCAGAAGGGCTGCTCACAAAAATGCCATAAGGGTTCCCAGGAGGGCTGCTGCCTTCTCCACTAGTTCAATGCACCACAGCTCGTGCCTTTATGTGGGCTAGAGAAACACGCCTTACATGGGAGAATCTGCTGTTTGACTATTTAAAAGTTTTAACAGTCTGATCGGAGAGTGCTTATCAATCTACTTACAATGCTAGACAGTATTATCTAGAATATTAGAAAGGGGATAAAAGGAAAAAAAAATCCCTTATCAGTATCAAACCCACCCCCTCCCTCAGCCGCTGCAGCTTTCCCTGGGTTACGCTCACCCCTCCGCTGCCCGGGGAGGGCTGCGGGTGTCGCAGCCCCGAGTCCTTCACCTCCAGGCAGCACGATGCTGATGGTGGGGCCCCTCCGTCTGCCTCTCCAGGCTGGCGGTGGTAGGAGTGGGGTTTCTGCCTCCTCCTCCTCTGCTCGAGTCCACCTGGGGCTGCGTCCACCCCGCGTCCAAGGCTCTCCCGCCGTGCTCCTCGGTGCCCAGAGCTGGGTACGTCCGCACGGACCCTCCAGGCAGAGCTGGGCACACCTTGCAGACCCGCTCCTCGCCCTCCCTGCTGCCCGCAAGCGGTGTTTCCCAGCCCCAAGGTCACGCTCCTCCGCCGATGCCGCGGCTGCCCACGGGGGAGTGCTTCATAGCTCCGGGGCTGCCAGTATCGGAGGTTTCGCGGCCCCACTGCCCTCCCCTGCCTGCACCCCAGGCTGCGTTTTTCCTCCCGGCTCGGGGAGTGATTGCTGGGCCCGCAGCTGCTCTTGCTGCCCTGCAGAAATACAGCCAAGCCGTGCTGCTGGAGGGCTTTCGGCACCTCTTGGACCAGGCGAAGCAAAACCTGAGTGCGGATGGGTGAGGGTCCCGGGTTGTTAGGCGGTTGCTGTTACAGCTACAGAGCTCACGCGAAGCTCCCCGCGTGGCAAGTCCCAACCAAAGCAAGGTTGGCGAACCTCCATGGCCAACCTCTGGCAGTGGCAAGACTGTATTTCGTGAGCTATAGGCATGCATTGCGTCACCATTATCCTTCTGTTGTCCCCAAGAGCCTTGTGCTTTGCTTAGAACTACAACAGCTGTAGGGACAGAGGAGCGAAGGCCTTGTGCTTTGCTCTGACCAAAAAGACCATGACTGATGCTCCTCAGCATTTTCACCAGGCGCTGCAAGGAGAGAGGTGAGTCTTTGGGGACTTGACGGGACTGCGGGTGATGGCCCAACCTGCCCTACAGCCAAAGAAATCCATCAGGCAGCACCAGCAGTGAGCACGATAATCCTACAGAGACACAATTTCCCAAATAAGTGAAACAGGAAGAAATATTTGAAGTTCTGTAATTATTAAAACACATAAATCCCTGCTTGTATATCCCACCGTCCCTGCAGATCAATACTTTGAGAGACATCTGAAGTTTTGTAAACTAGAAGATGTAATAGGATTAAAGCTGCAATGTGACAAGACAGCTAATTTTTAATTATTTCTAACTCCTTTCTAATTTCTACTTCATTCTGAATATTTAAAAGCCCTTCCAAATGTATTTCACAAGTTTCAATAACAACCTAGTAACTGGATGTGGCATTATAGCAATTTATAATCACCTCCTAAAATGGAGATCTAAATTAATCTTTCTACATCTCATTAGTTTAGCTATCAGAGATCTTTTACAAGATAATTGGCTTTCAGTGGCTTTAATTTAATTTAATTTATTAATATCTTACATTTATATTTCATAGATGCTGTTTTAATTATTGAACTGATACAGCTCAGAAACATAATTCTTTTATACAGCATCAAACTTTTGTTTTTAGGGCTCTAGAGCCTTTTAAAGATGTTTTAATGATAAATAATAAGTCCTTGTTTGTGTTTGCCTTTAGAGTAGATATCAATTTACTTTACCTTAGGTTCTCGCAAAGGAAAATTAGATCTTATTTTGGAACATCCTGTTTTGCAGATGAGGCTGGCTTTATTCCTAAACCAAAACTTGTTCCAACTTTATAATGCTATAAAAGCACAAACAAGGGGAGGCAGAAGTAGTAAAAAGAATGTATAATAAACAGCTAATTCATACCTGACAGGCATTTAAGTAAACAATTTCAGTGGGGAACAGAGTTAGGGGAGCCCAGTCTACCGGGGCCTTGCATCGCATGGCTGAGCTCTCCGGTGCCGGCAGCGATGCCACCCTGCCTGAAGCTTCTCCCGCAGCCGGTAGCGTCCGTGCCCACCCCACCAGGTGCCTGCTCTTCCTGCACCCACACCACTAGCTGGGTCTGGGGGCTT
Organism: Aquila chrysaetos chrysaetos; assembly: GCF_900496995.4. NCBI lineage: Eukaryota > Metazoa > Chordata > Aves > Accipitriformes > Accipitridae > Aquila > Aquila chrysaetos. Next base: position 4,934,006 of record NC_044016.1, read on the forward strand.
CCCCCACCATCCCCTTTGCTAATTAACTTGCAGGAACGTACTATTTTGGAGACTTCCAGTACATAGTGTTTTGGAGACTTCCAGCCTTCTGTAAACTTTGGCTGAAATGAACCAGGAGGTTCCCAAATCAGTGAGGACAGAGAGACAACCAGACCGCACGACTGACCCCAAGAACCCCTTCCTTCAGAAAGCAGCCTAAAAATATGTTCCCTCCTAGAGCAGAATAGCAACGCTGAAACATCTGACAGTAAATGTGATGATGATAATTGATGCTTAATGAATAATCCAGGGTAGTTTTAATATTTTAGCTTCATAGAATACCTTTCATCCCCAGGAGCTGAAGCAATTTGTAAAAGGTGTACTGTTATCCGGCTCGGTCTCCTTTTGCCGTTACATCCACCACTTCGTGGGGACCAGTTCCATGACCGGGCCGGCACTGGGCAGGGTGTACGGCACAGCAGCTCGGTGGGGCTGTGTCCCACCATCGTATCTGCTCCGAGTGAATTCCATTTACCACATTTACCTCTGGCCGGTGTCGGACCAGCCCGGCTTCGGTTGCAACCCAAGGTCCCACAGAGCCGAGGACCTTCCAGTTCCGTGGTGGGAACGAATTTCCACCCTGCGTCAAGACCCCCATCGGGGGACATCTCTCAGGTAAGAGGTGTGCTCCCAAGTTTTGCCCACGGTTTCGCTCCGAGGTGGAGCGAGAGCAGCTCAGGAGCTGCATCTCCCCGACGGCTGAGACCTCCCTCTCCCACCCCAAGGCCCGTGGAGATGAGGAGCGGGGCAAAACCCCCCCCGGAGACCTCCCTCCCAGGCAGAGAGCTGCTGCACCCATTCCTCCTTTTCATCCCCGCACCTCCACGTCCCTCCCCACCCAGGCGACATGAAGAACCCAACCAGCCAGTGCCAGCCGAGGCGGGTGGTGGTGGTGGGTGGTGGTGGTGGGCGGTGGTGGCGGCGGTGGTGGTGGTGGTGGTGGTGGTGGTGGCGGTGGTGGCGGCGGTGGTGGTGGTGGTGGTGGTGGCGGTGGTGGCGGCGGTGGCGGTGGGTGGTGGTGGTGGTGGTGGTGGTGGTGGTGGCGGTGGCGGCGGTGGTGGTGGTGGTGGAGGTGGAGGAGGAGGAGGAGGAGGAGGGGGAGGAGGTCAGACTGACGCCGAACGAAGCCCACCCGTGCCCCCGCAGCCGCTGGGCTCCGTGGGGTGGCTCCGCTCCCCCGCCGCGGGTGGGGACAGCAGCAGGACGGCGAAGGCCGCAGGGAGCCGGGGAGCCCCGTGGAAGGCGGTGCGGGCCGGGGCCGGGCTGAGCCCCGCGGGCCGCTCCGCAGGCGGCCGGCCGGGCCCCGGCACGGCAGGCGGAGGAAAAGCGGCCCGATGACCCCCTCTGCTGTCGGCGAACACCATGGCAGGGGCTGGCCGCACCGCCGGCGGCCGCTCCGCTTCCTTCGGGGGGCGGAAAACACCCCCCCCCCCCAAAAAAAAAGAAATCCCCCCCAAACCCTGGGCCATCATTCACCCTGCCTGCAAAAATGCAACCAGCTGGACTCATTTTTCCAGCTAAAGCATAAAAAAGCGCCTACGTCAGGGGAGAGGAGGAACAACCTTTAGCGACGTCGGCTCGTTTCAAGCAACACCTGAAGTCTCTGGCCCTTGGGTAAAAAACCCCGTTTGAATAGCAACGCTTGGGTAAAAAACCCCGTTTGAGGTTTAGACACACGCTGCTGCTGCTGCTGCTGCTCAGGCCGTTCTTTTCGTTTGAGGGCTCTTGTGCCTTGATCTCTGTCGTGCCACCCGGGTGGGTGATGGCAGGTGAATTTGCTGGTAGGGAAGGGGTTGAGGGTGAGAAGAGAGAAATGAGGATTAAAGGCGTAAAGGTTACTACTTAACAACGTCCCTTCTTTCGCATTCCCAAAAGAAACAAGCTGCTGCTGCGCAACGTTGTTCTGCAACCGCAGCTTCTGCCAAATCCCTTTGCACTTGCAAATCGTGACCTCTTTGGACATAAGGCTCGTTGTCTGGCATTGGGCTTTGTCTGCTGAGGATGGAGGGCAGGAGGACATAAAAAAGGGCAGATGAGTTCCTGTTATATTATCATGTTGGTTTTGGCTAGTTCTACATAGTGGCCTTTTGTATTTTAGCAACATTTCGACATTTTAAAATAACTTTAATAGTAAAAGAATGCTGCAAGTTTTTCTTTTTTCCAGCCCCGCTCCAAATGCTCCAGGCTGGCTTTGCTCTGTCTTGTAAAGTCTGCTGCAACAAGGACTTTTTTGACAATGCGGACGCTCTTGGCAGCACCCCTAAGCCATGAGGGGTGCCATCCAACTGCAACATGCAAGGCTTGGGGTTCGGGATGAACAAGCACCTTGGTGAGCCTTGGGGATCTCCACTGAGCTCATGGTGCTGCAGCCACTGCAGGTCAGGCTGGGACACCTTTCCCTTCTCCGGGAGGCTCCTGACACAGCTCACCCACAGTCCAAGGCTTTTCCTTGATGGCTTGTTATTAAAACTGTACAAATAATAAATTCTTCCTCCTATTAATCAAATCAGAAAGAAGGTCAGCTGGGTTCATTTTAGATCAATCTGAAGCGAATGTTTCTGGTGGTTAGGTTTTCTCAGCAAAATGAAAAATCTTCCCCAAAAGACACTGTCTGAAGCCAGCCAGGAGGGCTTCGTTGTACTTGGGTTTAATCCTGCTGTCCGCAGTGCTGCTGTATCTGTCTGCTGACTTAGGGTGGCATTTGCAAACATTCTTTTTCAGCCCAAACCTACCTTTTTTTAGTGGATAAATGATTCATCCCACCATGCCCCTGAGCTCTATTCCCATACTAGCCAGGGATGCCTGAGTGTCACCCAGGGCCAACTTGTGACTTTGGCATCATGTGCTCCTGCCCCAGACAGGCAGAAAGGCAAATGGATGATTTCTAGACAGCAGGGAGAGTTCTCTTCCAAAAATACACTATGAAATCCTCAGCTGCCACCCAGGTCTAGCTGTTCACGAGAGAGGAGGAGCAAGGGGTCCAGAACATCAGCTGAGGTCTGGATCTGGCCTTGTATGTTTCTGCCACTGTAATGTGAGCCTTTTCGTCCGGCCTGCCAAGAGGCAGGGCAGTTAGCGTGCTTTGTCGATTAAAAAAAGAAAATAAAGGTCCCATTAGATGCACTTCAGTTAGGGACTGGGCTAGGGATCTCGCTACCTTTTGAAGGTCAGATACATTGGAAATGAAAACATCTTCCTAACAGCCCACTCTGGTTCCCCTCCACTAACAATAGCCCCTGCAGCCAGACCTGAGCTCTGCACCCCAGGACTCCTGCTTAAGGGATCTTAAAATTCCTATTGATTTCAATGGGATCAGGTTCAAGCCGCTTAACCATTTGCCTGCTGGAGCAAGGAGCCGGTCTCTGAGTTGCTGCCTATCACTTGTCTGCTGCAGCAGAGCTCATCAGGCCCCAGGACAGCATATTCTCAGCTGTACCAAAGGAGAGTACATAGTGTTTTGTCCTTGCAAAAGGTTGTTATAAATGGTTTAGTTTCAAGAGAGCTCAATTAGATCTGGGAACTCTTGCAACGAGTTCGTTCCTAATTATGGCTCGGAGACTTTGCAGTAGTCAAAAGACAAATAGATGCCGAAGAAAGAAGCAAACAACAGCGAGCATTTCCATGGTGTCCTCTTTGCTGCTCATTAGCTGTGCCCTGTCCCATACTGAGCACTTCAAGCACTTCACTTTTCACCCCCAAGACTGTCAGGTTTCTCTTCCTAAGTTTCCATGTCTTTCAGTGAGGAAGCCGAGCACACTACCTGCCAAAGGCACTGTCCCATTGCCTTTGGGAGCCGAGAAATTTGGAAAATGAACATTGCTGCGCCTGAAACTGCCCTGTGCCAACACTGTCACGCAGCGGCTTTCGATCTCCTTCCAAAGTCCGCAGGAGATCAGTCCTCACCGATGACTTCTAGCTAAGTAAGATAATGAAACCCTCGGGACATCAGACTGGCAGATGCTTTTTAATGGGACCTGGTTGTCCTGAGTCCTGAGAGTGGCCTGGTTTCTTGGGGATTACAGTCGGCCTTATTTCAACTTTCATCTCAGCTAAACGTGGTCACCAAAGTCAGGTCAGTTCTGAGGGTGGACGGACTCTGTATATGCCAGCCCTCATAGCGAAAACCACCTGGGTGCTCTCTGCAGGTGCTCCTTCCTCCCGCTGCTGGTGCCAGCCCTGGGGCTGCCGTTCTGCAAGTCAAAGACATTTGCTTTCCTTTTCTCATTTTCCCCGGCTATAAAAATACACCTATGGATGGGATTATCATTAACAACGTCATTAAATCATGCCTTGGTCTTTGCTGCTTTGTTTGCAGTGACTCATACTGTAATTCTTGCAAGTATGGGTCAAACAGGAACCGGTGCTCAGCGACCGCGGTCCTGACTCTCCCCCATCCTAAATACTGACCCCTCCAAGGCAGCGGGAAGGACTCTCCTGTTGACGACTGAGAGATGTGGGGGTCCCTGAGCCAAATCCTCTTTCCAGTTAAAGCAACAGCAAACTGGCTGCTGGTTCCCTGCCAGCTGTAAGCAGTGGTTTTTGTCCTTTGGGACCGGTCCCATGTCCTGTCCCAGCAGCCTCGGTGCAGGTGCAAGGCTGGACCCAGTAAGGGGTTGGGCTGGTTCCCCCCCCTCCTTGTCTTCCAAGTCCTTGTGCCACCACGCTCACGTGTTGTGCCTGGGAGCGGGTGACAGCTCACGTAATGCCGACTGGCAGGTGACCACAGGAAATGCAGCACGGGTCACGTCTCCGCAAGTCAGGCTCAACCTAAGTCTCCCAAGATGCGTCACTAAGACTCTTAGGGCTAAATCCCTCCCTGCATAAGTGCAGCCTGCAGCAGGGATGCGCTCGGCCCCCCGACTCGTGCCCAGATGCACCCCGCTCGGCTGCCACTGCTCTCTGCGCTTCTAACTCGGCTTGTCAAATTTCTTGTCACAAGCTCTCCTTAACCAGCGCTTTATCTTTCAGGAGCCCAGGGCAACTGGAAAGATTTTACCTTTCCGTACCTGAGAGCAAGGTGTGCAGCTGGGGAGTGAGACCCTGCCGGGCTGCCCATTGCCGGGGGGATGCGACCATCCAGCAGCTTGGAGGTAGCTGTGATCTGGGGAGCCTTGCTTAGAAAAACTGGCTCTTGCACAGCAGCAGGGCTTGATACCACTCAGGATGCAGTTCAGCACTGCTCCCTGCCTCTTATAGGCAAGGAAAGGGAGAAGGGATGGAATGTGGCTGGCTCCTTGGCAGACTGGGGGTACAGCCTGCCTCCTGCCTGCCTGTGCCCTGCCTTTGCTGAAGGTAGGCACTCGCAGGGGTCAAGATGGCATTTGGGTGGTGATTAGACAAGGCACTTCAGGACATGGTTTAGAGGGCATGGTTGACAGCTAGGATTGATGATCTTAAAGGTCTTTTCCAGCCTAAACGTTTCTGTGATTCCTCATGGCACCTCTTTTTGCAAAAAAGGCCGGCGCTACCCAAGTATCTCTCCCACAACTGTCCCCATGTGAACCCAGCCCTGTCCTAACTCCATGTCTCTCATTTCTTGCCAGTCAGGTCCGAGCCACCCAGCCAGCCTGAGTTCATCTCTCCCCCTCCTTGTCTTTCCTTCTCCCCTCCTCTCCTGGGATCCTGTCTCTACTAAACTGGTCTCACCAGTCTCCATCTGGATTTTTCCTGCCTGTCTGAGGCAGGTTGTCACACATGTCCTGGGCAGGCGCCTATCTGCCCACTTCCCTTGCACCCCGCACCAGGGATCCTTGCATCCTCCCAGAGCAGGGGCAGGGCACCCTGTCCCCTGGCAGGGCAAGCAACAGCACCTCTCTCCAGGCCAAGAGGGAGGCCTTATCCTTTCTTTCCCCGTGAGAAAAAGTTAGGAATAACATCCACACTCCCCCCTCCCCGGGGTGGAGCAGACACCCGCCGAGTATCGCCCTGCTACCCACAACAACGTCGCTGTAACGAAGGGCCTCGTTTCATCCAGACAGCGGCTTCGGAAACATTTAGTAATTAGTGCCGGAGACAGTAAAGAGCTTTGTAGGAAAGCTGAGAGCGTTCCCAAAACTGCTCATTAAATCTCCGGTTCCTCAGAGCCGAGCCACTGTCTGGCGGCTTCCCACGCAGGGCAGGGGCAGGCAGGGGACTGGGCTGCACCAGCCCCCTGCCCACCCTCCTGCCCGCACCCCGGCCACCGCGCTCAGCCCTCTGCTTTGCAGCGAGGTGCCCCGTCTCCCCTCCGAGGAGCTGTGTCCTTTTCGGGCTGAAGATATCTGCGTGGTCAGTGCCCGGTGGCTGCAGCATCCTCAGCCGGGTGGGCGCTGGGCTTTGCTCCTCTTCCCCTCAGGGACCTTTGCGGTGGTGGGGACCGTGCCCAGACCCGGCGCCCCGTGGCTTTGCGAACGAGGCGGGTGTGTTTGCGGAGTGGCCTGGAGACTGTATGGGAAGATGTGATAAAAGTCATGCTTGCTTTTCTCCTGATGGCTCCACTGTTAACACACGCTGCTGCTCTGCTCGGTCACGGCTTCGTTTCTGGGTGCACACAGAGAGGGGCTGGAGCAGAAGAGGCCTTTCCACTCTACAGAAAGGTTTCATACAAATGTTCTTTAATTATCTGGGGCAATAAGTGATTAAAGGCAGCCTACAGAAGTTACAGCTGTAGGACACTGCTGAAATGCCCATGCTTGACACCAGCTGGGTGGATATTACTGCAATTAGGACATTTTTTTAAGTTACCTGGCAGTGGGTTGGTCCCATCCGGAGAGGAAGAAGCGAAGGGGGGATCTAACCGCTGTCATCCACCACCTCCGGGCGTTGATGAGAAGGTGGAGCCAGACTCTTCTTGGAGGTACAGAGCAAGAGGCAACAGGCGCAAGTCACAGCGAGGGAAGTTCTGGTTAGAGAGAAAGAAAAATGTTCACCATGGGGATGGTGAGACCTTGGAACCGGTGCCTGGGGAGACGGTGGGGTCTCTGCTCTGGACCAGCCCTCAGCAGCCTGCTTCAGCTTTTCAGGCCAGCCTGGCGCCGAGCAGGGGCTGGACAGGAGACCCTGGACCAGGTCCCTTCTGCCCAAAGCTCCTTTGTGATTCTGTGATCCACATCGTCCACGTCCATGAGATTTCCGAGATTAGCCTGAGAGTTCACTGACGCACCACATCACCGAGGTTGCTACAGCGCTCAGGCCAACAGGGCAGTGTTGGGGTTAACCCCTGAGACTCCCTAAAATAATGCCCTAAACCGGCCTCAGCCCCGCAGGATCGCAGCCTCCACCACCTCCACAACTCCCCCAAGTAGCCACACCTCAGGGCGGACCTGGATTTATTAACGAGGGGAAATCACGGGAGTTTCGGGCGAGAAGTTTTGGTCCGTCTCACAGGTAGGTTTGTCAGTCAAGGTGTCTGACATGAACCTTGAGCAGCGGAAGAGGTTCACCTCCTCCTTGTCAGAGATAGGGAGATGACAGCAGAGAATCTCTGTGGTTCGGGGACTTTGCAGTTTTGTTTCTGTTACACAGATGAATATGAGAGACTGAAAGACAGGTGCTGGACCCAGCTGTGTATAAAAATATACTGTTCCATCCATCTCCACATAATAAACACATTAAAAAGGAACGAGGTGTGTCTCTAACTGTCTCCAAGGCTTTACGTGGGCCAAGCTGTGTTTTTTTTTTCCTTTTTACAACAAATGGAAGTAGAGCAGCGGGCTGGTTTCAGGGGAGAGAAAGGAGTGGGAGGCAGAATATCACATCCTATTTCCTCTTTTAAACACTTGGCAAGGGAGCAAACTTTCCATTCCCATCTGGCACAAGCAGACTAAACACAGGTTCCTTTCTGATAGCCATCTGCACTCTTCTGCTACCTTTTCCCATCAGTCTTCTGTAGGCAAAACGCAAACCTGCACACTATTTAAAGATACTTGAATTTAGGGAGTGTATCCAAATGATCTCTTTTAGTTACCTTCTTTCCAAGTCACCGAGCAGTGAGTGCCAAGCCAAACAACAACCCTGGTTAATCAACAGGCTCAGGACATGAAAGCAACTCCATTTCCTATTTGTGAATGCACAGATGTTGTTTATCTTGGATCTCCCCTTGTTGGTCCCCTGGGATTAAATCACAGGCCTTTAGGTGGAGCGTGATTGCTTTTCTGTCAAAGCAGTCCACAGCAAGCCTTGGCCAGCCCCACCACTGTACCGTCCTTCCCATCTCCCTAATGATGGGTCTCTCTGCTGGTCCAGGGGCTCCCCACAAGAAGTGAGGTGTATCGCGGCACCCGGGAGCATTGGTTCCAGAAATGCTCGCTGCTGCAGAGCTGGGTTATCTCCGTAAGGACCCGCACCAGGCACACCCTCAGGATGGTGAGGCTGATAGCTCTCAAGACACAGGCGCTAGCAAGGCTGGGTCAATACAGGCACCGATAAGGGAGAGGAGCTTCCTTGCAGACGTGGACGTGGGCGCCTGATGCCTCTGCAGCTCCGTGTTCATCCAGCCAGTCCCACCTTGCAAGCCCAGTGGGATTTTGGCCAGATCAGGGAACACCACATTTCAAGTGAGGTGCAGATGCAGTAGCCCTATCCCATCCCTTGCTTCCAGGCACCGAAGCTGAGCCACAGGTTTTGACCGTGTCCAACGTACCCGTGAATCTGTTGGCTCCATCTGTGAGCAGGCTTGACCCTCATGTGTCCCACAGTGGTGAGACCCTGTGGTCCACAGCCAGGTAAATAGGATGATTCCTCCTCCATACAAACCAAGATGCTCTGAAGGTCCAGGGACATTTGCCACCTGATGCCAGCTCCAGCCACCTCACTCAGCCCCAGCAGGGGTGGCTGCTAGTTCTCCTGCCTGCTTACGTAGCCTTTAATTTCAAGCGGAGAAGGCCATCCTTGTCCTTCCCCATGCCTGCCAAACTGCTACAGAGCCTGGCTAGCATGGCCTGATCAGCAAACCCTCCCGTAGGGGTGGCTGTGCATCACGGAGGTGTTGGTGATGCTCATGCGTGGGGTTCGCAGAGCATTTTGAGAGGCTGCTTGTGGGACGAGTGCCACTTCTCGTAGCATCAGTTGTGACTGTGCTCGCAACCTGCTTCCTCAGCTGTCGAGTGCTCTTTTTTGGGGAGGGGGGAGGGAGGCATGGTGATAGATTTCCGTGTTGCAGAAACACCCTGACTGCAAGACAAAGCTGGTGGTGGCTGAGGCTGTGTTTGGAAAGACACCTTCCCACCCACAAACCCTCTGGTGCCGTCTGCCTACGAAACGGGAGTTCCCTCCGCAAAACCAGCGCGCAGGCTTTCTCCGTAACTGCGAAACACCGAGCCGTTCTGCATACGGTGTGACCCGTCGGTCCTGTACGTGAAGAGCAATAGTTGCATACACCCACGCGGGGCCAGGCTGTGGCCGCTTCCCGCAGAGGCGATGGTGCGGGGATGCTGCAGGGCCGCGCGTTCCCGGCAGAGAGCGTGTCCCGCACACGCCGGTGAGCGCAGATGGCCTCGCACACAAGGAGGAGGAGGAGGAGAAGAGCTGTGGATCCAGACCTCGGCAGCCAGCTGCTTTCCCTGCTCACCAGGGCTGCGGATGCAGCTTTACTGTGCCTGACACCCGTCCGGAATGACTCGAAGACCCGGGCGAGCATCAGCTTGTCCCGCTGGTGCAGCTCTGGAGGCAATTTTCCCCTAACAGGCTTTCTGCAGGAGTTTCAGTGCCCAGGTTTCAGTGGCAGGGAGGGGAGGCTGCCCCCACCTACGGGCACAGGGTGGCATGGGGGCCACTCTCTGTCCTGGGTACCCCCAGCAGCTGGGAGCGGTACGCGCAGCGGGGCAAAGGGGGTGGGCTTTCCCCTGGTGCAATTGCACTGATGTCAATAGCGGTAGGTGAGGAGAGAATTTGTCTCTTCTTTAGTGGCATGACTGAGCTGGCTGATTACAATTTTTCAACAGCAGTGACAGATTTAAGATAAAGCCCATCCCTTCCCCTGTGGGCTGACCAGATGATGCAGCTGCCAGAGGACAGCAGCCGTCAGGGAGCTTCCTACCATGGGAAATACCCAGAGCCGTGTAAAACTAACTGCGGTGACCCTCGCTGGGGGCCTTGCTGGAAGAAGGGGTTACGTGGTGAAGACTGTGTCCTACTCCCACGCCTGTAACCGTGTGGGATGTGAGGAGCTGGAGTCAGGGTCCTTTCCCTGCTGCTTTGGGAATGGCAGGAGTAGCAGCGGGTGAGAGGAGGGAGGAACCATCCTGCTGCATCACTATATTGAGTGGTGGGTCATGAAGCAGGGAGCAAGAACCCTTGTCCCCATTGCAGCCAGGTTGCAGCCTTTGGAAAGGGAAGGAAGAGCTGCTGCTGAGTAGGTGCAGGATTGCAGAGCTGAGCTACTTTAGCTATTCATTCCTCGAGTCCCCAAAGAAGCAATTAGTGCATCGATCCCTGTCTTAGCGAGCTCTTGGGGCAGAAGGCAAAAGGATAACTAGCCTTTGCGTTTAAGTAGGAAGCTGAGGATTTTATGGGATTACTTCTTGCTCCTTGACAGATGTAGGTCTTTTTAGGTCAGAGTTAAGGTCAGTGCTGAGCATCATGGTTTGATTTAATAGGCACCAGTAAGAAGCTTTCATCAAGACCAGTATGGGACAGGCTCATGACCATACGAGACCATGCTGGCTCTTGTACACACGTGCATGTGCAGGAGAGAGCGGGGAGACAAGTATTGCCAAGACCCCTGTGGTCAGAGTCCCTCTCTCCCGAGTGCCTGGATGTGCTCCCCGAGCACGGACGTACCACGAACCCAGAGGAGCTGATGCCTGCGAAGAGTCAGACCTCCCAGCTCATCCTGGTTCAGGTGTCCTCTCACCTGCACTGTGGCCGTAGCTCTTCCTAGTCTGCCTTTAAAAGGCTTTTATCCAACAACCAGTGGAGCTTGGGGCTCAGTGCTGGGTGAGCAACTATCCTCCTAACTTCAGTAAACTTTCAGTACTGATTTTCTCTCCTCAGTCCTTTCAACTCTTCTTAACGAAGCTAAGCCTGCTGGGGAAACTTCTGGGGGCTGCCTTGCACCCACATGTTCAGCCTCTGCCACGATTTGTGGTGGGGACGTGATGGTTTACCTGCACTTACAGCACCCAAAGCTAGAGCATTGGCTCTGTTATATTGGAACAGATGTGCCTGACATTGATAATGTTAGTCCTCTTTCCGTGCAAAAATAGTATTACTGGTGTAAAAGCTGCTTTGTGCTATTATAGCAGCAGCCACAGTGGAGAGCCGCATTGCTTTAATTACGGCAGCAAAGCCAAACAAGTACAACAGCAGAGACAAGATCCTACAGAAACTATAAATTCCCCTGGTCAGCTCCCGTGTTTTGGTGCCTTCCCGATGCTTGGATTTACACGTTGCCTCTCTCCCTCTTAGGCAGGGGACTCGACTCTGTGCTTCTCAGGCCCCCACTGTCTCCCTGGTGTTAGCAAGTGACCTGCCAGAAAGTGGGAAGGGCTCGTGTTGCCTCTAGGGTCAACTCTTCTCAGGGAACTACTCATCTGACCAACAGATTAAAAAAGGGAAATAAATACCAGCAAGCCACCCTGTTAAAAAAAATAAACCCGTTAATAAATAAAACCCTAGTGTAATAAAAAGGTGAAATGCAGTGATTCAGTAACAGATTCAATTTTTTAAATGAAAATATCTTCCATACACTGATTCCAGCCAAAATGCATTTCACTTCCCCTGATAGAATATAAATATTAACCCAGACACTCTTTGTTCTTAATGTGTCCTTTTGCATTGGCATGATCTGGAGCTGCCCTGAGAGCTCACATCTCCTGCTGGCTTCCTTCCGGACGCTGGGTCCTCGGTCCATCTCCAGAGCAGACCAGCGAGGACACCTTCTCCTCCCCTGAACGTGGGGCTCCACTGCTCATCCATGCTGTTTTGGAGCAGATTTCCTGCGAGTGCTGTCAGGGTTCAGCAGAAGGATGGAGATGACACCTCCTTTTGCAGGAACCTGAAGGAGGTGCTAGTGGGACATCTAAGCCATGTGAAGTCCCCATCAAACCCCCATGCACGGGATTTTGAGCCCGATTCTCTGCTGCTCAGTGGACTTTACCTTATTGCAAAATGGCTTTGAAACTCTGCCCTTCTGCTGGGAGCAGTGGGCAAGGGAGAGGGCCAGGGAAGAGTAGAGATGATGCTGTTTCAGCCTCTTGGCTGTTGGCTCCAAGAAAAAACAAACCTGACCAACTGCTAGTTTTTAAAAGCACAGAAAGCGAGGGCACGGACTGCTTTTATATGCCCTTCCTCTGCCCCTCTCGCCATCCTCCATGATTTTTATGCTGCGTCCACACAGAAAGTCAGGGAAGAGCTTTGCATCCATTGCCTTCCCCTTGTCCCCACCATGGAGACCAGCCCCGAGTGACACCCTGTAGACTGCGTGGGGGCATGTCCAGGACCAGGCATTGGGTGAAACACTGGCCAGGATGGACATGGGGCTAATGAGCTGCACTATCTTTAGCAACAGAGAAGAACAATGGGGAAAACCATGGAGAAAACAGGGTCATCATATTTTAGGTTTCTCGAGCCAGAGATGCGACTGTGTCCTCCGTCCTTTCCTCCCCTGCATCGCCACCCTCCTCCGCTCTCCTCCTGGTTATCTACAGCAGCTGTCACCGCACGAGCGAAGGCGCCAGTTCAGTAAAGCCCTTAAGCACAAACTTAATTATCAGGACAAGCTTAAGGGCTTAGCTCAATTGGGCCTGCGGAGCTGGATAGAAATCTGCTGAGCCACCCCAGGCCAGCCTCACCGGAGGACTGCGGGCTCAGCTGCACCCCAGCCCCTTCCTTCCTGAGGGTCACTGAAAAATAAAACCAGAGGCAACGGTGCAAAAGCAGATCCAATTCCTGGCCCCTTAGCAGCCCATCCGGGTCTGTAAGATCAAACCCCTCCGCTCTGCCAGATGTCTCTCATCCTTCTCGCTTCTTGACATGGGGCACAAACCCCGTTTTTCCTCTCTGCTCCCTAACCCCCCCCACAACCAGGTGCACGGGGCAGGACGGCTGCGCGCTGAGTGGCTTTTTCTTCTCAAGCACCATCTGGAAGTCACTGCGAAATGCGATGCTGTGTGGAAAGCGGCTGGAAAGAATGACACCGTGAGAGCCTATTTTTTTTCCAAGGAAATAAATAGACCGTGCACCACAAGCACGGAGAGGAGATGAGAGGGTTCGTGCCGGGTCAGGCGCAGGTAGGGCTGTGCAGGGACAGCCTGGAGTTTGTTTGAGTGGTAGTCGCTGCCTCTTAGGAAGCTTTTGCTGGGCAGAGGCATATGGGACAGTCTCTGGTGATGCTAGCAAGGTGGCCGGCTGCGGGTGGCAGCGGTTTCAACCTGTCCGTAGCATCCCCGGGCACACAAACTATTTATAAGTGGGCAATGAAACATGGGGGAGCAAAGTAAGCTACTGCATTCTGCGTGGCAGCTCCCATGTGTGCAGGGACCAGGAACTGGGGAGAGGCTGACCACCACTGCCCTCTTGGCTGAGAAAGGGGAGGTTTAATGTCCCAGGTGCTGGTGGGGGTGTCAGGCGAGCCAGAGCTTGAGGCTTGGCTCCGACATGGTTGCGGCAATGGCCTGGATTCAACTATTTCAAAGGGCACCGGCCGGTCAAATCAAGCCCCAAATTTAAATTTGTTAAAATAACTTTTTGCAAAACATTAAGATGGAGAGAAATGTTTCCATGGTTTTGTTTTTAAATTCCAAGTGGGAAGAGTTTATTTTTTCACTAGGAAACTTTCCCCATAGGATTCGCGACGCTGGCCGGGAGACAAGAGCCAGCGAGCTCCACTCCCGAATGGAGGTGACCCCAGGGGTGACCCTGTGCCGGTCACGTCGCCTCGCACAGCCTCACTTACCCCCTCGGCAAAAGCGAGGCGGCAGCGTGAAGGGCTGCGGGGAGTCTGGGATGCCAGCGCTGCTGCGGGGATGCTCAGCCCTATGGCTCTCATGCGGTTAGCCCCTGTGGCTCTTGGATCTAAATCTGGATGATTAGTTTGGTTATATTTGCGTGGTTGAAGGTAAATGCAATGAAAACTCTTAAATGGCACGCAGGTTAGGGGAAAACCTGGGGAAATGAACCCCCAGTAGTTTTATTTCTCCTTGGCTCTGGTTATGAACAAATGCCTTCTGTGGGGGTAGCGATGGTCTGTTCTTCACCGGCGTGCTGCTCCTGCTAGATTGCTGCCGATTCATAATGTATGAGTGAACGGCTGTTATCCCTTGTTTGTCTTCTGTTGGTTTATACTGTCCTGAAAGACAAAATATTACAGAGATTTATAAAATTAACTGAATCAAAAAAAAAAAGCCATGAGGGCACATCTGGTTTCAATCAGCTCAGTGCCCTGGAAATCAGTTTACCCCAGCTGAGAGTCCAAGTGCTGCTGCTTCTGCCCCCAGGTGACCAGGTAGTCCCAAGTGTTTAGTGCAAAAACACGCAGCAGTGAAACAGGGGTCTGGTGAGCGCTTGAGATGAGGAAAGAAGTGGAAATCAGGGCAGGCTGGGCTCCATTTACTAGAACTGGCTGAAAACAAAAGGCAAAAAAATGGCACTTTGAAGTGCCTGCATCTTGCTCCTGTCACTGGAGCAGAGGAAGAACACAGTGCTTCGTTCCCATTTGCAATTGAATACTTTGATCTGATCCCATTTTATTCTCTCCTCCCGTGTACTGCTTCATGACTGTGGAGCCACGGATGGCAGGAAACTCCTCTTGCTTTGCCCCCTGAGAAGAGTGAGAATTTGGCCTTCTAGAATCTGAGACATAATGAAAACTGATTGCTTGGACATGCGGATTTTTAATGCAGTGGCTCAGCAGCTCAGGGGTTAATGGGCCTCCCTCACTTTCAGCCCAGACTTTGCTATAAAGGCTTATCTACAAGGGAAAGCTTATTTTCATTAAAGGTAAGAGCTGCAGATGAGGGTACAACAGCTCCTCCTGCTCCACTTCTGTAGCCCCAGCTTTTCATACCTAGTTGGGGCAAGCAAAGAAGAAGGAGGCACAGCTATTATAGGACAACTCCCCTGCACAGAGAACACCTCCCCAGGCTTATAAAACATCCCCTGTCCCTGGGATACCTGAATACCTTCACAAAGACTTCCCCAAAGGAAAGGGCCAAAGGTACAGCGTTCCCTGTATGCACCTGACCCAAGAAACATTACATTTCTGGGGGGGGTTTAAGCTGCGCCTGATCCAGCAAAGCACCCAAGCATGGTTGATGGAAATCACGGGAGGTGTGCCTTTTCTTTCAAAAGGACTATTAACGCGCTTATGGTTAATCACACGAATAAATCTCGCCGTGGCTGAGAGCCAAAGCGAGCAATAAAAGCACCGATCCCCAGGCCTCCCGATGGGAATTGGCCAGGACCGGGGCCGATGTTCTCACCAAGTCGCTGGGAAGTAATCTGCACCCTCAGCACATACGTGCCTGGGGATTTTTGTTCGTTTTGGGGTTTTTTTTCCGCCTGCCCAAAAGGCTGTTATCTAGCTAGAACCTCAAAACTATCTGCCCATGCCAGCCGGGATGGCAAGGGAGGTGTCCAGAGGACATGGGTGATCTGAGCTGCTTTTTCTCAGTGGTGGCTGCAGGAGCCCTGGAGGGTGGACGGAGGGGAGGGGGATCCCCCATCCTGTCCCTAGGTCTCCTTCAGGGGCTCGGGTTTATCAAGAATTAGATATTTAAAGGAGCGTGCTTTCCAAGAAGGGGAAAACCTTGGACCTCAAGCCCTGCCGAGTGTAGGAGGGCATTTAGTGAGACAGCTCGATGTGCCTGGTGCAGGAGGGACTCAGGGGGGCATGTGGGTTTTTCATTGGCTTCTATTTTGTATGGAAAAGACAACGAAATCCATAGCAAGTATGTGTATGCCTGAGGGAGACAGGCAGGCTTGTTTCTGATGAAACATCCCAGGGAACTGAGCTATGGCCCCACCTCGCGTCCCACGTTTCAGCTGGATGCACTGGGAGATGAGGGACAGGCTGTAAAACTTAATTTTAAGAGACTTCATAATATGGATCGACACTGCCTGAAGCAGCTCCCTGCCTCTCCTCCCAGAGCGGTCTCCCAGCCACTGCACGTACCATCAGGCACCAACTTAGGAGGTTCAGCTTCAAAAAAGTCTTTTAAAAGTCAGGCCTTTGTCTTCTTTTAGGGCAGAAATTAGCAAAGCTGGTAAGGACAAGCATGTGTGTCCCGCAGTACGCAGCAGGGAGAGGGGACCAGGCCAGGGAAACACAGGGAGCCGTTTCCCCAGTGCTTTGGAGACTTGGTTGTCTTCTTACTCCTCTCCCCAGCTCCAAACTTTGTTTTCAGGAGACTTGGCAGGAGTGAGGGGCTTGCGTGCACTGACTCTGCCCCACTGCTGCCCTCCTGTTAAGGCCGCAGAAGGTTGCCGGTAGCCCTTCGCAGCGAGCTCACCCGCACCCACCCGAATTTCCACGCGTCTGCAGGGGCTAGATCAGTTCCTTGTGATTCATTTTAATCTGGCATAAAGCAGCAGCTTGCTGAAGCCTGATGTAAAACACCCACATACGCTCCCATTATATAATACAAATCTAAGAAGATTAAATTATCCGGTCTGAGGAAACACATGCACGTATGTATGTACACATTTATGTACAGTCTGGGGGTTGGCTGAATGGAGCTGAGGGCAAAGCTTCCCTTCGGAAACACTGAACTTGCACTTGTTAGCATTTAAACGCTGACGCAAATAACGTGTATATGCCCGTGCATAGACACGTATATGAAGTGCTGCAGCAGCTGTATGCTCTGCGTTTGGAGGTGCAGCACGGTAACTGCAAGAAAAGTTTGGAGTTGTGTGCTTGCTTACCCACTTTGCTGGCGAAGCCTGAGCGGCGGCGTGGAGCAACAGGTGGAACAAACCCAGGCCCTGCACGAAACTTTACCTGCCAGCACACAGCAAGACACCGCTCACTGGGTGAGAAAAGAGAAGGGAGAGCAGTCCCCAAAACCACTGAGCATCTCTCAGCAGCCTTGGTGGGCCTGGCCCATGCCGTGCCCCACAGCCGTGCCCAGCGGGCACCTGCCTTGGGGCACAGCCCATTCCTTAGGAGGCTGCATGAGCACCAGCAGCGGATAGATGCACCCAGTCGGGACTTCAGCTGGGTTTGGGGGTGCCCAGGTCTTTCGCCCAAAGATGGGGTTTGCCTTCCAGCAGTTTCATGTCTGGAGGGGAAGGAAGGAAACGGGCTTCACCTACAGCTGCCCACGGTGCCCCAGGCAGCAAACGGATTTGCCTCCTTCTCCTCCTGCGCCTTCCCGTTATTGATGCACATCGTTTTGCTAAATATAGCTCGGCCTCGTGAAGCTTCTCCCTCTGCTTTTACTCCAGCTAGAGGTGCTGGGCACAGAGGGAGCTCAGAGGAGCAGCGCCGGGCGGCTGCTGCCACCGCTCCGGGCCACGAACGTGTACCGGAGCCCTCCCCCTCTGCCTTAGCCCCCCCCCCCCAAGGCCTCCCCCCCCCCTCCATCACCACCACGAAGGGGGTTTCGCCTCCCGCAGATGAAATCCAGCCCCGGCCCGGGTGATGCTCGGGGTGATGCTCGGTGTATCCCCGCGCCGGCCGGCAGCCAGCGACGGTTCGGAGGGGTGGGGGGGGGTGCTGGGGGGGGGGGCAGAATAACAAATAATAAACCCTCCTCTTCCCACCGGGAGCACCCGAACCGAACCGAACCGAACCGGGCCGGGCCGGGCCCGCCACCGCCTCCCGCTCGCGAGACACGCGGTCTCGTCCCGCCCCCCGCCCCCGCCGCAAAGGCGGCGCGCGCCGAAGCCATTCATGAAAATGTGTACGTCAAACGAGGGGGGCGGGGACGCGGCTCGGGCCCCGCCCCCCGGAGCCATTTAAGGCGTCGCGGCGGCGCCCGCCGGGCTCAGACCGGAGGAGGCGGCGGCGGGAGCGGCGGGGTCGGGCAGTGCCGGGCAGCGTTCCCGCAGCCTCCGCCGGTGCCGTTCGGTCGCTCTGCTCGTGGGGCAGCGCCGTGCGCTTGGGTGCCCCTCCCGCCACCCCCACCCCCCCATCCCCGAGGGCGCGGGGCAGCCTCCGCCGGGACTTCATGTCTGTGCTGTGTCCCCTGCCCTGGTGAGTGGGTGCTTCACGCGTGGCGGGGATGGGGGGGGGGGAATCGAGGCCCACGGGCGGGAGGAGGCTCTAACGCCAGCAGGCTGCCTGCTGTGGCCGTGGGAGGCTTGGAGCGGAGCTTCCCCCCCAGCCCCGTCCCCGTCGCGGCGGCGGTGTGTGTGTGCCCCGGGAGGAGGCGATGGAGCGGGGCGGCGTGAAGCCCCGGGACGTGATTTTCCGAAAGCGGGGGAGAAGAGGCTGGTGGCGGTGGGTGCGAGAGCCGAGCAATAGCGGGATGAGCCGCACTAGAGGAACTGCGAACTGTGGGAATTCACTTTCTCGAGCTGGAAATGCCATTAAGGCTGTAAAAGCAGAGCTGGGATTGGCGCCGTGCGCTCCGCTGGTGTGGAAGTCCCTGAGGTTGTAAAATAAGTCAGCAGGAGCTAAAGCACACCAGCTGAAAAGAAAAGAAAAAAAGCAACCCCAAACCCCCAGCGCTTGCACTTATTTACTCTGGTTTTTTACTTTCCCCCCTTAGGGGGCAGAGCTGGAGGAAGTGGAGTTAGAAGTGAACCGCTGCCGTTAAAGCCTCCCGAGGTGTTTTTGAGCAGTGCTCTTGGGGAGCAAAATCAGGGAGTTGCTCCCAGGGGCAGGGGATGTAGCGCTGGTTTACGAGGTACTGAGCTTTTTCCACCCCCTTCCGAGGGGGGGCGGGAAGGAAGGGACCAGAAATAGGCTGCCGGCAGCCTCTTCTGCTTGCTTTTCTTTCCCGATGCTACTCGCATCTTGCTCAGCGCCCCTGGAGCCCCTCAGACCGTTTGAATGCTGTCTTTTGTTTGTAGCTCTGATTATCTGAGATCAGCTGAAATGACTGAAGTGATGATGAACACCCCAGCTATGGATGAGATTGGGCTAAGCCCCCGCAAGGATGGCCTGTCGTATCAGGTAAGTGCTTCGCTTGCTGCTTGGGCAGTAATCCCCTATGGAATTGCCTGGGCTGGACCGCAAACTCGGTCTAATGTACCTTTCCATAGCCTGACCTGATAGCAGGTCTTGCTGTAGTGAGAGCTAGTCAACAGACTGGAATGCTTGCTTGGCAGGAGCTGGTTGTCTAAAATATCACTCGGTATCAGGCTGGATTGGCAAAGGACTTGGCTGTTTCTGAAGTGATGGAGCCCCCACTTGTTCAGCATTCATGGGGGCTTGGTGGGAGATGGGGAGATCGGTGAAAGAAGGGTTTGCACCGCTCAATGGGCTGAGAGGGCTCTTGAGATCTCTCTAATGTGACATACAAATGATCTGCCTAGAGCAGGAGGGAGTTGGTTGTATGGCATTTACATTTTTTTGGATCTATTTCTTTGTTTTCCTGACTGATGGGCCCATTTGAGAGGGTTAACGGTCTTCCATAAGATGTGGTGAGGCTGGAGACAGCCTAAACAAGCCTTGAAATGTCACTGGAGATATGAGTACCTGAAGGCGTGAGCTGCATTCCTTCTGAAAGTTCTGAACAAAGTAATTAGCTATTAACCTTTAGATCAATGACTGGGGTGAAGAGGTAGTCTTAGGAACTAGCTTGAGCCTTAATCCTTTAGTCTCAATATCCCTTTCATTTCCTAGCTTATACTTAATCAAAGGCTAAGTTGTGCATCTTAGCCTACTAGATCCCTGTTTTCCTACTCTTCCAGGAGACTTGTTGATGAGATTTGACACAGGTGCTGAGTGCATGCAGATGACTTGCATCTGGTGGCTCTTACTGGCAGATCCTGATGCAGGGTTCTTCCTTCGCAGATGTTACACAACCTGCACAGAGGCAGTTGCTCTAAGTGTGCATTCAAATGAGGTGTGCTGCTGTATGATAGCATATTTACGTCTGAAAAATGAGCTACAAGGCAGTAACAGTGCACTGAAGCATGAAATGAACTTTGGGCCATGGCTGAGGCCTCCAGTAGACGCCAAAGCTGTGGGGAGGGAAGGGGGATGCATTGCTTTTTTTGGTCAGAATTCTGGATCTGGATAGTGCGAGTTGTTTGGTTTATTGCCTGTGTGTGGAAATAGCTGTGCTTCAGTGCTTGAGTTAGTGGAAAGCATATGGCCTCTCTTTCCTATAGAGGGAGTGTACAGCAGTGAGAGTGGTTGTTAAACCTGAAGCAATCAAACGAGCCTGCATGGGATGTTCAGTTGTCTTTATGGGTCACCATATGAAGAGGCTTAACCCAGTCAGGTCAAAAGCCTCTATTTACCTATCTAAATTTTCCAGTGAGAGGCAGAACCTATGTGCCCTGCTTGTTCTAACGATTGCTTCAGTGAGGTTTTTCCCCCAAGTGCTGATGACCTTGATAAGTCTGCTTGGGCCAACTGGGGAACAGGCCTGTTCAGTTTTGAGTGGAGCAGCTGAACCTGAAGGTGTGAGTCATAAATGGTGACGACTCATGTCTATGCAGGGCTTTTGCATCCTGGATCTGTCCTCTGTAGTGGTCTCATCATAGACTTTTTTCAAATGCTTGCAAGAGCTGGGAACTGCCTGCCAGTACTTCACCTTGATGTAAGCCAAACTGATGGCAGCAAGGGCTGAGGTGTTGAAATGGAAGATCCTGATGGGGCACGTGCAGTGTGTGGGCTGTATGTGAGGTCTGCCTCTAAATCAGGTTAGTGTAAAGAGGATTGGGGAACAGGCTCCAGCCTTCCTTCCCTGGCTGCTAGGCTGAGTGTCACAGTGTAAAATCAAGGTAAGTTGAAAGCATCCTTAAAGCATTGAAAACTCAAGTCAGAATAGCAAGGACAAACCTGATGCAAATTGCACGCTGAACTCTCTGTTCTACCTCAGACTTTGGCACTTTGTGCTTCATCTTGCTGATGGAGAGTGTTTGGTACATGGAAAATTGTATGCTAGTCTGAGGGCTGGAGTGCAATAACTTAAAACCAGACAGGGCTAATGGAGCATGACTGCTCCTACACTGAGACTTGTTGTTCTAAGCTGCAACATCTTCCTCCACTCATCTGCAGAGTTGGGCACTCACCATGTGAGTGTAACAGCCCTTGCCTGGCTACGAGAGGCAAAAAAAAAAAAGTGGAGCCAGAACTGGGAGAGGCAAGCTTCTAGTTTCAAAAGTTTCTTTTATTCTAGTAGTAGAACTTGGATTTATTTTACTGCAGAGATGATCTCAAACCGAGGTTCAAAATGTCCCCCTTCAGATGGTGTAGAGCAGGGACTGGGACTGCCTGGGGAGTTGGTCCATAGGATGTGAGCTCTGAGCCTGGGGGCTGCTTCTGCCACCATATGTAGACATGAAACTCTCTGGACCAAAGGAGATGGTACAGCAGCTTTGCTGGAACTGTAAAGCACATCAGTATCTGCTGTAGACAGTCTTCTCTGACCAACAGTACTGTTTCAAAGTATTTTTGCCTTTACTTGGAATTAAACTGAGGAAACAAACTCATATTCTGAGTATAGACTTCAGTGATCTGATTCCTCTGTACCGTGGAGCTCACTGAACTTCAGGGCTTCTGTCTGTCTTGTTGGTTAAGGAGGGAACTTTGCTTCTTGACTTTTTCCTTCTGCTGCCTCTACTGCCTTGCCTGTGCTCATGCTCTGCGGTGTCTCTCTCTGTCTAGACATCAGCTGAAGATGTGCACCCCCTGATGAAGTTTCCTGGCCTTTGGTGGGCTGGCCATCACTGCTCTTTAAGCAATGATGTGAAAACTCGGACAGCAGAAGGTTGTATTGGTGATAACCAAGTTGCCTGTGCAGGCTTAGTAACAGTTTCACTTGCAAAATGTGCTTTCTCAGCATAGAAATGCCTTTTTCCAGTTAATATGCAAAATGCTCGTAAGCTAATGTGCTAATTTCAAAACCTTTTTATGTAAAACAGCTTTTATTACTGTATTTGCAATGTAGAGCTGCTCTGAGCCCCCTGAAGATGGTTCAGCCAACAGATTTAGAGGGCCTGAGCAGAAGTGAATGGTGAAATAGGGGCATGAGTCTCAGAACAGGGTGGCATAGACAAAACAGAAGATGCAGCTGAAGAGATGATGTCATGCTGGGTCTTGTGCCTGCAGTGAAGAGCTATTTCTGGATCTTTAATAGATGTCCCATAATTCCCATGGGACTTACTAAACAAAAAACTCGTTGAAATGCAGCTGATGGCTCAAGATGCCCCTGCTACAAACAGATGTGCCTATGGAGGGCTTCATGTGCTTCCTGGCTGGCAATCTCCGGTGAGCTGGGCCTTTTTCACTGCTGGTTGGAGCTAATGTACTGTTTGCTGTTTTCCAGCCCCTAGATATACCTGTTCTCTGAAAAGCCTCAGCAGCGCTCTGCCAGCTTGTCCTCTGATGCCATCTCACAGCAGCACAAACGATGCCGCTGACACCGAGGCTGAATTAATCATTTCGTGGAGCTGTTGTCAAAACAGTGCCTTGACCTGAATCCTCCCTTGCTTCTTGGAAGTGGAGCGGGGTCTGAGCACAACTGAAAACACTTTGATGCCCAAAAGCGTTTATTTTGAGCAAATGCTGTGTCCTGAGTTGAGTGTGCTACTTTGCTGCAGACCGGCTGTCTGGCCGGCTCGCTGGTCCTGTGGGACCTTAGGCTCCCTTTTAGGAGATTGGCCTGCGGAGGCTGAGCTTGCCTCATGCCATCAGCTGGGGTTTGGTTGTCATGGGGAGCTTGAGCTCTTTAAGTCATGATCGCATCATGCTGGGATCTGTCTCGGTTAATCACAGCCGCAGCTAGCTGTGAATCATGTCAGACTGACTGAATCTAGGTAAATAGGCTTAACGCTCCATCCAGTGTCTATGGCGAAAGCTTGGGTCGTCTATGGCGAAAGCTTGGGTCATCTGTCTTGTTGGGGAAATCATTTTTGGCGAATGGAAGGCCTCTTCACCAGCACCAGTGAAGCACTGACTTCCCCACGGGGCTGTGGTGCTTGGTGCTGAGGGGTTTGAGCTGCATCGGCTGCATCCCCCCAACTAAACTGGGGGACCAGCGTGTTACTGACCCAGGGCCTGGTGGCAAAGGGTGGAAACTGAGCTTCCTCTGTAATTGTCTTGTTTGCTTGTAAGGTGCTTTGTGTCTGTGCAGCCTTGATTTGTGCAGGGGAAGTCCTGCGTTAGAGCTGGCGCTTGCTGCTGCGGAAGGACTTGAGACTGGGCTGCAAAATGGTGGTGATAGCAAGTGAGTTTAGGGCGACTTGTTCACATAGCACATCTGATGCACGGTTACTAGACAAGATTAGTAGGCTGAGTCAATGTGTATTCCAGAGTCTGGGACCTTAAAGGAAAGCAGAAGTAGGATATGGCATAAACGGAGCCAAAACGAATCATGTTCGCTGCTATGCTATGCAAAAAAGCGTTCCACTGAAATGCAAACTGGAGACAGCAGCTAATCAGAACATCGCAGTGCATGTTTTTTTCTTCCCTACTTGATGCCTTGTTACTGTGACAGAAAATTGTTATGATGTATGAAGTTTCCCTGCCACTGTCCCCCAAGATAGGGCAATCTGTCTGTGACTGAGGAGTTGTCATAGCTCATAAACTCGAGTCACAGGCTGCTGTGTGCATACTAGATGGAGCTCAGTTTCAAGTCATGACTACTGTGCAAGTAAATGTCTGTATTAGCACTGTTTCTTATAGCTGGAAAATTCCTCCAAAGAGGACAGTGAGATGATTTAAGTATTTCCTGAAGTGAGCTTGCCATGCTTCTCAATGGCAGTAAAGTTTTATTTTAAGAACTTAAATGCTGATTTGGGATTTGGAATATTGGCTTGAATACTGCTGAAGAGGCACAAAGCTTAGCTTTTTAGTACTGGGAGGATGAGTTATATGGGTACATTGGGGTGTATCCTATACCTGAAGTGGTATGCCTCTCAGTACAGACTCTGCAGTCTTGTGTAGTATTACCACAATGAAGCAAAGCTTTCCCCCAAAACAGTAACTTAATTGGGAAAGATCTCACTGCCTTAGTCTCCCTGGAATATAACTGAAATAATTTTTCAGCCTCATGGGAGGGGAGACAAGCATTTTAACCATGGGTGTTGGTATGGAGTACACATGTGGAAGTTGTTTTGAATTTAGAAGTGTCACTTGGATTATGGTAGTGCTGAGCTAATCCTCTTAATTGACTGACATCTCTCCTGCTTTTGGTGTTTCTCCATCCCTGTGAATGCTGAGAGAGGGTATGAGCCTCCCCAGGGCAATGAAAACTTTCCATTCTTGTTGCCAAGACTTCATTCAAGGATAGTAGTGCTAGATCATCTGAAAAAGAGGCAAACATGATCTTTCTAAAATTATTTCAAGCTTTCATTTCAAGTTCTGCTTTTCACTGCCCTTTCCACCTGCAAGGCAGGAGTTTGGTTGATTTGTATGTGATCTGGATCAGTCCATGAGGAGAGCAGTTCCCAAGACATAATCTGGAGAGGCCTGTGAAAACCAGTCTTGCTGCGAGTGAGAAGCTGTGTTGAGTAGCATAAGAAGCGATGTACATGTCCTCTGTGGACTCTAAAGGTGTTGGATGTGTCTCCATGGGCCAGGAGTTGGGGCTCAGCTACAGAAGGGGGGGCTCTGCAGAAGCAGTTGCGGCCCCTTGTGCTGTATCGTGCAAGTGAGGGGAAGGAAGATACCTCTGAATTGCTGCTAAATTTGCTTTTAGGTAGCCTTCACAACCAGTTGGTGGTTGTCACTTGTCTCCCATTGAGTGACCAGATCAGGCAGAAGTGGGCACCTGCTTCAGCTGTGTGCAAGGTGGCTCCCTCTGATAAATGAGGGGGAGAAGTTGACCTGTTGCTGCTGTGCTCTTTGAGTGGTGGGGAGATGCAAAGTCTTCCTCCCACATGCCTGAGCTGGGTAATGTGAGCAGAAAGGCTTGTAGGCAGGTTTTGCTAGGCAAGCTGTCCTGGCTGCTGTGCCAAAGGGTGCAGAGCTCACAGGT
The DNA here is from genome assembly GCF_900496995.4 of Aquila chrysaetos chrysaetos. Lineage (NCBI taxonomy): Eukaryota > Metazoa > Chordata > Aves > Accipitriformes > Accipitridae > Aquila > Aquila chrysaetos. The sequence continues at coordinate 4,959,061 of NC_044016.1, forward strand.
CAGAGCTGAGCTGCTGCATTCCCAGTGGGGACCTTGCTGCAAGTTTTAGAGTGTGGTTTTTTTTCTTCCCATTGTCTAAATCTGGAGTGGGACCAGATTAGGCATGTGGGACCAAAAAATGCAGCGTGGCACTACTGGTGTGGGACAGCAGAAAGCTGGTGCTTGCTTATCTTTTTTATAAAGTGTCTGGCAATGCAGTTTATTTTGGAGTAAGCAGGGAGGCTGGTTGGGGTAGCTTTTCCACCCAGCTTCCCCAGATGTGCAAACAGTCTTAATCTGAAACCTTTTTTCCTTCGGTCCAAGTGCTTGGCCTGCTGTGTTGCCCTGCTTGTCACATGCGAGGAAATCTGCCTTTGTATACTTTTTTCCATTGACTGTCCACACCCCTTGAAAGTGCAGTTGCAACATCTCACTTCATGCTGCCTCGATGATTAAAAAGCATGACTTAGTGGAAAAAATCCTGACCTTCTTGGGTTCGGCCTGTCCTGCAGCTGTTTGAGATAAGATTGTGCTCGGGGGTTTTTTATTAAAAAAGCTGCACACCACATTTTGGGGATATTTGTTTGTAAGGAAATGACTACTACTTAGTTTCTGGAAAAAAAATCTGGCAGGCTATTTTCAAAGAAATTGCTCCAATTTGACCTAATGTGCTTAAAATGATAGCAGCCAAAGGTTAGTTTAATTATTATACTGCTATTTTTCTTGTACAGGAGGCTATTTTCATGACATTATCAGCTTATGTAACCTCCTGAACTACACTTCTTTTTCCATTGCAACCTTCTAAACCATGTAGTGTCAAGGGTATTTTTTTTCCTATCCTGAGTTTAGATAACGAGTTGATGCTTAAGAGCCATGGACTGTACTTCCAGTAATGCACCACGTGTCTGAAACTGCCTTTGTTTGACCAAGCAGAAGCCACAAAGCTCCAAGAAACAGTTACTGTGTCACTTGCACCAGGCCTGACTAATAGCAAGTAGCTCATACTGCAATGCCCATGTTAACGTGGCCGTGTTCAAAGACCTCGCTCACTCTTGTGCACCTGAAAAGCATATGGGTGGTGGGCGCTGTAGCGGGAGCTGGGCTCCTGCACCACTGTCCCCAGGACGAGCTGGATGTGTGCGAACAGCCCCCGTGATATGCGTTACCTTCAGTTACCTTGCCTGACTTTGCGTTAAGGAGCAACCTGATGGTTTTCTCAGGTTAGTAACCTGGTTGCCACAAAGCTTTGGATGCGAGGGAGAAATGTGGCTAAACAGTAGAAGACTGAATATTGACAAGGAGGGAGTGGTGTAGTTAATAGTTGCTAGGCTGAAGAATGAGTCGATAGGATGTTGTTCCCCTTTGGGGTTTGGGCCAGGGCTTCCCAAGGTGGTGGGTACCTGCATGATTGGCATGAGAAGAGTGATGCTTCATGGTTAATGCTCAGGGCTCCTGGATGGGGAACCTGCTTTCATAACTGGAACCATCAAGCAGATCAGATCTTGCTCTCAAACTGAGGCACCCATGAGCAGTGTGCCTGTCTGAGGCTGACAGTGCCTGGATGATGCAGTGCTTGCATCCCTGCAAGGATGCTCTTACGGCTCACTTGAATGCAGCTGCTGTTCAAAGAAAAGTACAGTGCCTGACTCCTCACCCCACCTACAACCTTGAGGGGAAAATGCATTTTTGTCATTATTTTCTTTGGGGTGTTCAAATGCAACTGCAAGGTGAAATGCACACTCATAAAATTTTGAAATAAACAGGTGGTAATTGTTTAATCTTCTGCTTATGAACCAGGAATCCGATATGGCAACTGATTCTTGTCACCCAGCAGTTCTTTTTCTGGATGAGCTGGGGTTTGAAGCTGGTCCCCTAGTAGGGCATCCCTATAAGTAACAGCAACCTTTTCTGTTCGCGTTGCAATTTAGTCATGCAAAGCTCCTGCTCAGTGGTGGTTTTTCCTGTACCTGTGTCTTTGCCTCAGTTCCTAGTAGGATCAAAGCGTGCATCCCAGTGGCCCTGGCGCTGCTGCAGTGCATGAGCTTGTGCATCCACGTGGCAAGCTATGGGTGGGAGGGAAGGGGTGAGGTACTGCTCTGTGCACCTTGGGGGGCTGGAGAGAAGGGGGTCCTCATATTCCTTGCATGAGGAATGTGGTGCGTAATTGCTGGCTGTGCCACAGGTACCTCTGGCCTGAAGAAGTACGTCCCAGTCTCCAACCCTTCCATAAAATGAGTGTCTTCCTGCTGAGTTTCACTGCTGATGTATGGTAGCTGTAGCATGCAGAACGCTGCCAAAATTATCTCTAAAATGCAGCTGACCTTCTCTTTCAGTCTGGTGCTGTGGACCTGGAGCGCTACCAGATGCAGGCCCTTGCTGCAAGGGTCTGGACTGCTCTAGCACTGGGTTGCCAAGTGCCTCCTCTCCCTTCTAGCAGCACAGCCCGGAGCACGAGCCTGTTCTCGTGTGCAGCTTGACCAGCAGCAGGAAATGAGATCTCCGATTCTCTGATCGAGATAGCTCAGTGTGCAAACGCATGAGCATCAATGCAAAAGCGGCGTTGGGTGGGGAGTGAGGCGTTTGGATAAATACCCAAAAGGGCAGATGCCTATTTGCTGAGTGCTATCCAAGCAAGCGTGTGCTTTGGAAGCCTCTTGGGCGGTGCTCGTTTCCAATACTCAGAGATTAGAGAAGCTTATTTACAAGTTCAAGAGTCTTCCCATCACTCTGTGGTTTACTCTGTGTCCAGACCAGTCTGCCCTGAAGACCCGAGTGTCTTGAGTTGGGTTTTGGCTAAGACTGTGTGAACGCAGGCCCTCTCACAGACTTGTTTCTTGGCTCTTTCAGATCTTCCCTGATCCCTCGGACTTCGACCGTTACTGTAAGCTGAAGGACCGCCTGCCCTCAATCGTGGTAGAGCCGACGGAGGGTGATGTGGAGAGCGGTGAGCTGAGATGGCCACCCGAAGAGTTCCTTGTGCAGGAGGAGGAGGAGGAAGAGGAGGAGGAAAACTGTGAAGATGTAAAGAAGGACAACAAGGAGCAATAAATGGCATCTGAGGAAAGGCAAGGGACTGCACCCTTCTGAAGGAAGAGCCACAATTCTTTTGAAAGTCTTTTTAAAAAAAAAAAGACAAGTTCAATTTTGCACCTGCGAGATCTTAGTTTTCTTGTATTCTCTGTATCGAGAACTGAAGCCCTCGGTGTCACCAGACCTCCTGAGGAAGGAAGGAAGTAACGCAGAGAAATGTTTGCTGTTCTCGAGATCATTATCTGTATTTTTCCGAGGCGGAGGCAGCAGTGAAATTCCAAGCACATGGCAGAGGGTGACCACGCGAGGACCGCTGGAGGGGGGAGCTCGGGGAGGGGGAGGAAAGTCGGAGGCAGCAGCGTTTGGCCGGGAGCTGCCTCCAGCTAAAAGTGTGAGAACAGAGCTGTAATCTCTCAGATTTGCCTTTCTTACAGCTTCCATTTTGTGTGTCGGGGGGTGGAAGGGTGTCCGTAGCAAAGCATGGCAAATGCTCTACTGACGAGGGGTCTGTAGCTCTCCCTGGTTCGGCACCTCCTAGGGTAACATGAGTGTCCATAGGAGTAGTTGGGTTTCTTGCTCTCACTGTTGAGCCTGTTTTCCAGCCACTTTTCCCAAAGCTGTTTTCTCCCCCTCTGTTTGCCTTTAGATTCTTCAATGCTGAACAGCTGTATTTGCAGGATAATGTTAGGCTGCTGCTTGTCATCTCTACTGCGAGGCCCTAGTTTATCTTGCAGGTGGTTAGCGTGAGGTAATGCGCATCGGATGTAAAGACGCTTCTGTCTGCAGCAAGAGCTTACGTAGGTTTGAACACCTCGGATTTTTCTCTTCTATTTGCCGAGGCCGTTGTGGTCAGTCTCGTCTCGTACAGCGCCCAAAGCCAGAGGGTGGAGGTTACGCCTCCTTACCTTGGTGTCCTTGAGGCTGTAGGGTTTCATGTCTCCAACTTGCTCGTCAACGGGCTTGAGAGGGCTGGGATGGGGCATCTCCTCCAGCTTTGCACTGCAAGGCTTCCTCAGTGCGGGACAGGCTGGTAGGGGTGTGCGTGGTGGGGAGTGCTGCCAGACCTGGAGGTAATCCAAAGATGAAACACCAGATCTAGTGTGGATCACCAGTGGGAAGGGGGGGTTTGTGGGAGGGGTCTGTTGGGAGAGGATTAGCCTGGATGTCCTGAGACAAGAGGTTTTTCCGCTTCATAGCGAGGGCAACACATTCATGGGTGTTTAATGAAGTGCAGACTGGCTTGCAAAGTCTGTGGTTGTGTCCTCTTCACCATATCCTGCTTCAAGGAGAAGTCATCTGTCTCTGTTTGGGGAGGAGGCCAGTCTGCTGCCAGACAGGGTAACCTGCTGCTTTCCTGGAAAGTGATGATCTCGCAGCTTTGGGAACCAGCTCGGGAGCCAGTCGGTCTTGGGATAGCATGAGAACAGTTACCACCTAAACCAAATCTGGGTTCATGGAAGAGAAAAAGAAATGTCAAGGCCTTAACCAAACTTTCATAATAATCCCAATGCCACCCCCCTTTGCTTATAACTGGTTCCATTTTTAAAATCTATTTGGACATGTGTGTATTTGTATTTTTAATACCTCATGAGTAGTTAAACGCTGTTGGGGGTTGGGAACTGCTTTTAACATATTGGCAGGATTGTTTTAGTCTTGTCTTGCTTGTGTTTAAACATAATGGCAATAATTTATCAGCTCTGCATAACTGTTTCAGACAGACAGGAGTTTGGAGATGAGTTAGCACAAAGCAGGAGAAATTCAGTGTTCCTACACTGCAGCTGGTCTCTGGTCCAGCAATGCAGACCCAGTTTTACACGCTCCCTGCCCATCTTGATAGACGGTTGATCACCAAATGGTCATGATGTGGTGATATCATTTTCTCTAGCGATGGATTCAGCTGTTGTATCTGTAATGCTTGTTCTAGTCTTGCTGTCTTACTGGAATGAGCTTGTACACCTGCATACCAGCCAGTTGTCTTACTTCTAAGTGTTACTCTCTATTGGTCTCTACTGTCTGTACCACCAAGTCAAAGCTGTATATCAAAGATATTACCATGTGGGCAGCAATGAGATGGCAATCCTTGGACTCCAGACCTGCTGTCTGCCCTAAAGACTTGCATATTTCTGTCTGCATCCTTTTTTTGGAAGTATTGTGTATATTTCTATTTGTTGTTGAACGTATCTAAAGAACAAAGCACTCCAGTAAAACTCCTCCTGTTGTATGATATACATTCTATATTTCTGTAATTCTTTTTTGAGCCTCAGGGAGAAGCTAGCATTTTTTTCAAACTACATTTTTGTCACTGTGACAGTTGTAAATAAAGTTTGAAAATGCTTTCCAAACATAATGGCTTTGTTCTTACTGCCCAAGTGGGTTGGGATGGTCAACCTTCTGGATAATGGCTGGTCCTTGTGTTTCAGTTCTGAGGTGTGCTGACTTGCAAAGCTAATGTAAATATCTGAAGAGACTCACGTCTATCAGTTGAGGCTGTTCTGTGAACCTGGAGACACTTGGTTCATGCATGTGGCTGACCATGGAGCATGCCCTATGGGATTGTAAGCCTAAATCAACTTATTTGCCTTCCATCTTCCTACAGTTTCTTACTGCTGTGTGAAAGGCTGCGGCAAAGTGGTGCTCCAGCTTAGTTGGTCCTGAAAAATCTGTGTTTATATCTATAATTACTTATCTGTAATCTATTCTAACCCCTTACCTAACCTTACAGAGCATGAAGTCATGGAGAGCGGAGGCTATTCATAGCTGCTGTCAGTACTAATGCAGTACCTGTGCATGTTCCCCGTGTGTGCTCTTACCCTGTGCTGAGCAACAAGCATGAAGGTATGCCTTGCCATGCTGTGTGCTGTTAGGGTCTCAGCTGAGCTACCTGTCTGCTTTGGCCATTTTGGGTCTAGAGGTCGACTTTTCTTGAGTAGTTGGTCATACCTTGCCACACACCAGTGGCTGTGTGCTGCAGCTCACTGTGCTGCCGGAGGAAGACCTCGAGGAAATGGTGTTTCTGAGTGTGATTCCGTACTTGTTTGGTGCCAAGGCAGTGTCATGGGTGTAGAAATCTGGCCGTGCCAGGATTCAGTAATGCAAATTGTGTACTTAATGGGATTCAATTTTCCACTAAAACCAGGTGATAAGAAGCAAATGCCCTGGAATACCCCTATCTTTGATACATGGAGAGAAGTTCCTGTGATTTGGCAAGTAACAGACTCTAATCTTACCTATGCAAACAATCTGGGCTGAGGCTAGAGTGTTAGGTTTACATGAGACTGGTTTAAATACACTGACTAATGACCCTCAGATTTAATGCTTGAACTGAGGGAATGCTCAACGCGAGCCCCATGGTTCAAAGATGAATTGTATTGTGCTCAACCTTTGTGCATGTTTTATGCCATAGAAACATAAATGCAATGTTGAAGCTTGCCTCTCCTTTTCTTCAATTAACCTCTAGCTAAGGTGCCTTGATTTTGTTCCCTCCTCAGGCATGGAGTTACATTCCTTGTAGAAGCTGCTGCAGCGTTTCCAAGATGAAGTGCTGATCTGAAATCACTGAAGATGTTCAGTCCTGCCCCAGAATGTTTCTGATTAAAATGCAGCACTGGTTAGGGAAACTCCAAATGAATTGAACTTGTCTGCTACTTTCATGTGCCTCACATGAACAGGTTTTTCAGGCTCATGTCAGAATGAAGCCACTCACTTTGTTTCCTGATGCATGATCCTATTTTTGGGCCAGACCAGAAGGGCTGGCCTCTGAGTGGGGCTCACTCTGCCTGGGGGTCTGCCTTGTATCTGCCTGGAGCAGTGCTGGCAGGAGAAGGAGGTTCTTTCCTGGTCCTTGGCTCCAGCTGTTATGGTCAAACTGGAACTTGCATCACCAAATGAAAATGGGCTTGATGCTGAATAGGTGACCCTGAGTCATCCCAAGAACTTGGTGGGTGGCATAAGGACCTTTCTTTGCACATAGAGCAATGTTTCTTCTGGCTCTTATTTAAATTGGAGGCATTTGTCCTCAAAGCTTTGCCCTGTAGTTGCAACTGATGACACAGCAAGCTGTGCACTGCTGCCCTGCTTAGTTCAGCCTGTGTTCGCTCTCCCAAATATTTCATTTGTTGTTTTTGGTGTGTTTCCACTTCTGTTCGGCTTCATCAAAGCACAGTCACTTGAAACGCACTGCACAGATGAACCTTTGGCATCTGGCTTTGCCTACGTTTGGGTGCAGCTAGGCAAAATTGTTGCTCTGCAGGAGTACAAAGATAATTCACCATCAGCGTTGCACATGGGGAGCAGCCACCCCCTGGATACAGGTCCCCTTAGTGCAGGTCCAAGTCCTGCTCTGGTGTAACCATGCTCCTCCTCATCATTGCAAGCAACAGGAGAACCAGCATTGTCTTCCAACTGCCAGGTGAGCTGTCTCCTTCCCATTTTAGTCCCCGTAGGAAGTTCTCAGCAGCTGAGGACATGGAGTTTCATCCCTGTGATGTCAATCTGCTTTGAGATGCCTTGAGGCACAATCAAAACCAGAACAAAATCCCCCAAATGCTAGCCTAGTCACCTGGAACAAACCCAGGGATGAAAGGAGCAACGGCCTTTTAACGCATGTGCTCTGAGCTCTTAAAAAGCAATCCTGGGCACGAAGCATCTCTGTATGAACAAGAGCAATTACTATTGCTAAATCCTTGCTTGAGGAGAAAAGCTCTGGGCGTTTCATGGTTCAAATGATGCCTTTTTGCTTATGTTTGGACAGAAAAGGAATGGGTTTAGGAAAGCAGAGGTCTGGACCTGAGAAAAGCACTGCAGAGTTTAATTATGCACCTGTCTGATGCCTCCACGGTTGGCAGCATCTGTGTAAATGCATCTATGCTTCCAGGAGCATGTTGTGAGTATGTGTCTACATATCTTGCTGCTGGAAGCTTGTCGCTGCTGTGTTTCAGGGTCTTCTGGTGAAAAGCTGGATTAAAGGCTGGGGGTGGATGGGCACTGTTGTGACCCTTTTAGGGTTTTTTTGCCCAGGTGTGCTTGGGCAGGGGTGAAGCGTGCCGGGGCTCCCTGCAGCAGAAGGGCTGCGTGTGAAGGTGTGGAGCATCCCTTGAGCAGCAGCTCTGCCCGGGCCCTCCCACAGGCCAGCAGTGTCGATAGCACAGCGGCATCAGCTTTTCAGCCACTCTGGTTAGAAAGGTGTCTCTTTTCTACAGCTACAGCTGTCATCCACCTTCAGAAAGGGCTGTGTGAGCCCGGCTGGAGAGCAGCTCAGCTGAAGTAAGCTCAAACCGGTCATAACAAAAATGAAAGCTTGTGAGCGTTGTTTTTAGGAGGGGGAGGGAAGAGGCTTCAGGCCCAATACCTTCAGCAGAAAAAACCTGCTTCACTCGGGAAATGCCTAGGACGGGTGCTAGCGCTGTGTGTGAACCTGGTGATGAGCGGAGCTGGAGAAAACGAGAGCCGTTGCGAAGTGAGGAAGGGCACCGTGGGTGGCTGCTAGCTGGGGGCAGAAAGAGGAGGAGGATGGGGACAAGGTTGTAAGGCGCAATAGCAGCGGGCTGCGCTGCCGAAGGTCCTTTGTGGGTCTGTGGTTTCATGCCTGAAGGGCTGGATGTGCAGCCAGGACATACCCTGGGGTGCCTGCGCCCCTCTGCAGCTCCTAATGTGAGCTTGGTGGTACTTCACCTGGAGAAAGGGGCGAGTGGGGCTCAGCTTTGTCATGCTGCGCCGATGGCCACGACACGAGCTCAAAGTGTGGGGTAGCTGCTTGTAATACCCTGGTGTGGTTTGGGTGCCAGAACTGGAGATAGACCAGCTGGGGAAGAGCTTCAGAGCCTGAAAGTGTCTTCAAATTCAACGAGCCATAACCCTTGCTAGCGAAACGCCATCAACAGAAGTTATTTTGGTGGGGCTGGAGCACGGATAAATCCACTGATGAGGCTCTGGTACCCCTCTAGGAAATGTGGGTCATAGCTACCTGGGGCTGGTGGGGAGCCCTGGGAGATTAACTGGTCTCCATAGTGTAGGAGAGAGCACCAGCCTTTATCCTCTGATCCCACCTTTCCCATAATGACTCTAAAAGGAGGAGTGGGCTCAAGGCAAGACAAGTATTTTTGTTGTTGTTGTTGTTTCAAACCAGACTTTATCCTGTCAGTGAAGAGCTTTTTCCCCCCAACCCACGTTATCAGCCCCGGGAGAGTTGTTTTGTGCTTTTTCCATGTTGAAACAAAAAAACCCAGCCCCGTACTTGGGGTCAGAGACCTGTACTTTGCCTGCTGAAGACAGCAAGGGTAGGACAAGAAGAGGGGGAAGATAGCAGTGGCTGGTAAGCCGAGCAAGCAGAGCCTACAGGAGTGAACCACTGCCCATTGCAACAGGCAGCGTTCACAACTAAGGCATAACAAAGTCAAACACACTATCTTGAGAGCCCTGAGGGGTGGGAAGACGGAGCGGAGCGGGGAGGGAAGCCGCAAAGGAAACATGCATTGAGCACTTGTTCACTGCCAGAGCTGTAACCACACAGTGTTACCGTAGCAGCGACCATCAGCTTCATCTGATAAAAATAAGCAAGGAAGTCAAGTGTATGAGAGGGAGAGGATGTCAGAAGCCAAGCATGAAAATGTCACAGCAGCTTTGCTTTTATTTTCAATACTTCCTTCTTTATTCTGCCCTCGGCCGGCTCAGGAGCCCAGGTATTTCCTGCTCCATCAGTCCCAGAGTGTGTCCTGCCACTAAGTACCTCTCTCCCACACATCCCAACAGACCCGGGTGCTTTCTTGGCCGCATGCTGGTGTGCGCGACACGCTGCCGTACCTGCTGGGAGCCACACGCACACAGCCTACGGCTCTGCTGCCAGCTGCAGAGATGGAGCGGCAGACGGCGAGGCAGCTCCGCAGCATCTCTGGGCTCACGTCGGCTGATGCCTTTGGCTCTGGCCTGCAGAGGTGGGGATCAATACAAGGGAAAACACGGGAATAAAATCCCAGAGTGGTCACTGCCACGTAACAGCCCGCTCCTGCTGTGCTCCAGGCTGGGGCGAGGAGACAGCCCAGGTTTGCAGCTTTCTCCAGCTGTGCTGGGGGAGGAAAAAAGGGCGGCTTTATTACAGGGGTTTTAAACTCTTCCCCACAGGTTCTCTGCGTTCAGAAGCGTGAGCCGGGTGGGTTACAATCAGCTCAACAACTATTTGTCAAGCGCAAACCCCCGAGCGGGGTTTGACAACTCTTTTCCACTACGGTTGTTGCCAGCGCTGTGGCTGTCGAGTCTGCTTTGGATGTTGCCTGCGGGGGTGAGGACCAACCGCTGCTTCAACCAGAGCCGCGGCGGGATTTCCCCCAGATAAAACGGTGCCTGTTTGGTGACCGGAGTGGCAACACCCCTGCGTCCCGCGGGCTGGAGGTGAGCTGGTTGAAGCTGGGTGGTCGGGCAAACTGCAGAGGTGGAGGTGCTCGCCATGCACCCTCGGGTGGGGAAACCCTTTCCAGTGTGCCGAAAGGGCTGTTCATGTGTGGGATTTGCCACTCGGCCCCCCTACCCTCCCCTGCTCCGGCACCCGCAGCTTGCTTTACCCTCTGCACAGCCTTTTAAGTAATGGGCACATTCTGACATTGAATTGGGTTTAATCCGGTAATGCTCCAGCTGATGGGATTTGGGATACCCTCACAAGAGGGGAAGGCAGAGGGGCTTTAGAGCAGGGTCTTGTGCATAAACTTCCTCTGACGATGGGACCGAGGGGAGGATTTGCAGGGGCTCGTCAGTCCTCGCCAGGCTCAGCTGATCCACGCTGGGGTTATTATCCCCCGCACCCGAGGACAAAGGGACTTCACAGTGTTCAATCCCATGACCTGTCTATCCGTGGGACGCTCAGCTGAGCTGAAATGGGATTTGCCAAAATCCGCAGCGCTCGGATGCCGATTCGTGGCTGGGTCTGCTGTGGGTGCATGGCTGCGGTAGAGGGGAGAGCCTGCCGGCGTTCGTACGGGGCAGGCGAAAGCCACGTTGCGTGCCACCGCACACCCTGCCGGTGCTCCCAGATGGACACCCGGGCTGTCCTGGCCCATTCCAGGGCCCTTCTGAGCTGCTCAGCAGGTGCTTGCATTTCACAGACTGCATCCTGCCCGTGTGCTCTTCTCCACACAGCATCCGTTCTGTTTTTTTCCTGGTAGCAGCCAAAAAGATTTCTCTAGGGCCTCCTCCTATGTCTGCCTTGCTTAATTTGAGCAGCTAAACCTCTGTAACTACTACTGACCTCTGTAAAACATGATTGGCCATAGTTTTCATGAAGTATAATATTTAACTTAAGTGAGTATTTGGTGCTTTGTAGGGACTTGCCATCAGTCACTTTCCATACCTTTCTCTTCCAACAAACCTTGGACATTTGTTTACAGGGGAGGTTCCCGGTGTGATGAAACTGCAGTCAGTTTTGAGGAAGCCTGATCAGAAGAAATCTCCAGAGCCTCTGCTGTCAGGAGAGATGGTTTATTTGGCTGAGTTTCACTCAGGCAGCCAGCAAAAAGCTTCCAGTTGCAGACCCTGTGATGCCACCTCCCATCCCGGCACTGGGCTAGTCATGCTGAACTGCCTCTGTCATAATTAAAACTTGGGTGTCTAGCCTGAAATAATTGTTTAGTCTCCTCCTGTACTCCACAGAAGGAGGTAAACACCTCCAGAAGGTGATTCATTTTAACAGCCTATCTGGAAAGAATGAGTTCTTGGAGGTCCTCTGGCTCTCACTAGCAAGAAGATGTAGATAACCATGTAGTTTGTGTGCCCGACTCTCAGGTAGCTGAAGCTAGGTGAGCTGAACCTCACCCCTAGTTTCTTTTGTGCTTTCACCTTGTTGAGTTTGCCCCTTCACATGTCAATGCCTTCGTTTCTATAACAGAAAAAGGTCCATACATCCATGGCCAGCCATTCTGCGTGCAGCCAGTAGATCAAGTTTGCTGTAAAATTCACATTCCTTAATTGCCAGAACCGCTCCCCCCCCGCCCCAAACCAGCAGGGCGTCAGTGACACAAAGTGACACAACAGGGTGAAAAAAAATGCAAGAGGGAATGGGAAGAATGAGGAAAACATAGCAAGAGTGTGCCATGAAGACCATGGATGGAGGTGGAAGGAGAGGTTGCAGGGGTAAAGCACATGCAGCTTGTGCCACCTGCATGCTGCTTGTGTTGGCTTAACTTGAGGGAGGAGGGGAGGGAGGAAGGCAGAACTGGCCTCTGCCTCCCAGCCAGGTCCAGTTCAGGGGCACGTTCATTCCCACTCACAACTGCCTAGCCCACGGACATCGCATCAACTTCAATCGTGCTGAAAGTCAGGCATGCGCTGGAGATGCTACCCGATGTAGGCGAGAGCTTTCCAGAAGTGTGGCCACATAGTACAGGGCTCCCTTTAGCTTGGAAAACTTGTGGTTTAAATAGCATCAGTCTCTCTTGGGAGGGAAATTAGTTTAAAGTGTAAGAAAAGAGAGTTCATAAACTCATTTTCTGAAGTGTCTGAACCCAAAATTAGCTAGAGAGGTTCACAAACCCTTCAACTTTGTGAGGCTCATCCCACCTGAGCTGAGGAAAGCAGTTAGACCGAGAAGGTTATATACACTCCTCGTCTTTTGTCTCCAGCCCAGCTGTAGGGCCTGATCCTGTTTGCTCCCTCACTCCCACATGCGTGGTTTCCCTCCCAGAGAAACCTCTGGCTGCAGGTTGGCTGGACTAGACTCTTCCCACAGATTTCAAGGGGATGCTGATCTTTCAACCTCCTCTGCTGGGGTCTTGCAACCAGTCTGTCTTACCAGGGAAGAAAATATGGGGACCACCAGCGTGCTAGAGGAAACAGCAGCTTCCCCCGTCCCCTCACGAAATGCAGGCTCCGTAACACCCCTTGAAACGTTTTGCAGGCTGAACGCCCATGAGTGGTGGTAAGTAGCAGATTGCCGTTTGCCCTTCATCTGGCTGCAGATGCAGTGGTATGTGGCGATGTATGGGTAGTAAACCACTCTGTGAGCAGAGCAGATGAAAGCCTCTGTAAAAGCACGGTAGGAGAAGCATCATTAGCGAGGACAGTATTTTTACTTAGCGTCTGTTGATGCCAGCCTCGCCGTAACTAGAAAGATATGTAAGAAAATGATGCCTCTAAAGTTTTATTTCATGTCTTGCCTGCTATTTACCATGCTATAGAAAGACCCAGTCTAGAGCTACTTCAATGTTCAAGTGCTTAACACGAAGGTGTGTGAAAGGGCTTGCAGGTTTAGGACTTATTTTCCTCACTTGGCTGCCTTGTTCCTCCAGACAAAAGCAAGCCTTGGGAAATGACTGCCAAAGCTTTGCCTGTGACCAAAATGCAGTGGAGGACTGGCGGGAGGACGGCTTACCAACAGGCACTGATAACAAGCTGACTTTGCTAATTACTGTTTTTAAAGTCCAAAGTCATTGGAAAAAATGAGTAAAGTTACATTTTGCACACCAGCGACAAGAAGAAAGCGTGCTGGAATGTCTGAGTCACCGCTTTGAGCACTCCTAATTATACAGAGATATAGCTTTCATATGCTGCGTTACATATTACAAATGTGTGGAGATGCTTGGAGAAGCCTGGTGGCTGTCTTTATGCAAGTTGTTTACCAGAAGATTTGAGGCTGGGTCAGATGACCCCCAGTTAGAGGAGGGTTTTTTTGGTTGGGTTTTGGTTTGGTTTTTGCTTGTGTGGGTTTTTTTAGTTGATTTTATTTTTTTTACAGAAATTGGAGCGAAGTCTGAAACAAGCAAACTGAAATAGTAGGTAATGATTTTCTTCCAGCCCTGATGCGTGGTACGGCACAGGCGGGAGCATGGCTCACCCACCCAGCTGCTTCATGCACGTGTGCTTCATGCAAGCACACACTCGCACGCGATGTGCCTTTTACCCTGTGTCTGTACGGTGCCTGGCTTGAAACCTGTCACGGTGCTTGGTCCCGTGGGAATTTCTCTAACCCAGATAACAATTTTGCTCTGTGTGTCTGTATCAGCCCCTTGCTGGCAGCCTAAGTGGCACATGGAAACCAACCGCTGGTCCAAACTTCCAGACCAAATTGAGGTGGTTGCACCGGTCAGGGCATGGCTGGTCTCTGCTGATGGTGAGCCCTCATCAAGGGGCAGCGGACCTGGGGAGGTCTGTCCCGTGTCCTGGTGCATCTGGGTGGTGCACGCTAGAGGTACGGCTGCCTCTGCAAGAGGATGCTGCTCTGGTAGGTCCTGGACCGTATCTGCCAGCCCTGGGTAGGTGCCTCAGGCACCCAAAGGCATCTCAGAAGGCAGTAGGTACCTACGTACAGGTTTCGGCATACCTCCTCGGCCTTCACGCGGGCTTCCTGGGCAATCCCAGGGCAACGAGCACGTGGGCTCTGCTATAAACCAAGTTTCCTACGGGGCACGTGGACCAGGAGCTGGAGAGCCAGTGCCAGTCTGCACTGAGAGGTGTAAATATGCCCTTTCGCCGAGTGACCTCATGGGATGCTAGTCCCGAGGCTGTGGGCAGAGTTCAATACCAAAGGCAGTGCCAGCCCCTGTAATTGGGCACGCTGATAGTACTTTTCCTGGATTACCTTTGCACCCATGTGACTGAGCTTTCCCAACAAAGCATGCGAGCAATTAAGGAGCTGAGGCCTCATTAAAAAAACAACCACACAACAGGGCTTGTGACGGGTAGCTGGTGTCTCTAGCACAATTACCCGATAAGCGTAAGGCTTTGGAAAAATCCAGCGTGGAAAGGGTTAGGAGCTCAGTTGCATAATTCTCTTAATAAGCTGTTTTGTCATAAGCCATATCATAAACAGGCAGGAGCGGGGGCAGGAGGATGGGGAGGAGGAGGAGGAGGAGGATGGAAGGCTCCTCATAGCCTCCGCAGGCTGAGGAGGCTGTAGGTTGTTCGTTGGGTGGTGACTAATGTCGTTATCTATTTTTTCCCCCTTGAAGTGGTAATGTTTCATCTGCGTTTTGGCCTCTCTATCCTTTTGTTCAAAACATGCCTGTTTGCCTTTTCCTTCTCATCCCCCATCGCCCCGCTCCCTTGAGATGGGAGGGATGCACGGGGCAGCTCCCGGGCTCCCTGAGGGCAAAGCCTCACGTGGTGGGCTGGGAGCGAGGGGATGTATCCATCTGGGAAGAAAAAGGGCAGTTTATGAGTTTTGGACCCCAGGTTTATATCCTCTCCAGCAGAGCTGGCAGTGTCTGCAGCAAGGAACTCAACCCCTCCTGCTTCACTGCCACCAAAATTTCCCCAGCCCACGAGTGGATGCGTCAAGAGAGGCCAACGTTGCATTGCAACGAGGGTTTGGGTTTTTTATTGCGTAACCTCCCATGAAAATCATGCCTGTTGGGTGGACTGGCTTTCTGCTGGCCCAGGCTCCCAGGAAACACAGTGGCGGGGACCCCGTGCCTCCCCAGCTCCTGAGGCAGAGGTGGCCGACGACCGGAGCTGCTAATTGCTGCGGGGAGCTGAAGTGACAGGCGATTAGGCACTGGTGTGGTGGCCAAGCCCCATCATAAGCATCAGGTAAGCTGGTCTCCCAGGGTGCTTGGTTTAGTCCCCCTGGGCCTGGCTTTTCACTGCACCAGGGTTTTTTTTTTTAGAGCATTCATATTTTCCATCCTATGGCAGGCATGGTGCATGCTTATTAGTGTCACCATCACCCCAAGAAGGAGAGATGCACTCAGGCGTGGGTACCAGAAGGAGGGCTGGAGGTGCTTTGGCTGCACCCGTGCTCTCCAACAAAGTCCTAGGAGAGCAATGGGCAGGGGGAGGGCAGCATCGCCCGGCAGCAATTGCACTTGCAGGGACGTGCCCGTGCGTGTAGGAGCATCTCAGCCTCTTGTGTTTGCACACGCGTGTGTCTGCGCGCGTGTATACGCGGATGTTCAGCTAGCTCGTTGTGAGACAAGGTTTTCCCCATGGTACACAGTGCTGGGAGGGTGTGTGAGCACGTGCGTGGGGGGTCACCGGGTCTTCCTCCTGCTCCCCAGGGTGTACCAGAGTAAGGCAGGCCTGGTTTATCTTGTGGGAAAAAAAATCTACCCAGCTTGAATGACATAAGAAATGACCTGAAACGTAGGGCTGAGGCACAGTTAAGCATAAAAAAAATATTAGGAGCTTCCTGGTAATGGCACCCTGGGGCCTGGGTTGTTTTATGGTGGCAGGTCAGTGCCATGAGACAGGCAAGGAGGGAGGGAAGGGGGCCCCTCTCCCAGCTCTTGCCTACTTTTCCCCTTTTGGGAAGGCATTGCTTTTGTATTTTACATCCGAACACTTTTTTCCCAGCTGCTATCCCAAGCTGAGCATTAAGGACCAGCTATTAGAGGCAGCTGGGGGTGCAGAAAGGGAGGAAGGCTTCAATTTAAATGAGCATTTGGAGCTCAGGGCTGGAGCGGCTGCACTTATGAGAGGGAATGGAGGGGGAGATCCAATTTTTAAATAAGCACCGTCCTACCTCTGCCTTGTGCCAGCTGCCCCGCACCCCCCCGTAACAGTCTCCTTACCATGATGCAGAAGGAAAAAAAAAAAGAATAAAAAGAGAACGGGGAAATTCTTGAGATTCTTTCCAATGGAAAAAATGTCTCCACTTATCACTCAGTGTCAACAGCGGCAGACACCTGTGTTTAAACACCCAACGACGAGCAGCAAGCCAAAAGGTAACCTAAAGCCTCTGCTTCCACCTCCCTGCGCGCACGCAAGCGGGACAATGGACTTGGATGCCTCTCCATCAGCGCGGCGGGGTTGCGGCCAGCATCTCAAAGCCATGTGAAGGCGAGCTCAGAGGTGGCAAAGCTGGCAGCATCCTGCGGTCAGGAAATGCCTGCAGCCTGGCTGCCGGCCTGAGGCATTATCCTGCGTTCCTTAATTAGACTGTCACCTACTTATCCCTCCCTCCTCCCCGTCCTCCGCAAACTCTTGCTTCATCCCATGCAGGGGTAAGCCGTGGCGTTCGCTATTTTCCTGGCCGGCCAGCCTGCGTGGGAAGCTCAGGAAGGAGGATGAAGGACGTGGCACAATGTGGTGGGTAAGCACTGGGAAACCTAGCGTACACTTCCCCCAGTCTGGGGTTGCATGGAGTGTATAGTCTGGGGTGAAGCGATGCTCTGTGAGCGGCGGGGTTATTTGCTCTCGTGGTGCCACAGCATGGCTCCTCGTGCTGGCACACCCGAGCCACGTGCTGCTTGTCTTCATCTGCTGGGAATGCCAGGCACTTCACGTACTTGCTGCATGGGGATTTTTTTGGTCAGCCCATCAAACCTCCTGTTCTTCCAACTGCCCCATCCATCGCTCTCACTGCTAACCAGTACCCATGAAGCAGAGGGCCTAAATAGACTTTCCCCCATTCCCTTCCTACCTTCTCTCAAGTTCTTGTTCATGAAAAATACCGAAATTTTGGGGAAGAGGATCTCCAAACGTTACAGCAGCCTTGTGTTTTCCAAGTCCTATGCAATGCTAAGTTGTTGGTAGGAAGCCACCACCATGTGACAGTCTGGTCAGGGGAACACCTACTGCCCATCCCTCAGTCCTCACCTGTTTCCTGTGTGATCTTGAGCAAGCTGCTTATCTTCTACCTTAATTTCTTAATTAATGCTTAATTTCAGCTTGATTCCTACAGGTGAAGAATGGAAATAACAACAACACTGAAGCCCATTTGTAGAGCATGCAGAAATACTCTGCACGTGAACACATAGAGATGGCCAATGATTAGTGAACACAGAATCATATGAACATAGAATCATAGAATGGTTTGGGTTGGAAGGGACCTTTAAAGGTCATCTAGTCCACCCCCCCTGCAATGAACATACATCACCAGACATCACTGAACACGTATCCATCATTGTTTGCTTCATTATTTCTATTGCTGCTGCTTTTCTTTTGGCTTGGTTAGTGATAATGCTACTGAGATGTTTTCTAAATAGTTTTAAACAACAAAAAAAATATCTCTTGCAGTCAATAGTAGTTAATTTACCATGCTAGGAAGATGCATCTTCGTTAAGGTCCATGCATCCCACAGCATCTAAGCCACCAGAATGGAAATGTTGGCTCACACCTTCCTCCAAGACCTAGTTCATCCTGGCTGATTCTTGTTACCTGAAGTGCTTGGATTTGGTCTTTAGTCACTCTCAGCACCTCTTACAGCAAAGCAGATGCTCCAGAGGGGGATGTATAAATTTGGTGACTTGAAATGTTGTCTAAAAGGAGAGGTCCTTTCTCAGCATAGGTTTAACTGCTTAAAGTGGGACTCCTCCGGTCCAGCCCCACCACGCAGCCCATTTTTTTTGCTAATAGAGTTGAAAACTGAGAGTTTTAGCTGGCATCGCTGTTTCATTTGGAGAAGTGATTTTTTTTCTCATGTTATGCAATGTTTTTCCCCAAATCAATCCACTAAGCAGTGTCCCCCAAGCGCTGCATAATTCAGCATCATTTGGTGCCTGTAATGTTACAATTACTCTTCAAGGCTCATTTGCTTCAAGGTCTTCAGGCTGTAAAGTTATGGGAGGGTGGTTAGTTGATTTTCAGGAATGTCTACTCTCTGGCAGGGGCTGGAGAAGGAAGGAACCGAAAAGAAATGCATGCAAATTCAATGACATAGCAGGAACTTCAGAGGCATTTCAACACAGTGATACCCACAGGCAAAGAAATCGTAATTGTTCAGGGGAAATACGGCCTTGCCAACTTCTATGATTTTATCGGGAGTCTCGTAATTTCCAGAGTGTCCTTAAAAGCCCAGCTGCTGGAGTCATCCCATTGTCAGGCAGTCTCAGCTTCCTTTTAAATGAAAAGGAACGTTTCCAGCCTTTTTTTTTTTTTTTTTTTTTTCCCAGAGAAAACCTTGAGAAAGTAAAGTATACTGAAGGTTCAGAAATGGAAGGAAAAGAGAACCCAGGTCATATTAAAAACAAGCAGAAAACCAACACAGAAATGCACGATCAAAAACATGCTCACTCAGTGGTTTTTTGGGAAAAACTCAACGCCAAAACCAAATCTATTGCCATTTTCATCTGGACAACTGATTTGCAGACACTTGTGCTTGTCTGTCCCAGCCTTGTACCCTTGCCTCGCAAAGACTCAGGTGGCTCCAGGATGGGGCAGGAGGGAGATGCTGAGGGTCCACCTTTGCTCTTTTTCTTTCTCTTCTCCCCATTTTCATCTGTGACTTGTAGTTATCCAGCTCTCAGGGGCATTGTCAGCCCTAAATGTGTGTGTGCCCTGACACAAATGCTTGTTGCTTTGCTACTGTATGTATCAACTACTTTTATATCATCTTTGGGCAAGCTGTTCTGCATCACTTCCACCTCTCTGTGCGGTGTCTTAGCCCACCTGGTGCTGCTCTGCTCCCTGAAGGCACCGCTCTCCTCCACGTTTCCATCCACGTTCACGTCTACGGGGATGTCTTGGCACACATGCTGCCCATGTTCCCTGGCCACAGCTGGCATCTGGCTGCCCACGCAGCTTTCCCCATCGTGAACATCATCCCAGCCCCAGGGCCCGTGCGGTACTGGGATCTGCTCCCCTGGACGAGGGTGCGTGGGATGGCTGATGGAGGACATTAGCTTCACCAGAGCCAGTGAGAATTTGGTGAGACCTGAGGAGAGTTAACCTTCACGGGGAGGCTTGAAAGTGCTTTTGTAAGGGGAGGAGCTGGCATGGACAGTTTTTCGAGAGCTAAAGTAGTGGTGTGGAAAGTTGGCTGTGGTTTTTGCCCCCTGTCATGGCTGCAAAGTTAAAACCATGATAAGTGTGGGGGAAGGTGGAGGGATTGTAGCTCCTCCGTGTTGTGGTAACGAGGTCTGGTGAGGGGATTAAAAACCAGCTGCAAAGGCATGGTTATGCTTGCAGGGTAACTGGGCCCTTAATTATGTGAGTAATCTTCCTGAGCGGGCTGGTGCAGATACAAGTGATGAGTAAGTGCTGCAAGGTCACGTTTGCAAGAGGAGTGTAGGCTGGAGGGCTGGCCAAAGCCTGCACGTGGACTTGGAGGAAAGGCAAGAGAAGGAGAAAGGCAGGTGAGCAGAAGGGCGAGGGGAGGAGAGGAATCTGTCTTGGCCAGAGGACATTACCTGCCTTTCCTAAGAGGGTTGTTATAAAGACCTGAGGTGGGATGCCTGAACTGAAAGTGAAGAGACTATCTTTTTTTTAAGCAATGCACATTTCCATTCAGAAAATGGCACTGGGCTTTTTTGTTAGAAGCCAGGAGTCTTTACAGCACCTTTCAGTAGTACCGTGAGTCTATCCCCCCATTCCTCAGAGCGGTCGCTCAAGCAAGTCTGGAGACAAGTATAGCCAGGGATGGAAAAACTTCACGTTTTCAGAAGCTTCTTCACTCAGTACTGGATCAGCACCCAAAGGTTTCAGCACTTATTTTGAGCATGTTTGGACTTAACTGGGGCCTCCTGGAGGCAAAAAATAAGCTTTGTCACAGCATTTGTTCTGCTTCCAACAGGCTCGTGGCAATGCAAGCGCGATGCCGCTTTCCTCCAGTCCTCTGAAATAGCCCTTTGGCTAACCAAGGAGCCTCCCCATCCGTGGAAGCTGGTGACTTTAATCTTTTCCTGGTGAGCTGTCGGCTGGCGCAGAGGAGGTACGTGTACGATGCTCTCTCCATAGCTATGCTGTTGGTCCAAAATACAAATCCCAAACTTCCAGACTGGATTTTGCTCTTTTTGTGTGTGGAAGTATGAAGTGTTGCAGTTCTGCAGGCCGCTTAGGGAGCTGTAGCAGTTGCGATGTGAGGAACTGTTCAATGTGAAAACAAGGTACTAGAGTCTGAGCCCTTTTCTGCGCTACCTTTGTGCCAGCAGCTCTGTGAACACCGAGCGCTGTGCGGGAAGGACTCCTGTGCCCTTCATGCAGCGCTGAGCTGTGATCCCCCTTTGCTCTTCATATTTCAGTGAAGTCTCTCTCTCTGTCTCACTGCCTGCACAATTCTGCCAAAGGTTTGGATTCCTAATGCTGCCAAAATGTCTTGCTGAAATCAAAGAGTGAAAATATTTCTGTTTCTGAAAGGACGCACGTTGCTGCTGACAAGGAGTGAACTTTTTCTTTCCATAGACAAAACCCCAAATGTCTGTTCTGGCTCTAAGTAGATATTAGCTTCAGCCTAAGGAAAAGAGCAACAAATCAGGAAAGCCGAGTTTCCTGCAGAAAGTCCAGTGTTTGCCTGCCCGGTAACTGAGTGCTAATTCCAGGAATAAAACAGCTGCTATCCTTGCACACAGGCAGTCGTCTCGGAATTTAAAGAGGAAATGAAATGGGGAAAGGAAACAAACAAACAAAAAATTAAAACGTCATGTATAAAACCATGCCAAAGGTATAGAGAAGCAGAAGTTCTCATTCAACGAAGCGTTACATGATTGCTCGATAGGTCAGTAAACAGTGCAAGTGAAATTCTGGGTCCTCTGAATCTGATTGTCAAAATTTGGAGGCTGGGTCTTTCTCACAGACCAAGCTGTGCACGTGTACCTCATTTTGCCTAAAATGCTTAGTCTGCTTTCATGCTGTTTGTGGGAGAGATTGAGTCCTGATCCATGGAAAAACAGTGCCTGAGATGTAACCAGCACTAAGTCAAGGCGGTCCGGCAAGTACAAATTCAGAGAGACTTCAAAATCTAGGAAAAAGTGGTCGCCAAGACAGTTTCAGCTACTGATTGAGTTGTAACAGAGAGTTTTACATGCGAACTTGCCCAACCCCCATTACTTTATCATCTTGGTGCTTCATCATCTTTATTGCATTCGTTCTTGTGCAGCCCTAGGAGATGCAGGTCTCTCCTGGCACAGGTGAAGAATATAATCAGAGAGATTTACTTATCCTGCCTTATCCTGGCTGGTCTTCCATATAAAAGGCCTTTGTCTTCAGCTGTGGCTTTAGTACTGATGCAAGACCTTTTCCTGGTGCACCTCTCTTCTGTCTCTGCCCCTTCCTCCCATCGAGAGCAAAATGGCTTCTGCTGTATTTAGTAGGGATGCTGTGCAACACTGAAGAGCAATATCCCGAGGTAACCCCCAAAATGGCTTTTATTCACGCCGTGCCGCTTCTTGCTGAGGGGTCCTGTGCGCGCGGGAGTTGCTCCTAGCTTCCCATTGCCATGTCTGCTTTACCCTCCTGCCCCGTATTCCCCTCTCCTCCACAAATTCCCTCTGTGACACTCCTGTTTTCTTCTCTCTCCTGACCTCTGCTTTGCTGTGCATCCCCACTGATGTGCACGGCCTGGGTAGGGTAGGCTGGAGGGGTCTGCTCTCTCCTCCTGGGGCACCTCGGGGTCCCGCTGGCATGCCCTCCCTTTGCAGGAGGCTCCTCTCCTTGCCCATGCAGAAGGCACTGGGCCTCTTTGTGGCATGACATGGATCTGTGTGCATCAGAAAACATAATAGCTCTGGAGAAGGGATTGCTTTGGACCAGCTGAGAAGCTGACATCCCTCAAAAGGCTTTAAAGCTCCTGTCATTGGGTCTACAAGGACTCCGGAGTGCATTTGCATCTTCTAGATTGCCAGAGAAAAAAACCTTCCCCTGTCCTTTTTGCCCTTTCCACTGTCAGAAGATGCCTGGGGAGAGAGAAGCTGCGCTCCCAGCCATCTGACTGCCCCTCTTTGCGCTGCTCCCCTGGCAGGAGGTGGGAAATCACCGACTCCACCGTGCCTTTTGCTTTGCCTCCCTGCAAAGTGCCACCGCTGGCGGGGAGCTGCGGCTCGGGCAGCCTGCTGGGATGCTTTGCTCTCTCTTCCTCTCTCCTGGCAGCCTCCTGACTGCATGGGAACAATGGGATGACGTGACCGGAGCCCTGTAAATACTAATTCCCCTTTGAGGCTGTCGCACCAAACAGGAAGCTCAAACGGCCCCAGAATAGAAATTCAGCCCTCGCTCCGCTCCTCAGCAGGGGCTGCTCCCAAAGAATGCCACCCGCCAGAGCCCTCCTCGCGTGGCCGAGCCACTCTGCCCCTCGTAGTGTTCCCCAGGCCCGGTGCTTCGACTGGACCATGCTCATGAGGAGGTCATCTCCTACCTGGGACTGGCAGGCAGGTGGGTTTTGGGACGTGCCTTGCCGTGGCGGAGCTGAGGGTGGCAAGTGATATTTCCTACAAGGGTGGATTTATGTTGCGGGGGTGGCAGGAGCCTTGGGAAGCTGAACCAGGAGGAGGTGACACTGGTTTTGGGGATGGATCACGGACGTGAGGCTGTGCTGTGCCTGCTCGCGTTACCCCTGCTCTGAGGTGGGCTGCTTGTTGCCAGAACTACGAACATCACATTGACCTGCCAATAACCTCCCCTCTCAAAACTCATTTTCCCTTTTGCACCAAACAGTGGGGCATTAGCACGTGAACTTGCAATTGCTGCTGGGCTGTTGTTACCTCTGTAACACGTTTACTGGGACGTCTGTTGAAATCAATAGGCGATTAGGAAGTACCCTGTAAAGGAGTGAAGTGTTGATCCAAGTGAGGATGCACCCTGCGTGGAGGGTTTGGATGTGTCAACTGGATTGCAGGACCGCTGCTGAAGCAAAACTTTCGTGCCTGCTCCCTTTAAGCTGCCCTGAGCTTTCAGAGCACCCCCCGTGCTACCTTTGCTTGTCTTTCATATTTGGTGTATTTGCAGTTCTTGTGAGTGGGCACGTTGCATTTAAATGAGGCTTCGGTCATCCTGACCTGCTGCTCCTTATCCTGCAGTCCTGTAGTCCAGCAGTGATGTGACAGTGTTGGATTTTGGATGTCAGAAGATTAATTGGTGCTGAGCATGTGTGGGTCAGTGGCACAGAGACAACGCTGTGTGGGTCGGTGGTGCTGAGCGGGTGCAGAAGGGTGGTGGTGCAGCGTGGTATCGCACGTGGTCTCGAGGACGGGCACAGCCTTTTCAAGAAAATCCTTTTGTCCCCCAGGCTTTGACTGGCTTTCTGTGAAATGAGGATAATGGGTCTCTATCTATCAGACTGAGCTGTTTGGAGCAGGTACCATCTCCTAGTCTTTGTGCAGTAACAAAGTCCCTTATGCTGGAAGTGAGGTATTACCCGCACCACTGACCTCTGGTATAAAGGCAAGAGCCACGTTGTAGCCAGAGCTAAATCTTTGGTGTTGAATTCAGTAGAAGGTGCTTGGGCTGGGAAGGGGCTCCCAAGAGACAGTTAGAAGAAAGGTGCCCCAGCATGTGCAGATGAGTTTCCCCCTCTGGGTGAAGAGGGATGCGATGATGCTTTCTTGAGGGACGTAGGTTGGCTTCCTAGCTCAGGGACTCATCAAACCACAAAGTTTCCCTGAAGACTGATGCACAGCTGTGCTCTGGGCATGCAGATGGACTATGGCGTTGTAGGTATGTCCTCCCCTGCCAACCTGTCTACCTGACAGCATGGCAGGTCTTGCCTCTACCTATCTTGAGTCTCTCCATTGATGCCTATATTGCTTTAGGCTTTTCTGGGTTAGGAGAAGAGTTCAGAGGGCTGGGGACATGCAAATGTGTTTGTCCCTTTGTGCCATTGACATGTTTTAGCACAGTTTTCTCTGGTATTTCCTAGAGTGAGCCCTGAGCAGCTAAATGGAAGTAAAAATGGGGAAATCCACATGGAGGAAGAATACTACGTTTGGTAAGCTCCAGCCTGGCTTCTTGGATGGCTTCAGGCAGCCCTTTAAAGACCTATTTCTAGGGGCTTGCTCTGAAAATGGGGACATCCTGACCTGTGTTGGTGACAGAGGACACAGCTTTGCTTCACTTCCCTGACTGTCATCTGTGCTTCTATCTCATTTCCATTGCTGTTCTTTAACCTCGGCCTTACCGCCTTCTGACTGCTCTCCAAAAAGTGCAGTCATGACGATAACATGCTGCTTTCATCTGCAAAGCACACTGGTACCTATTGATGAAAACACCTGTAAGATACTACTGCACTGCTGGTAGGGGAAGGATTTTCTGCCTTGGCACTCAGCATCTGCCAGGCTTCCCTTGCATATATAGGTAGTCAGGAGGGTCACCAAGCCTGCAAAATTTCAAGATGGGAGAAAAGCTTCCTGATATTTCCAGTAACCATCTCTCATCATTATTTTAACTAGGGGAGAAGGGATTGAGCTTGTTACTTGTGTGAGACTGAAGGTGTATCTAGTTTTCAGCAAGCGTTTTGTAGGATAGCGGCCCTCTGGGAGTTAGGCTGAGATAAAAGAACACATCACTGCATCGTCCCATGGCTGTGCCTGAGCTTTCCAAGTTATACCACCGTTTATTCTCAGCTTGTTACCCACAGTGCTGCTGATAATGCATGTTTCCAGCTTCCATCATGCACAAGGTTAAACATGACATCTCCTGAAATGCTGAGTGTCTTCTTCCCTGCACCCTCAAGGTGACAGGCTAGGAGCAGATCTGCTGAGGAGGAAAGAAAAAATACTTGAAGACAGGGAAATGTGTTTTCACACTCTGTTTCCAAGCTGAGATTGGAGGCGAAAAAGAGCAGGGACCGAGCTTCTGTGTAGCACAGTGATCTGTCAAGAGCAGTGGCAGCTGGGAACTGCATGGCTCAGGAGGCTGGGTAATGGGCTATGAAAGTCCTTCACCTCTGGGTTCACAGTGTTCAGCCAGGCACTGGCCAGCAGTGAGGGAATATTGTTACTCTGGCAGAGCTGCTCAGTGGTTTCTGTGAAAATAAAAGGACTCACTGCTGTTCTGACAAGCCCTATTCCTGCTGCGGCTCCTAGCAAGTGCTTAAGGAACCAAAAGCTGGTTTTGACAGCACCGTTGCTGCCCCATTGGAAATTACTGGGAGAAACAGTTCCAACTAGACCAGCTGATACTGGTGTACACCTGTGACTTGGGCACACAAATGTTTTTCTCATCTGTTTGGTGCCAGATACAGAAATGTGTGTGCTCAAATCAGAAGAACTGAAGAGATGGGCTGGATATCAAAAAGCAGTAACTGGATGGGCTAGCAAGACAAGACGTGAATGGGAGTGCATTCACATGGGCAGACCAAACCTTGTCAGTGGTAGCTGGGAGCCTGGAGAATCATCCAAGATTACAACCAAGTCCCTGACGGTCCCTTCCTGGGAAAAGGATAACTTCACGTGTTGATGGAAACCACTACATGCTCTTGCTATTGGTACCTTATCAAAATGTTGCTGTGCCAGACACTGGAGAAATTTGCACCCAAGATAGAGAACTTTCTAGCTGAAGGACTAGCTGGCTTGAAGTTCAGAAAGGGAGCAGTATAAAAAACATTTGCTGTTCAGGAGAGCACTGGCAAGGTGGCATATGCTTTTGGTGAATTTTCAGGCATCAACAGTGACAAGGCGCAAACCTCCCTGGGTAAGGCTGCAGTCGGCTGGAGGTGGTGAAAATACTAAAAGGTTGGTGGAAATTGTGACTGCCTCAGCGGCTGTGGGCAAGGAGCGAAATAATTGGCTTGACCTCGGGATAGGTGTCAGACAGGCTTGTGCTTGAACACCGGCTTGTTTCAAGAGACATTGGAAAAAAATGTTCAAAAGAACCACTGATGTAGCCCTCAGAGGATGTGAGAGTAGTTAACTGTATGCTTCACTGATGAGGCTGGCCTCAATGGACCTTTGCAGGACGACTGATGAAAATTTTTAGGAAAGAGGTTCAGGGAGAAGACATGTTAGATCTAGAGAACTAAAGCGGAAAGACAGATAGTGGTAATATCCAGCTTGGCAAATACATTCCTGTGCAGATCTTAAGAGGCTGTAGTGCTTTACCCTTCCTATGAATTTTAGGCGTCTTGGCAATGCGGTGACAAGGAACTTTAAGCATTGCCTCAAAACCTGGTGTCAAGCTGGGCGTGTGACCCTGCTCTAGCTAAACTCGCCAGCTTTTAGAATAGGTCACCATGCTACGATGTAGTGTAAAATCAAACCGGTGGTGCCTGGTTCAGGATCCTTGTACCGCGTGCGAGACAGGCATGGACAAAACCTGGCATTCTGAAGTTCTCTGAACTGGGAAGATGGCAAAGTGTGGCTGCAGCCTGGATTTACCGCACCATCAGTGGCGATGGACGTCAGGGTGTGTGGGTTAAGGGATTGAAGGGTTGCCGCCAGAGTGAGCTGATGGGGCTGGCAGCTGCTGAGCCGGGCACCCTGGCAAAGCTGTGACCTGGTTGAAGAGCCTGGAAGCACCCAGAGGTGGTGAAGGATGGAGGGAGACGGCTGACCACCGGCTTGTGTGTGTGCGTTTGCTGCTGGCGGTGCTGATGCCCGGCTGTGGTGCACGGCATAAGGCAGGAGGGAAGGGATGGGACGCCCAACCTGTTGTGTGGGTGCAGGCAGCGGTCGCATCTCTGATGCTGGGGTTGGGGGAGCTGCTGTGAGCTGATGTCGTGGACTGAAATCCTTCTGTCAGGGATCAGGGGAGGGGCTAAGGCCGTTTCATTTACCTTAACATCCCGTGCCAGCTCCCCAGAGCTCCTTGGGGCTTTCTGAGCCTATGCATCGCATTATTGCAGTGACCTTTCTTGAATTGCTTTGGGCTCAGTATCAGCACAGCCTACCCCTGTCTATATTGAAAATAGGATTACTTTCAACTTTCCACCTCAAGAGGCAAATTGGAGTCCACAGAGCAGGATTTAAGCCGTTAAGGCATTCCTATTAATTAGTCTTCTTTCCAGCAAACTCCCTGG
The DNA here is from genome assembly GCF_900496995.4 of Aquila chrysaetos chrysaetos. NCBI lineage: Eukaryota > Metazoa > Chordata > Aves > Accipitriformes > Accipitridae > Aquila > Aquila chrysaetos. The sequence continues at coordinate 4,986,650 of NC_044016.1, forward strand.
AAGTAGAAAAGGCAGAGGTAAGATGCAAAGCCCCTCATCTCTGGGGTGGGCTCTGCCAGAATTGTTGGGATTTTTTTTCAGTTTATTCTGCTTCTGAGGTACGTATGCTCACTAATGTCCTGTGGGGGGAAAGCAGGGTTTAGCAAACAAAGCCCTGTGAAAAGGGAGAGCCAGAAATAGAAAGGCTGTGAATATAGAAGCCCCAGGCAGTGTCTTCCTCTGCCTGGAAGAAGCTTTCCTTATTACAAAAGCCACCTTCTGACTGGCTCTCTGATGGCCCCGAGCGGTTAGGGGAAAGGAAGGCCATCAGAGAGACAATTTTTTTTTGAGGCACAGTAAAGACCTATTCATAAAAGAAGCAGCAGGAGGGAAGGTGGGGAAGGGAGGAGGAGGGAAACAAAGGGAAGTTCAGCCAGACCTTCTTCCACTCTACAAAAACAGTCTTGGTATTAACCCTTTAACAGTGCTTTGAGCATCCTCAAGCCCTGAAAATCTGCTAATTAATCCACAGGCTGGTACAAGGGTAATAGGAAGATGGGAACTGAGTCCTGAAGGTTTTGGTGGGTTATCCATCACCACTCTACCCTCCCTTACCCATCCTGGCAGGCAACAGCGTGGTTTCCAGCAGGCGTATCCCTGCAAAGGACAGGTCTTCTAGTGGGGAAACTTCAAAGCTGTTTCAGGGAGACTGGAAACTCTCCTACCTTTGAGTTTTGTTCCAAAACATTGCCTGCTGGTTCGAACTTTCTGGTCTGGGCCAGGAGTCTTTGATGAAACTAGCTCTTTCAGTGAGAAACCAGTGAAAACTTTGCACAGGGCCCAATCTGGACTATGTTTTACCAAAGAAATGCTCTGGTTGTGGTTGGTCCTTATAAATAGAAGTGCTGGGACCAAGGATAAAGTTCCTGGACACACCTTTGAATGGCTGAAAGGAGGCAAATCACCGGGAAGCAAGCCTAGGGGAGATCTGGCAGTATGAGGCTACTAAGTCTCACATGCTCATGTTAAGGGTATGGACATGAAGTCCTCTCTGGAGACAGTGTGACAGGTATTAAAGGGTTAAAAAAATCACAAAGCAGAGGGAGTTCTGGGCTTTAAAAAATGATGCTCAGTGTAGTTAAGTGGTGCCCACAGAAGACAAGATTCTGCAATGTTTCTGTGTCACTCCACATCTCAGTTTTTTTTTAAAGAAATATGTTGTATTTGTTTGGGGGAAGTAATGGAAATTCATAGGAAACATGAAAAAGCTAGTCTCAGACTGATTTCCAGGAATTTTCCTAAGAACAGGTTTTGATTTTCCAGGTAGCAGTAGTCAGTCGCACAGTCACAGCATGCGCGTGCCTTATAACATCCTAGTGCCTTCTCTGTTAATACCCTTCAGCTGAATTACATCTTAACACCAGATATGACAGGGTTACAGCCATACTTTTTGTGCCTTAGGTGTCCCAACTGGCTTCAGAGGGACAGCCCCACACCAGCAGCAATACCTCTTTCCCCAGGAGAAGGGTTTGCAGACATCCACCTTGGAACTGCAAACTGCAGACACAACTCCTCTTCCTCACTGACCCCTTCCCAACTCTTGTGGCCCTGCTGTATCTGAAGCAGAAGCCACGCTCGTGTCTTGATTCCTTACGTGCAGGCCAGCAAGGCTCCAGTGGGGGATACCGTACCCGGCAAGGAGCAGCTGTGGGGCGAGCAAACCGAGCAGCTCCTGCAGAAAGCTCAGAGGGGATGTGGAGTTCATTCCTTGTGTGCAAGTGGCTCGCTCCATAGGTTTGATCCACTGATGTTACACTTCTTGTGAATAATTTTCAACAGCAAGTCACTGGGTAATTTAAGACCTGAAATAAGGGACATCTGAAAGGCATACAAACACATGCCATGTCTGTTGGGGTGCCATATAGGTTGCTCACCTGAATTACTTGCACTTAAAGCGTATCAGAAATGTTTACGGCAGCTAAGTACAGTTAGAGCTCCTCAGGGTGACGGAGTTGTTGAGGAAGGGTTAAGTAGAAACAATGGGATAAACCGGCTGAGGGGAAACGTAGGCTGAATACCAGGAAAACATTTCTTGGTGCTAAGGTCACTTGGGCTGCGAGAGGGGGAAGTGGCAGCTCACCCAGGCTGCCTTTGCGGGATGGCTGCGGGGTTGGGGATGCTGAGCGAAGGGGGATTGGGTTCTACAGAGATGCTGGCTGCCTGGTGTGTGTTTTCTGCCTCTGAGTGCTCACGAGTGGCTGGAAAGGGAAATGTCCTAATGCTTGTGCTCCCTGAGGGTTTATACTGCAGCCCAGCAACAGGGTTGGGATCTGAAATAAGGAGGCAAACCAGGGAGTGAGTGAGGAAAAGGAGTGGCCTTAAAGGAAAGCATTGGAAACGGTTTCCCTGAATAGATGACAATCATTGCCCAGAAATATCTGCAAAGGGAGGTGTGAAAAGGACACCTTTGGCCATGGATCAGGCTGATTAGAGATCCCTGTGAGGCAGAGCAAGGTGGTAGGCTGGGGTTGTGCTCAGACTTGGCACTACGGTGCCTACGGCAGTTTCGGCTGTAACATTTTCCTGCAACCCCTACCCTGGTCAGGTCAGCACATCTGGAGAAATCTGTGCCTCTCTGCAGCCTGATTTTGCGCCATGGTGGAAAGCGTGTTGGTTTAAATTGTAACTAGATAACCGTAGGCTGCAATGTGGATGCACAAAGTTAAGCTGTTGTGTGCAGATATGAGGGAGTTTTTCTGTCTGCAAGGAGGATGGATCTAGATATAAAATACATAGAATAAATACAGGATCTTGGAAGAATTATTTTCTTCATTTATCTTTTGGGAGCATTCAGCCCTTTGTGCTGAAGACAGTTTACAATATACGAGTAAAAGGAAATGAGGCTCCAATGAGACACTGGAATATGCCCTAGCGTTTCTGTATTGCACCTTGCTACAAAAAGTAACTTTGGAAAACTGATTTTCCTCTTGCTCTTAAAGTTTATGCAGAATATTTTTGAGTCAAGCCTTTCATCATCCTTGGAAGGCTGTCTGAGTGGAGATGGTCTTTGTGTGCCGAAGCTTGACTCCTCCGCTTTCTGAAAGGTCGCTGTCACGGCACATAACAGAGATGGCTGACACCGAAATTAATTCTGCAATAATTCACCTACCAGTCAGCTCACTCAGTTGTGCCCCTGAGCTAGTGTAAGTGGCACCCCAGTTACTAGAAATTCTCTTTAATTCTTCTTAGTTCTTAGTTGCTAATTCAAGTATCAACTGAAGCTGCACAAGAAGAAATTGCAAAGACCAACATTCATTACTTGAAGAAGTGACTTGGGAGAATTGCTCATGGTATATTTATGCACCTGTGCACTGTGAAGGAGGCCACTGAGCTATTACCATTATCAGGAGAACTGTAACCAGGAAACCTCAGGAAACCATCAAGTTATTTCAATCCTTCTCTGAAGCTCTCAGAAGAGGAGGCCATATGGGAAAGGGATTTATCATTGAATTTGAAGGTATTGGCATCTGCTTTTGTTCTGGCCTGGTGTAAAACATCTGAGGACAGATAGTATTTAAAGGCTATTTTGCGGTATGAAATTGTGCGGTGGGGACTTGGTCTCGTCCCACTCCCTGATCTAACTGGCCTCCTTTAATTCAGCTTTAGTAAAGATGTTGCTGCCTGAAAGGTGTTGGGGGGGAACTCAAGCCTCCTCCCTCTCTGCAGAGTCAGAGGTGAAGAACTGGTTGGGGTTGTTCACTTTCAGGACTAGTAGTGGCATCATTTCTACACTGTGTGGGGGACACAGTTGTTCAGTCCATCCTTGGCTTGGCCTTCCCAGTCTCACTGGTGATGCTGATGGATATGTGGTGTGAACACCTGGATGCTCCCAGCTGGTGACCGGGCAGCTCCTGAGTGACACTGACCGCTGGCCATGGGTGATAAGCATGCCTTTTGCAAAAGACCATTAAACAGTCTAACACTAAGAAATACAAAGTGGGTGTCACTGACACTTCCAAATGGATATGCTGGCCCTACTGCAACACCCCTACAGGGGTATGAGCCAAGAACAGCACAACCAATATTAGAAGGGATTGCTCTGGCTGAGAAAGCATTAGGGCAAACCTAGGTTTTGCATTTTCTGCCACTAGTGACACCAAGGCAACGATATGAGTGGTGAGGCATTGGACAGAGTCTGTTCAACCAGCCAGACCCTCCTGCCTCCCCAGTACTCCCTCAAGAAGCGGCTATGACTGCAGGCAGTGACCGAAAAGAAACGACGCAGTTAGTGAACTGGAGAAAATCAAGGTGGTGAGATATACCTGCCATCTTAGCTGGTGGCAGAGTGTGGATAAATGATGGTGGGGCAAAACAGCTGGCCCTGGCTAAAGCCACAGAGGGGTCCTGGGGCAGCCTAGGAGAGCAGGCAGTGTTTGGCTGGATGCTGCACTACATGATCATCGCTTTTCTTCCTCCTGCTCGGAGGTCCTTTCTGTCTCCCTTGGTTTTCCTTTCCATGTTGTTGTAATTCTGCTTGGGTGAGACAGAATTTGTTTTGCTTTTAACAGCAGAGGAAATCCACCAAACACTGTTAAAACTGGGATGCAATAAGCTTGTTCTGTAATCGTGAGTGGGTAGCTGCGAGACACTCGGGGGCTGCCTGGAGATGCTAGAGAAGAGTAAACAGGGATAGGAAGTCCCTACCCAAACAGAACTAAGAGCAGAGACCTAAACTATGGTTGAGTGAGTACAGAAAAGCCTTTGTGATATCGCACAAAGTTTAAAGATTTGACTTCATCATTGTGGAAGCCCCTCGTGGGGTATCTAGGGAGAGGGAGCCCTAGGAAAGGGGGCTGAATATCTTGAACCAAAATGTCCAACAGGATGGAAAGTGCTCATGTTCTACAGAGGCCAGCTCCTAAACCTGGTGGAAATGATCCCCAGTGGCCTGTCAATTGGGGAAAGCAACCTACTGGATTACTACAGATCTTGAGATTTGCAAGGGAATGGCAGCATTTTATTTTGTTTCTCTTTCCTTTTTAAATCAGAGCAAAGTTGTTTCTTCCTCCTCCAACCACCAGACTGAAGTTCCAGTCTGGCTTGCACCCACAAAACCACACTGACTTCAGCGTGTGAGCTGAATTTAGCCTTTGGGCCTAAAACCCACGATAGTCGAGACACCTCAGTTCTGGGTTTGGCCAGCCCATATGAACGTATACTCACAATGCAGCCCTGGTAATTGGGGGAGGAGAAGTTGCTGCAACCTTACTTTTTGGGCCTTCAGGTTTTGCTGATTTTCACGCAGCTCAGTTTGGCTTAACTCTATTCTAGCAAAGGCATCTGCACGCCAGCATGGTAAACGGCAGTGTGGATTTTGGCCAAGCTCCATTATGCAATAGAAAACAAGACGCTGTAGCCGAGAGCAAGAGTTCGAGGCTTTGGAGACCCTACCATAGACTATCTCATCCCAGGGATTTTTTTTACAGGAAAGCCTGGTGGGTTATTTGTTTGCTTTCTGATATCTACTTACCCACGAAGTTGGTGCATGGAGAGCTTGGTCCCTGCAGCATGCACTCGTGGAGAGTGAGCGCAGACACTCATTTCCAGAGCCAGCTCCGGCTGGAAGCAGCTCTGGGTTTCCTGCACGGTGTGGTGAAGGAGCCCAGCCAGAAGCAGTGCGCTGGAAGCCGTAGGGCAGAGGCAGTGCTAGCCCCGGCGAGGCTGTGCTCAGCCACAGCCACCAAGCTCTGCCGGGGGGTGGCTGAGCGAGGGGAGCCACGCGGTGCTTTGGTACCAGCCCACTGTGCTCCCTATGGTACCCATCCTGCCTGCTTGTCCCGGGGCATCCTCTTCCTCCTGTGCCCCAGACAACGGAGAATTAACCAGAGGAGCAAAGTGGCTGTGGCCTCTCTGAAACATTTTCTACCACCATGCGCTTCAAAAAGCTGTGGTCCTTATTCCACTTCCCAGTGTGGCAAGTGGTGTTGAGCAAGGAAAGCTGAATTCAGACAAATAACTGTATTCAGGCACCTGGGAAAGAGGGTTTGGGTATCACAGTTTATAACTGATAAAACTGAGATTTCATTGGCCTGATTTTTTTTCAGAGATGCTGAGTGCATGTGGCCCCTGTCTGACTGTGCTTGTAGCGTGGGCATTTGCTGCTCTCAAGATCAGGGCATGAATGTGTTGGGCTAGGAGCCTGGACACGACAGCTCCTAGATCCAGGAGCCCACCCTGAAAACCTTCCCATGGCAGTGCAAAGCATATAACTAGAGGTGGGAAGAAAGGCAACTGTTTTCAATCCTGTTCTCTGCTCTGTTTTCTAGGCCTTTGTAGGACTCTCTAAAACTCTGAGAACAAGGCAGTCCAGACCTCTGGGTGATCAGTGTTCAAAATATTCTCCATGCTGGCCTAAGACCTTCAACAGTCATTGATCTTTGGGCACCTGGATGAAGGAAATTCAGACTTCTTGCACTGCAAGAAGGATGAGCTTACAGGTTTTGATGGAGAACTGGGTTTGATCGGGAGGTTGGGTTGGACTGAAGTCTCCCTCTGACACAGACTTGCAGTATGACCACAGCCATGTCACTTAATTTCTGGCCCTGCTGAATGCAGGGACAAAACTCTGACTTCAACAGGATGGGAATTCAGCTAAATAGTTAAAAAAATACTATATATTTGAAGATTCCTCATAGGAAGTGACATCTGTTGTTGGATCCAAGGTCTCTACAAGCTTGCGTCTCTGACGCCAGGCAGCAGTGAGAGGTTGGCGATAAGGACATAAAGAACAAGGCACGTGTAGGACAATCGCTTTTTAATTTTTTTTCATAATGTGCTTGCCATCGTCTTAGCAAATCTGGCATTTGAGTCATTTTGTTCTCTCTGTCCCTTCTTGGTTATCTCTTTGTTCCTGGTGAAAATGATTTGACGTGCAGCAAGGCCAATGCGGTGTTTCAAGCCTCCTCGCCTCTGCCTGCCTTCCAGCGTGGTAAGCAGCGTTACCACAAGCTTGAGTGAAAAGCCCTCCCTAGGCTTTGAATCAGATGCTTTCAGAACAAGCCCTGAGTTCCTGGGAATATTTAAAGCAGCACACAGGAGAGGGTTTTTTTTAGATCTGCATTGACATTCCTGTGTTATCAACCTCCAAAGCTTGTTGCTTGCGTAGGAAGGAGAGCCGTGAACTGTCTAGGCATGTGATGTTCCACTCACTTAACCCTATCTCTTATCAGCACACACGAGGCTGCTGTGTGTGTCTTGTGGAGAGCTTTTCCATTGCCATCAGCAGCTTGTTTCTGCTCCTAAAGCTGCTTTTCGTTTTATATATATCCTGCCCATTCTCCTCCCCAAGGTACTCGTCCATCTGTAACTGCAGCTACCTCATTTTCTTTGAAATCCCTTTTGCCCTGCCTGCAAGCCCAGGGCAGGCTATTCCAGGGGCACGTGGGCAGTGTCCTTCCCCACCTAACAGTTTTGGGAAGAGCCTTCTCTGAGGCAGTGACAGCAGTAGGCGCATGCTTCAGAGGATCCTGATGGGCAGGGGGACTGGTGGTGTGGGGAGCAGTTCCCCGCAGCCAAAAATCACCCCCATGTGTATATCCCCTTAGCATGATGGTGAGTGAAAATTAAAGCACATGCAATAAGCAGGTATAAATATACAGGTAGATAGCTATAGGGAATTATGTCCTTACAGGACACGGGATCAAGCAATGACTCCAAGGGCCAGACTTTGCCTTGTGCATCGGTTGCAGCTCGATTACCACGACGGGCACCACTGGGACATGTGGTAGTGCTTGCAGAACCTGACCCCTGAAGGAGTCCTTTGGAGAGACCGATTAAGACAACCAGGCCACAAAAAAAACCAAAACCCTAACAACTTTGGTATTTGTTTAAGAGATTAGATAAGCTGACAGAAATGCAGAAGATAATTGTTTACACACGCACAGAGACACATACACCAGGAAGAAAATTCTTTTCCAAAAATAGCTACTTACTTTTTATTTATAGCTTTTTTTTTTCTTTCTTTCCTTTCTTCTGAGATGAAGCAGAACATTTACATAAGGGGCAAGGAGATCTGATGATGAATAACCATTTCTTGTGCAGACCAAAGTCCTCATTAGAGCTGCCAGCAGGGATAGATGTCTGGGCCTAGCGGAGCACCAGAATTAGCAAGTATCATTTAACTGTCTGAAGTCTTTAACTAATGGTGGACAATCTCCTAGAAGTTCAGTGGGTTTTTTTTCAAAGCATCTAAATGGTAACGGGCCTGATTTATTCAGTCTAAAAGTTTCATGGGACAGAATCAAAGGCTTAGCTTGTGCCTGAGCTATACCCTATTCATTTTGGCTCCTGCTCCCATCCCCTTGATCACCTCCCAGCCAACAAGAAAGGTATAATGCTGACACTGGGGGAGACTGGGCTCTGCTGCTATCTGAATTTTACAGAGGGAGGATCCAAGGCACGCTGACTTTTGCTGTTTGGCTGTCTCCCGAAGGCTTTTCTGTAGACCTCTGTGAATCTGTGCCTAAGGCACTGACCCAAGATCACTCAGAAAATTCTGGGCAGAGCAGAGAAGTGATGATGCTGCATTGCCAGGTCATCCCTACGTGCTGCTCCAAGATCAGAGTATGAACCTGGGGGGTACTTGCTTCCTTCTAGCGCTGACTTCTGCTAAAATAAAGCAGCTGTTAGCCAGGTAGCTGTCTTTCCTCTCCCAGTAGCTCAAAACCTCTTGTGCTGCCCTTACCTGCCTGGCAGGACATCCTTCCTCCTCATCATCTGGGGTCACAGTGCCATTGCTTTGCAAAAAGGACTTTGCAGCTGGCAGGTAAGGGCTGCCCCAGGTGCTGAACGCGGTCTGGTTTCAGAGCTGCAGCAGTTGTCTGTGGCCACCTTAAGGTAACCTTATTTTCTGTTCCAGCGTTGCTACCCCATTTCTTTGTGGCAGAAGTGCTTGCGGTGTCCTGAGTGCTGCACTGTGGTCTTGGAGGATGATGAAGGCAGAGGAGGTGGCTGGTTACAAAGGAGAAGCCTTGCTCTCCGCAGTGCACGTAAAACCTTTGGCAGATGCCACCACCGGGAAAAGGATCATGGGAGAAAGGGCATGGCTGTTTAATGAGTTTTAGAAATGTGTTCTTTAGCTTTGTGTGCATATATTTTTAGTCTCGTAGAGTACAGAACTAAACTTTGAACAAAAATAGCTCTCCACTTACATAACATCCTTGCTTAGAAAACTCCCACAGCTTAAGCTCTCTGGAGGCTTCTGGAGCAGAGGGCTGTCAATCACATTGAAGCCATGACTCAGGCGTGTACGCACATCTCAGCAGTGCAAAGTCAAGATTTGCAGTGTTTACGCAGGATACTCTGCACAAGGCGTGTGGCAGCAAATGCAAAGCAGCATCCTAGCTCCACCATCTCAAAGACAAGGCAGGGTATTGACCAGAGCAGAGAGATGCAGATGGAGCAGTGCTTCCCCTTTCTTCCCACTTGCCCTTGACCAGGCAGGGGGAAGAAAGGATGAGGGAAGGGTTTTCATTCTACGGGTTCCTGGGTTTTATTTCATTTAGGTCTTCTTGAACAGTAGGCAGTCCAGACACTGAGCCCTTGCTCTCTGTTGCCTTGCAGTGGGAGTTGTTGGTCATCTGATACAGCCCAGTTTTAGTGTCCCCGCGTCCCTGGCACTGCTGTGATTAACAGTCCTAGCCAAGAAGCTCTGGAGCTGAAGAGGTTTGGAGTCACAGCTCTCTCCTTGACCCTCTGCCTAGGACAGAAGCATACTCATGCTATGGGGAAAGTTACCCGGTCACAGCCGGGGCTTCATTTATTCCGGTAATAAACAGGGGAGTGTAGTGTCAAGGGTGTTCATTCTTTCCATTTGCACTTTGAACATGCATGGTTAGAGATTAGTAATGTGTCATCCTTTCTTCATCCTGTTTTCCCTTGGCAGCCATGCTGTACGTGGATGAGCCTGGGCAAGTAGGTGATACTGGTTTGTTTGCCAAAAGTAACATTACATTGCGATAGCACACGTTGACTCTAAAGGACCGATTCTGCTGAACATGCTTGTTTTCCTGAGACACCAAGGTGGAATGGGTTTCGGTTAAAAATAACCGACCTCCCCATGCCGAGCCTATGCATTTCTTCCTGGGAAGCCATTTTTAAGCACAGATGGTCACCAGATGCAGTGGTTATCAAGGGGATCAAAGCTGGAAGCCCACCATGGGGATGAGCTGAATTCTTTCCTTTTGCTATCAGACCTTCTCAAGTGGAACACCTTTTTGGTCATCCTCTGGTGTGAGGGGAAATGTCTGTTTGGGGGGAATATGTGAGAACCATCGGGTCAATGAGAGACGTGCGGTGGTGCGTGTACGTGTGCATGCTTAGGAACAAACATTTACTGCGACGCTGATGGATTCTGAGAAAGCCATGGCTGTCCGCCGCATCTCAAAATAGCTCATGAAAACAGGCGGCCTTACACTGCTTCCATACTCTGCAATGGAGATGTACAGCCCTGAAATGTAATTTGTTATGCAATTTATCGAAATAGGTATCCTCCAGGGGCTTTAGAGCCCTAGTGAGAAAAGACAAGGAAAAACTAGGGACTAGCTTTCTTTAGCGAGATAAATAGTAAATTGTTTTCCAAATGCCTTGGAGTGATTTTATTGGGAGTCTTATTCGACCTCAGAATACAGTGGTACATTTATAGAAAGGTTATTTTTATCTTAGCTATGTGGAGGATGGTGCTAAAACATCCATATTGTTAGTGACTGTGAAGAGAGTATCTTCCAGTTCCCTCTTTTCAACAGCATTAGCTTTGGATGCTGCTGTAGATCAGGTCTCTCCTGTCTTTCTCACAGAGGCCCACATACACATCACACGTAAGGATGCATATATGGTCTATGGTCATATACGTCAGGGAGAAAGCATAGCCTAGCAGATGAGACACTAGACAGATTTGCTTTCTACACTACTTTTCTTCAATACATCAGACTGGGTGTACTACTTGCCCACAGACTCAGTGCTCTGACACCAAAATGTGGGGACCCCCACCGTGTGTCCCAGGTGTTCTGTGACGACAGGATCCATAGCTGCTCTGGAGGTGCCATCAGGTGGCCCTTATCTCTCATACAGCAAGGCTGAGTTATGTTGCATGCACGTACCACCATTTGCTTCCCACTTGCTTTGGCCTCAGCCACCAGCCTGACATGTCTCATGCTGGCAGCTTCTACCTCCAGCTAAATTTTTTTTTTTATTTAGAGAAGTTCAGACATTTCTGAAAATAAAGGTAGTGAAAATTCGGTGTTTTTCCCCAGTTAAAATTCTGGCAAGCTTCTTCTAGAATAGCTCTAATATTCATACTGCTGGGAATTATGAAATTTGTTGGTGCCAGGTCTGTTTGTCAGCCTAGTACCTCTAGGTTATGCTAAGTCAAACCTCTGCGGGGGGAAGTAATTTGCATATGCTCATATGGATTTTACAGGAGAAATTCCCAGAAGATTTTATATGCTTTAAGCGAGTCCAAGCCAGGGACTGAGTAAGACTTCGGCAGCTGGCAGGTTTGTGTCCAAATACCTGAGTTGGAGGCAAGAAGACTTTCTTCCTGTGCTGTTAGTGTTCACCCTGTCAATACACAGACAAAGATCAAACAAAAATCCCCGAGAATATTAATAGACCTGTCTTCAGAGCAGAGTCTGAGTATGGTACAATAAAAAGGCAAACGGAGGGGTGTAAAATGAAATCCTGAGTTCTCATTCAGTGAGTGATCACGATCCAGAATAGGAACTGAATGTGGGAGGGGGAAATAGTCTGCTGTCACGTAGTTGATGATTATGTGGTGCTACCTACACAGTGAGTTAAGGAGCACACTCCTGAGCGTTTCACTTCATAGCCTAGGCAAAAGGAGTTGTCTTTCAGTGTGGGCTGCTATGAATAACATGGTATGCACATCCCCCGGAGATGTGTACGATACATCCTCCTTAAGGTGGCTTCTGTATTTTGGTGGATATGGGAATTTGTCTGCACGTACAAAATAGTTACTTGTATTTATAAAAACTGGCCCTGCCGGTACCTGTGCGAGAGGAGGGTGAGTGAGTAGGTTTATACCTCTGCAGAGCTCAATGCATGTGTCCCTGTATGCCCCGGTAGTTTGTGTTGGACCTTCACGAAGACCCCTGTTTTGTCCAAGTCCCACTGCAGTTGCTTAAATCCATCCTGCAAGCTCCCTTGATACCTCGTTGTTGGAGGAAACAAACCCCAAAGGCCTTTGGAAGCTCTTACTCCTATAGCTCTTCTCTAGTGCTAGCTTTTTCTGCACAATTTGCTGTTTCCACAGCCTGGATAGAGTCCAGGATCCAAGAAGGTTTTGCTATTGATTTTTACAGGACCGAGATGTTGCCGTAGGTGTTTAACATCACTGCTGTAGCTGTGCAACCTGACATCTCTGCCTAGGCAGGCTGTAGGAGTAAACCCATTTACCCCAAAGGCTTTTCCCCACCCGTCCAGCACTCCTTGCGTCTGAGAGGACTTTCTGTCCCTGAACAATGGCCTTTCCTAGGATGTTCAAAGTATTAGAAGAGGGCAGATTTTCATGCAAAAGCAAGTCAGAGACAGATCTGATCCCTAGCACTTCATTACAAACAAGAGAACAGAACTAGCATGGAAGTGTAATTCCCTTACCCTCATTGAGTAATACCTTGAGTGCTTGCACAAGGCGGGGCTAGTCAAAGGGCCAGTACCACCAAAAGTGGCACGTGATGCACAACCAGCATCTTCTTTATTTAAAGCTCCACGTAGCCGAATGAGCTTTTCTCAGCAAAGGAAAGGCAGATACGTGCTGAGTCTTGTTTGTACCCACAATGCCACGCACATGTTCCTAACTTTTTATAGAAACACTCTTGATTCTCTGGGTGTGGGTTGGTTTTGGTTTTTTTCATCTGCGGGGATTTATCCCACCAGTTGGTCTAATCAGCTCCCAAAATTGAGTGATCATGGGAAGCTGTGCAGTGAAAATAACTCGTGAGAACCAAAAAAGAAAAATGCTCAGGACATCCAGGCTATTAATAAAAGCAAGTGTTGCAGAGCCCCATGTAAGCTTGCTGCATCAAGGACACAGAAGTAGCTACCCAAACCATTTTGGCTCTTCCAGCCAACAGAGCGCTTCCAGCTCACGTTGAAGCTGTGACATTTCGGTATCTGCTCTGTGCAAGAAGAGGAGGTGCAAACCTGCCCGGGGGTCACGGCTACAGCACAGCCTCCCTCCCGCTGAAGCACCGTGGAGCACCCCGTGGCACCTCTCCTATGGAGGCAGCAGGCTTGCTGGTGATTTTGGCATGGTTACACCTGCAGTTGGCTTTGGAGATTCTCAGCCTGCAGCACGACTGGGTTTCTTCCACGCTTACTCATGAGCATGAACGCTTCTTTAATCCAGTGCCAAGCTTCTTCCTTCTTCATAAAGTACTTGCAGCATTGATTTCCAATCTTTACACTATGGGAGCAAAAACTAACCAAGCTGTAATGTTTTCCATTGCATATTTAACTTTGTATGTACGGCATGTCGTTGCCAGAGCTTTTATTTTCAGTTCTGCAGCCTGAGAAATGCATGCACGAGGTACATCTTTAGTGAAGGAACCCATCCAAAGTGATGCCTTCTCCACCTCAAGTTTAAAGATCAGCGCACGAACAAATTGCTGCGCTTCTGACGGAGCTCTGCTATTAATATAGGAAGAGGCTGTTTTACTGTGATCCACATCTTCCAGTCGGATCCCAGCCCCCACCGTGCGCTTCCCTCAGTATTGTGCTTATGCCAAATCAGCAAATGTTTGGAGAAACAGGATAGGCCACAGCTGTAAACCAGCGATGGCATCTTGTGCGTTGGGTTGTTGGGGTTTTTTTTAGTGTGAAAGACTGGAGTAGTGCAACATTGAAATTGCATTGGCTAAGATAATAAATGGATCAGACAAATATAGCTGGGCATATGCTGAGTGTGGGTATGGGTTTTTAATTTCCCTTCTTCAAACCAAGATCTATAATAAGATGTTTCCTGGCTTGTGTGTGAGTGTTTTTAATAGCTTCATTTTTTTTCTTGCTGGATACTTCTGGATGTGGCTGTACTAGCCAAGCCCTGCACAGTAGCTACAGTGAATATTGTTTTACAGCTCTGAGCTGAGAGTACAGTAGGTGCCATAAACTATCCTGCAAGTCCGCTCTGTCAACGGGTGAGCACATTAGCAGCCTTTCTTTGCAAACTGAAGCAGCATCAGAGATGGCAGAGGAAAGAGGTTTTGTTTGCAGCAGAAAAGCACACTTCTCCACAGCTGGATGGCGGCTGTCGGAGCAAGGGAGGGTATGCCTTTGTTTTATCTGCCTCTGCAGTCATAACAGGTAGTGGGGTTGCTCCCTGATCTTCTCCCTCGCCGATCCCAAATCCAGTCCGGTCTGGCTCCCAGCTCTTCTCTGGGCATCAGCAGATCCCATGGCTGTGCAGCGAACAGGAGCTGCTGCAGGATTAAGGGGCAGGGGGAGCTGGTAAGCAGAAGGCTTCACACAGTGTCGTGCACACGCACGGCAGCAGCAGTTAGAGCTATGGACTTGCCCGAAACCACTCTTCACATAAGCTTTTCTGAGTCTGTACTGCATCCTTCATCTCCTAAGCTGAGCTAATTCAGATTCATATTCACCATCCCTGTCCCACATTACAAAGCCAGGCCATGCAAGCAGCACAGAGCGCTGGCTGCGGCTGACCAGGTTTATCCATCGTTGCAAGAGCTGGTACGTCACCTACAGATAAAGTAGGGCCTCAGGGCTGAAGTGAGTCATGTATGGTGACCACTCCTTGCACTGGACTTTAAAATACCTGCCAGTGGAGGCAGCTTATTAGAAGCCCTATGAAATGTGCGTACTTGCTTAAAATCCCATCTTCACATGTCATTTGAATGGTGAATCTCAGCTTTGACTTAAACAAAATGATCACATATCCAGTCTTAGCAGTTTTGACCTAGATGGCACAGAAACCTGAAGGTGTATCCAAGGTATGCTCTTATTTTAACCCACAAGATTTATTTTTAAAGCCAGCATCATGGCTGGGAGAGGTCTGAATTGCAGCCGTCTTCAGACTGGAGCCAGTTCCCATGTCTCAGGTAGGACATTTCTAAGCCTCCTGCATAATACTTGAACTTTAATTGGACATGAGTCAGCATCGTAATCATGTTATGAAAAAGGCAAACATCACACTAGGAATGTGGTCTACAAGAAAAGGTCAAATTAGCTGGACCTACTGAGACTGAAAGAAGAGAAAGCTGAGGGAAGGACATGTCTCCAGGGCACAACAGGCCATCCGAGAGAGGGAGACACGTTTCTGCTGTCATACTAAGACACTTGCATCCCACCTCTGTGGAATCAAGTACGGGGACATCCCTGACTGAAAAGGGACAATGGACCAGCGGTGGAGCATTAGCCCCAGCTCTGACAAAGACTTCAGTGGGACAATATTTTACTTCTTCTGTATCTCTGATCCTTATCTCAGGAATGGGAACATCACCATCGTTCTGCCATTGTTAACAGACCACATAATCAGACATTATAAATTCAGGGCCACGTCAGTCTGTCTGATATGTAAGTTGATAGCTCCGAGTGGATGCGGAGTTGGGAGTCAGAAGTGGCTTTAGGAAAAACTGAGCACGAGTGCGGGCTCACTGATGGGTGGAAGGGGACACCACCCTGACCAGCTGCGGCTGTTTTCTTCTGCAGGCAATAACGCACATTCCCCCCGGACCTTTGAAGCAGTTAACAGGGGGCAGGGGAGGAAAATAGGACCCAAACCAAGCATTTCTATAGAGATACAATTCAGTCCTGTGTCTTAAATACCAGCTCCCATTATGCTTTCGCCAATTCATCCCCGGTGTGATCCCGGCTCTGATGAGCCGAGCCCTAACGGGCCCTCTTTGCAGGGTGCGTGCGTAGGGCAGTATGTCTGGAATCAGCTTTACAAAGGGGGTCGGTGTCTCCCCCTTCCCTCCATATCCAGCCCGGCCGTGCTCAGCTGCTGGGACAAGGAGAGCCGGGAGCAACTGCAGGGGCAGCTGTGCCGCCGAGGAGCACAGCCCTTCTGCTCGGCTGTGGCCGGGGCTACCCCGCCGCCGGTCGCCACCGGTCCCACGGCCGTGCCGCCGTCCCCGAGGCTCTGGGCTCAGCTGCCCGTTCGTTCGGACTGGCTGCAGACGTGGCCGTAAGCGCTGGGGAAAGCGCTGCTGCTAGAAAGGCGGCTCAGCGGTGGACGCCGAGCAGGTTTGGCCCTTAGAGAAAGGACTTTTCTGTGAAAGCTGCACGGGCTGGCTAACATACATGGTGTTTTACCGGGAGCTCTCACCTGCCTAGCCTGCACTGTGACTGAAGCTGCAAGGACTCAAAATTCACATTACCCTGCAATATACTGAGAATTTGTCTCCCTTCCTCGGACCTGTTGGGTACCAGGTCTACCTGGGCTTGCGTTTCACCTTTGGGCTGAAGGTGGCCAGCCTGCTGTCAGGAGCATATTCTGTCTGCGCTCAGCTGATTTATCACAACCTTGGTGCTGCATCTGTCCTCATTTATTATCCTATATACACCAGGTGGGAGGGCCAGGGTGTCTCTGTGGCAGGAGCGAATCCTGGGGTGCAGGCATCCTCATCCCGGTACAAAAGGCTGGAGGCACGTGGCCGTCGCAAAGCCTCTGCCGGGGTGTACCAACATACTCTGCCTGCGAGGAGAGCACACCTCATTGCCTCAGCAGGCACTCCAGAGACAGGCTTTTGCTCACAAACGTGGCGTTTCTGTTCCCTTCCTCCAACAGTTCTCGCTTCCCAGGCATTACCAACACACCCGTGCATCCCTTTGCAACAGCAAACCAAGGCCCAGGGCGTCGTGCGTGTCTCCCAGGTCACGCAGTGACTCGCAGATGTCTCTCTGTCCACGCCGTCTGCGTTGAGCCCCTGTCTCTTCCTACGGATGTGCTGCAAACCATGACACTTGCTAAATAACGCAGAGATACCTCTGTTTTGGGAGGGTGCTTAGGAAATTCTTCCTGTTCAAATCAACCCGCAGCTGGCTGCTTTCCTCCTGTGCTGGCTTGTACCGAGCGATCGCTTCCCATTTTTCTTGATTCCAGCTTCGCAGATGTGCACGGACACCTCACGCCGGCCTGAGATCAAGCTGATGCAATGAGACCGTTGCACCTGTGAAAGCCTGCATGCAAAAACGTCTTATATAACCAATAATTAGCTTTGCGATTACTTCTGCTGCTGCAGCAGCATCGTCTCGTCTCGGTATATCAATCATCAGCTTCCCCCGGGGGACATTTCGGTTTTTCAGGAGGTTGCAAAGCTTTGATCGCACGCCACGGTAGTGGGGTGTAGCACATAACATAATCCATAAACTCTTCCTGACACAAAGCAAGATCAAAACTTGCTGGTGACGGTACAGCAGAGCACAAGGCAGGGTACACTGCATGGTGCCTCACGTGCCCGAAGGGAGACGTGAGATATTCTCCCTGTCTTTGGAGCAAGTGGGGTTGGTAGCAACATCCTTCCTCTCAAGCCGTGATGGGAGAAGGGGTTAATCCACCACTGACACCAAGTGCTAAAGTGTTTCATCTGGCAGCGGGTGCCAGGCGGTAATACACTTTCGACAGAGAGATATTATGTAAAATGGAGTGGTGACCCAAGGAGGTGTAATTAGCTCTGCTGTCACATAGGAAAGAACATGTTTGTACAGATTATTTCCAATTTCTAGCAACACCTGCTCACTTGCTTTAACCAGATTTCTCAAATAGGGACTAATTAGCACTTCCTTGGAAGCCCAGCTCTCTTCAGGCAATGGCTTTACCTCTCAATCGGTATTCCTTCTGCGGGAAGGCACATTCATTACTGTATCAGGAAAAGCTGATGGAAGCAGGAAACCATTTTCATGCCTAAAACTAATTAAAGGAGAAGGCAGAGCTCACTGGATCTGGACTTCCTTGCTCATGCAAGGGGTGAGGGTTGTGTGGCGAGTTTCCTTCTCTGCATCCTTGAATGAAAATGGTATTTTGCATCTGTATGACTTCTGAGGGCTGTGGGTGAGGGCCATGTGGTGCTGCTTCCCCCAGGGTTTGAGGCCAGCAGCCCGGGGCAGGGCTTGTGCCACCCCAGCAGTGGCACAGAGCTAACCCTGACCACCATGGTGGCTTGGGACCGAAGGGAGCCCCTTATAGCATCCGTGCTGGAGTCGTCTTCTGAGTGAGCCTGTGCTGGGGGGTGGACAGGGCTCCCTGTTTTTTTTTTTGCTTTGCAAGGGTAACTATGTGCAAGGTGCTGACCATAGTTAGGTATTAACTACAACTTGGGAGTTAATGGTGTTAATCGATGCTACTGTTTGTAGAACACCAGTCTAACCAACCCCTTCCTAAAGCAGAGGACTGTGATGAAGTTAATGAAGTTCCCAGGGGTGTTAATGATGCTACAGGTGAGTGTGCCCAGGCATGGGGTGTGTGTGACTGGCCAGGGCAGTCCTCCCAGCTCAGCCCTTGATCCCTGCTACTAACCACCGGCTCTGCTGAAGCTTTATAGCAAAGAAATCCCTTTTGAAAACCTTCTGCTTTCCTCCCCTGCATGAAGGGATGAGATGTAGCCATCTAACTTGGCTGTTCCCAGCCCTCGCCTCCTTGTGAGAGGTGGGGATGACCCTTCTCATCCCATGACACATTCCTGGGGGTGTTTCTGTTTCCTTTCAACACCCTTATCCATGAAATCAATCCTCTTTTGATAGCTGCAGTTTGGTGGCTTCTATAGCACTGCAGTCTTTAGAAAAAGATGCATTTTGGGGAAGCGATTTGTACTGAAATGACTCCCTTACAGTCTGCCATGCACTGTCCACAGAGCAGCAGGTGAGAAGGCACGGCCAGTCTCACCTTCCCCATGTTTGAGGCCATGCAACCACACCTAATCCCTCACGCACCGAGTCTGTTAGCTTGTTTTTTGGCTAAAACATGTCTTCCAGGCAGCTATCCAAGCTGGCTTGGACCACCTCAAAAGATGGAGACTCTGCTGTTTCCTTTGGCGTTTGCCTGCGACTCTCAAGCTTGAGCTGTTGATGTATTTCTAACTTAGTTTGTCCAGCTTCAGTCTACAGCTTTTACTTTTTGTTCTCCCTTTTTCTGACAGAGCCTTTTAGTGCCTGCAGTTATGTGCTCATGCACTGTAATTGAATCCACTGTCTCAATAAGATGGATGACTCCGGATGCCTCCCTATAGGCGTCTTCTCCAGCTCTGAAGCTGTTTTTGTGGCCTGGTTCTGCTCTCTTCTCAATTTTACTGTGTCTTTTTGCAACCATGGGCACCAGGACACTGATGCTGTGTTTTAGCTCCAGGTTAAAAACTCTTCTGAATGTATATGTAAGGATCTTGTTAACACTTTGTGCTACAGCATCACCTCCTGTTCATCTGATATTTCCCTCTATCTCCTTCCCTGCTTTCCTCTCCTACCTGTATCGCACTGAACTCTTGAACACTAAAAGGAGCAGAAAGGGCATAATTTCAAAACTCATTTAAGGAAACCAATTTTTTTCCCCTACCCAATCTATGTGGAACTCACTGCCATAAAACAAAAGCGAGGCCAAGCAGGGCAAAATGTCCACAAATAACAAAGACATCTAGAGGAATAACCATATTTCATTTTTTTTAAGAGCTTTCAGAGAGCTGTAAGTCTTTAAACCCTCTGCGGTCTTAACTCCTGGGGGCTTTGGAGAAGTTCTGCCTTGGGAAGGTTGTTCAGGTGGGGTTGTGCAGTGAAACATCTGGCAGTGCTGATTGCCAGGCCAAGGTAGAGAAGGAAAAGGACCAACAGCCTGAGCCAGAATGGCAGCTCCTACGTATCTGTGTTTGTTATCATGTCCCTCAGAAAGGGATGCGTGACCTTCCAGAGAACAGAAATCCCTATTGCCCAACTGACCTAGTTTATTTTCACGCATCATTTAACATGCCCTATAATATTTTATAGACTAATTTCTGTAACTCAACATTGAGCTATTATTTAATGAAATGATCCCCAATAGGGACCTTAGGAGAGCTAATTGTACATAAAAGCTTTGGGGGTGGGGTGGCGGGAAACATCCACAAATGCTTTAAATACTGAATTTTGCCTCTCTTAATATTTAATTATTTATTTATTTTTAGCCTCAATTCTGGTTGCAATTCTGCAGATACACATCGGCAGTGGTACTGATGAAATCTCTGGTGCCAGTGCAAACCAGTATCAGAATCAGGCCCAGAGAAGTAGTATTTTAATTGTTCTATGACCATTTTGCCACCTGCGACCTTATTTTAATGGCATTGGTAGATGTATGAAAAAACAGTTGCAGGAGACTTCTAAGGGGGGAAAAATTTGAGGTATTCCCTTTATCAGTGGGTCTGAGTTTGGGTATGTTTCCAGGCAGCTCTGCTTGAGGTCTCCCTGTGGATCTCTGTCCGTATCTGCAGCAGCAGAAGGCTGGGCCATGGGTCGGGGCAGCGCGGAAGGAACCCCCTTACGAGAAAGGAACACCTTCTCATTTATTATTTTTTACTGCTTTTTTCTAAGCACAAAGTTTGCAAAATAAATATGATCGATCAGTTTTTGATGACCACTTGGATGCTTTGCAAAAATGTGATGAAGCGTTATTTTATTATTATTTATATTCTTTATTATTTTATTATATCCAATCTCTCAGCAGACCTGCAAGTGTTACAGCAGACCCCAGGGAAGTCTGGTGTGTTGACACGACTCACGAAGGATTGCATGAAGTGGCCCGTCATGACTTTGCACTGGGGAGCGGGGAATGAAATGGAGCAAATCTTACCCTCCAGGACATGGAGGACCAAAGAAACTTAAGAAGCACCCGAGTGCTGTTGACGGTATGAAGTGCAAGAGGACATAGGAGCTCTGCTTTTTGTCCCGCAGAGGCTTTTTAGCATGCCAATCACCATGAAATGATGACAACTTCCAGTTCAGGCTGATGAGTAGTTATTTTTCCTGCTGCTGCTGAAGCCACTGGAAAAATTTGATTGATCCAGGATGCCACGTCAGAGCCTAATTCCCCTTTCTGCAAACACCCATATGCTCATGTTTAGTGCTTAATAAAAGGTAAGCTCCAGTCAATGGGAAAATGTGCTTAAGAGCTTTATTCGCTTTCTTAAGTGCTTTGCTGGGTCTGGCCCCATGCAATGTGTCAAGCACACATTAGCCTCATCTTTTATTGCTGTAATAGAGACAGCTTCTCAGAAATAACCCTTTCAACACAAAGGTGGGGTTTTTTTGGAGGGGAAGCCACCCTGTGCCTATGCACTTACTAATAATGATATACATTTGGGTGATGTTCTGGCTGTCTGCTCTGAGGAAATAAAGGGAGGGAAACATGATGGTCTTGGAGCAGGTACAAAGCTTTCAGATGCCTGGCTTGGATGAGGTTGCAGAAAGCATTTCTTTTTGTGTCTCAGGGCCTGGCAGCCTGGCAAGATAATAAAAGATAAAGCAAACTGTACGACAATGGAAAATGCTGAGCTCCCTGAGTAATTAAAGGTTGTGTAAGACAGTCGCATGGCTTGCAAGGATTATTAATACAGTCACGTTTGCATTATATAAAGGGTAATTAAAATGCAGCCTGCTTACCATTGATTCCACCCCTTGCCTGGCATCCGTAGCAGCGGGTGCGCAGCCAGGCTGCAAAGGCAGCTCGGGAGGCAGCGACTGCCAGCGAAAGGAGAGGCTGCGGCGGGGGGAGAGGATGCCCCCGACCGTGGGACCACCGCTGTGCCGTGGCTTTGGACAAACCCCGGACAAATTGCCCTGCGGATTGTGTCCTCCCTCGCCGGCACGGGCAGGAGGGTTGGGGAGCAGTGGGGTTGTAAGCAGCTCTTGATAGAAAGCTAAGCTGGTTGTGGATTGCAGGTCAGCGCACCTGAAGAAACTTTGCCAGGGGAGCCTAAGAAAGCCGGGAGGCGAGGGATGTCTAACACAGAGAGCCACCCTTAGCCCTAAGCAGACTGCGTTGGTTTTGCCAGCCCCGCTCCGTGCGGACAGGCATCCGAGCCCCGTGGGTACCACACGATGCTCTCGGGAGCACGGGGTGGCACAGGGCAGCGGAGAGCAGCTTCCTGAGGCAGTGCAGAGCACACCCGGGCTGCCGATGCCAGCCGGCCCCATTGCAATTCCCAGAGCCCAGTTTCATTAACGAGGCATGAAAGGTGGGAGTGGGCCTGGCTGTGGTTTTCTGGCAGCCCCACCTCAAAGATGAAGGGCAGCTTCACTCCTATGGTGCTGCACGCGAAAGCGCACGCCAAGAGGTGTCTGAAGTGATGCGTTATTTGTGTGGAGGTTGCAGCGAGCATTTTCCACTAGTTCCCACAGCAGGGAGAGGCGAGGTGCCCAGACCAAGGAGAAAGGAGTGTAAACTCCCTGACGTCAGCTCCTGTGAGCCCTTGAACCCCTTGGTTTGCATTTTCTATTGCATAAGGTACCCTTCGGTGCAGAGGAGGGGTTCAAGTGGAGCTGGGGAGGCTCGGTCTCCCCAGGATGCTCTGCTTTTTGGAGCTCTGTGCTGTCTGCTCCTGGCAGGGCTTGCAAAGGAAATGCCTCAAACCCACGTACAAGGCTGTTGGGATGCTGTGAGCATGCCGAGCCTCTATGTTCCCGATTATTTCTCTGTGTTCCTGATTATTTCCCTGGGACTCCTGTCCTCGGTGCGAGGGTGCTTCTTGGGCAGCGACAAAGGCAGCGCCTCCGAAGGAGCTGGAGATAAGAGTACACACAAGAATGAGCTAGACCAACTGTTTTCTCCATGGAAACATGATTGGCACTCAGCTGTTAGGCCCAGTAAATCCAATTACATCTGTAGACAGAAATGTGTTTAAAAAAAAAAAAAAAAGCCAAGCTGGTGCAAATGAAAATATAACCGTATGCTGTAGAATTGTTGGGGCTATTTCTTCGTTTTTTACAGTCCCAACTACATCCCATACCCCTTGTGGGGTGTGCGTGTTGAGTGATGTTTCCCTGGGGTGGTGCTGCTGCCCCGTGAAGCTATGGTACCCCATCCCTGCCCTGCAGTGGCAAATGCTGCCTGGTCCTAGCCCCGATCTTTCCTAGGGCAGCCGAATCACAGGGCCGGACAGGCAGCCAACACCAGACATCTAGAGAGTGAGGTATTTCTAGAAAGTCACTTTCCATGCAATGGGCCTGAAGAACCAAAACCTGAGCTCCTGGAGATGACAACCGGGGGCCTGTAGCCTTCCTTCCAGCCACACCTGCCCCAACAGCCCTCCCGTGGCTAGTGAGAAATCACTTTTAAATACAGATTAGCGTTGCTTGCCATTCAGGGGACCCTTTTTAAAGACACTTGAACTACACAGAGAACTGTCGTGAGGTGGGGAAGCTACAACCTGAGTTTGAAAACCCTGGTTACAGATGGATGTCTGGCCTGAATAGCCACCATGAGCTTTCTCCCTGTGTTTTTATAATTCCTCATCCCCACAGGTGATGTGTTCTCCATTGGGCTGGGAGTGAAAATAATGTCTTGCAGCTAAAAAGCTGCAACTGGAATCTGAACACAGCACTTTTCCAAAGAAACCCAGGCAAATTAAGATCAAAAGTTCCCCCAACCTCAGCCCTACCCTTGATGCAGCGTTTTAGCCCACCCAGCCTCCTCCATGCAGCCCTGGGTAGCATTGCCAGCACCTCCTGCTCCCCAGACCACCGCACCAGGCAGGGGAAAAGCCCTTCGTGCCGCCTTTTCTCATTTGCAGGTCACAGGGAGGAATCTGCCAGCAAAGCCACAGACTTCAAAACTGTTTTTTTCTGTCTGTGGAAGGAATTAATTGCTTTAACTGCATGTTGTGGTGGGTACAATTTAGTTTCTTTTTAATTGGCATCTCATCTGCGCTTTCTGCATTCCCTTGTGACCGGTTTGAGGTCTATTTTGCTCATTTAGTCCCTGGGTGGCAAACCTGTGGAGAAGTCAGGAGACCTGGATGGCTTTTCCAATGCCGCTACTGACTTTGCTTGATTGGCTTTCAGATGCTTATCCAAAACATGATTCGGTTCCTCCCTCTGTAAAATGGAGGTTGTTGCTTTATCCCCTTAAAAACTGCTCAGAGAGCTTGGGGTAGAAACCAGCCAGTGGGCTCCAAGTTGACTGAATTTCTGTTTTTCAAATCCGTGACAGTTTTCTCTTAATTCTGTGCTTTGAAATACAGAGAAGTACGGAAACGTTCAACTTTTTTTTTTGGGGGGGTGGTTTTTAAAAGCTCTGTAATTTTGGTATGGTGGAAAACTTAAAAATAAATTCTTCCCGCAACATTTTAGCCTTGCACTGGACCAAATCTTGAAGGAAGCAATATTGCTGTTGGTTATAATTGCCGGGCTTCGGCATTTCTCTGTTGTGGAAACCAAGTATCAGGGTTAGACGCAGGGTCTCATCCCAGCCATACTGTGCTTTCTCATCTCAGTTATTCCCGACTGAAAGCAATAAAACGCCTCTCATCCAAAAGGATACATTTCAGGCTCTTTGGGGAGGAAATACCACTCCGCGGTGAGAGGCAGCTCCTTCTGCAGAGGAGCACGCTGGCGCAGGCAGCCAGGCACGATCCTGCACGTTGAAGCGCGGAGAGGAATCACCCGGCTTTTCCAGGTGGACTCTGTCCCCAAAAATCAAGCCCGATTGGAGAAGTCATCCCGCCCATCTCCACAGCAGCCGGCAGGTCCGGGCGTCATTCCATGGATTCAGGGCGAGGTACATCACCCTCCAAACCACCGATACCCTTTGCAGACCCTGGGCAGACGGGGCTCCGTCCCACTTCGCCAGCAGCTGGAGCAACGCACAGCCCGGAGCAGCGGGGTGTTCGTTCCGGGGACCGTCCCCATCCTGCCCCAGCCGTGGGTCCCGGCTGGATGGAGACACCCTGGCCCGTGGCCACAGGAGGTTCTCCCGTTACGCGGGCGGCCCCACGCAGGTAGTTTTGCTTAATGGTATTAAACAGAGAGTGATAATGTTACCTCGGGGATCAAGCGGTGAGCTTGGTACGGCGTGACCTGCGGCAGCGGCGGGAGCCTCTCGTGCCACCGAGAGGCTTGGGATGTCGTGGGGAGCCAGCGGGTAGGGGACATTTACTGGGGAAGGAGGCTAACGCCCTGGAACGGGTAGACTGCTCGCAATAAAACCCACCTATTCCCAGGTGTACAGCCCCTGTGTTTCAGCCCAAGGGCTTAATTTCATTTTGCAATATTTTAACTTTTATTCTGGGGCCACCTCTGAACGTGCCAAAGCCATTCATCCCCCTCCATGTCCTCTTGCCACTGCTTTCCACTGCTCCCACCGCTGGAAATGAGCTCCACACTTAAAAACAACCGGTTCAGAGGCGGCTGTGTGTCTGCGGCTGTGTGCGGCTGGGGCGGGGAGGGGGGGGAATCGAATATCAAATAACAAATCAGTGAGGTGGTATCAGGATCTGCTTGCTGACACGTGGGCGGAGGGGAGAAGGACAATGTGCCCAGCAGTTGCTGGCTCAGCTCTGGTGACGCCGGCGGCTTGTCCTGTGCCCTCCCCGAAAAGCTGGCCCCCACCGGGGTGGGAGCCTCAGCTGCCTGCCATCCCCTCGCCAGGGCAGCCGGGCTTTGGGCCGTGCATGGTGCATCCAGCTATGGAAAGAAGATGCTGTAAGGGGGAAGTTATAGTATATATATATATATATATATATATATAAGTACATATATGGAGATATAAAGTGCTGCTCATCTCCATTGTCAATCCAGCAAATGGCAATTTCAGCCGCGTTAAACCATTAAATAAGCTGCTCCCTTAACTTCTGGGAAGGCAGCACGAATTTTGGGCGGGTTTCTGTCGGAAGGGAGGGCTGATGAACTTTTGATGAACCGGGGCTGGAAGCAGACAGTTGCTCCTATTGAATCAGCATCGTGTAAGGCTGGCCTCATTAATGAATGTCAGAGACCCCGCCTGAATCAGAGGTTTCAGGCCTCTGCTTTTTCTTTTTTAATTGCATTTTCCAGAGTTCACAGGCCAGAGTAAGCGGGGAAATTTGTGATGGGTCAGAAATGGCTGTGGTTTGGAAAGAATTTCAGGCATCCTTCATGTGACCTCCTCCTCCTCCTTGCACACAATTGTTGCTTTTAAAAGAAGCAGCGATAATGGGGGACCAGGGGATCTGCCTTGCAGAAATCTTGCCCTCAGCCCTGCCACTTGCAAATCCCTTCTTTGATCCGTGGCGGGGAGCGGTCAGTGCTGCGGAGGGGAGACGTCCAAGGGCAGGGGGCTGTCAGCCAGGCACCCCTCGATCCGCTTTCCCGATGGAGCCGAGGAGCCAGAGCCTACAGCGGCGACGAGGCATTTTACGGTAGCAGCTTCAGGAATTAGTCAGCCACTGCTCCTGTGCCATCGGCAGGGTTTGGAGTTAATCCGGAGCCTAGTCAAGGCTTGCAAGGCACTGGGAGTGGATGGGACTCGCTCCCTTAAGAGCCTGTTTGAAGATGAGGGGGGAAAGCCCCCCGCACTCCCTTGCTGACTCAGCTGGCCTGGGCAGCTGGCCTAGTTAATCTTAAATAAGCCAATTAAGGCTACACCTTAGGAATGCCTCTTAGCTGAAGGTTTGCTTGAATAAAGGCTGCAAGGTTTAGCTAATAGTGTCTCAAATCCCAGTAGAGTGTTCCTTACCTAGAGGGTCAGTCGTGCCCCCCTCAGCTGTTCCCGTGCTGTGGGCAGGACATGATTTAATTGAATTAAACCCACCAGGGAGCGAGTGGCAGCCCCGAGTCACCCGAGAGCCAGTGGGTCTGGAGCACAGCAGTCAGGGGTCTGAGACCTAGCAGCTCAGGTCTGTCGGCCACCAGGTAAGTCGTGATATAGCTCCTGTGCCTCAGTTTCCCCACCTGCAAAACCAGTGATGCTCCTGAAAGGTGCAGGACATCCCAGGGTGTCCTGTGATGAACATGCAGTAGTTGTAGCACTGGGTTAAATCAGGTGTGTGTCTTTGGGGGTGACATGTTATCACTGTGTACGGGGGGAGGGCCCCGAAGAGCTGGGCTTTTGAGCATCCACCTGACAGCCTGGTGGTGATCTCCCCATGAATTGTTTTTAGGCTTCCTGATGAAAAGATGAAGCAAGGCGTCCTCAGCTCCAGCTGACTGCCCTGTGCTTCCTGACATGAGTGTGGTTGGTAGGAAGTTTGACCCAGCAGGAACAGGCAACTAACTATTATGCCTGCAAAACTCCAAAACAAATTGCTTTCCTCGGGCCCGAGACCTGACACCAGGGCTGGCTGCAGCTCACCTCTACCTGCGGTTCCCAGGTGGCAAAAACCTGCTCTAATTAAATCTAAGAGGCAAGATGGTATGTAGGGGCCCAGACCCTTACTTAGATGTTGTGCTGCAAAATAGGAGGGTGTTTGCAAGAGAGGGAGGGATGGGGATTTTTTTTCCCTTCTTTTTTTATTTTATTATTATTTTAATTGTAAGAAGAAAAGCTCCCTTCAAAGAATACCTCCTTGTGAATTTATAGTCCTCCAACCCAGTATTTTATGATCTCAACAAGAAGCTCATAAAAACAAATGTTTGGAGAGGGGGGAGGAAGGGGGGGGGGGGGGGGGGAGAAGGTATAAAAGAGGCACCAGCAAGTCTCAACTGAAAACATGGAGTGAGGTTTCCTAAGGTGAGAGTTCCCATAGAAGGAGCTGAGCTGGCTCGGGAGGGGAGGATGCTTTTATGGGATACCTTGTACTCGGGCTCTTCTCTGCTCTGGTGGGTCAGGAGGCTTGGCAGCAGTGGCGAGGTGCTCTCAGCGCAGGGGCATCCCGCGAAGGGAGGCAGGGGGGGAGACGATGGGCTTTGTTTCGCTCGCTGGCAAAATCCTCATCCCAGGAGGGGTCTCGGGGGGGTCTGCGAGGGGATCGCCCGGCTAGGAGAGGGAGCAACTTGCTCGGAGGAGGTGTGGGGCTGGAGGATGCGGGTGTGCGCATTGTAGTGGGGAGGGGAGGTGTGTGCAAAAAGCTCAGAGCTTGACATTTCTGCAGGGATTCAGGAAATGAATTTGGTTTCTGAATCCTTCCCAGCTCCAGAAGGTCAAAGGCCCTCTCCTGGATGGGGACAGGCTCTCCGCTACTTGAGTGTGGCAGACACATCGCTCCTTAAAGACGCTGAAGGCTAGGAATGGCAGGGCAATGCACACTAAAATCATGGAAATGTTTAAAACCTGGTGTCCTGCAGCCTCCATTTTCCTGTGAGGGAGGGGGAGTTATTTTTGTTAATTTTTTTTTTTTTTTTTTTTCCTTTTGCCCTCATCCTCCCCAAAGACTACGCTGTATTTAAGAAGAGGTTTTTACATGTTCTGGTTCAGCAGCCTCTGAGCACCTTCCCCTTCTGTGCTGCTGGTGAGGAGCAGGCTTTGCTCTGCAGAAGACCTCTTGGTGGGTCTGGTCTCCTGGGTGCACCCTGGCCACCTGGCTCAGCTGCCTACACTCCAGGGAACTTGAGCACCGGTTTCTACCGTCTAGATAAAATCAGGGCTCCCTTCAGGAACATTAAAGCCAGCAAGGAACATCGGTCTGATCCTCTGCCCTTTAGCCTAGTGCGGCTCATTTTCTCCTGTGTTCGTCTGCCATGTTTTTATGCTGGATTAGAGAGTCCCATCGGTGTCTCCATGAAAGCAGATAAACTGCAACCAAACCACCTCCCCTGTTTGCCTGCGCCCTTCAGGGTTCTTCCTCTCTGTACAGCTTCTGGGCTATTCCCACCTTTTCAGTGTCCTTTTCAAACCGCAAACCTCAGCACCCAGCTCAACCAGTATGGGCTGCGTAAAACCAAGCCCTGCTTTCCCTCCTTATCCTCCATCACCAACGCGTCAGGAGCTCATTTACCCCTTTTGCTACGGGGTTGTACTGGGAGTTTGGAGTTCTTTCTCCGCTCTGATGGGCTAAGGGGAGGTTTAATGTGTGCCTGGGACCTCTGGGTGCACAGCCAAGTGTCCCCTGGAGCCACCAGCGGTGGCCTGCAAGCCATGGCAGCAGCACTCGCTGCTCTTTTAAGGCCATACAAGGATGTCGTCCCTAAAGGGGCATTAAGGACTCGCTCCTGACATAACAGTATGTCTTGCTTTTGCTTTTTCTTTCTTTTTTTTTTTTTTTTTAAACTCATAATCAGTGTAAAGATGTGTAAGAGTGGCTCTTTCACAATTTGTGCTTTGGAAATGGGAAAGTGTAATACTTTCCCTACACTTGCTGAAATTTTCTCAGTTTTTCTAAAACAAGAAATTTACCTCCAGGCCAATGTCCAGAATGGAAAATTTAGGATGAGTAAATATTTTTGAGCATATGTGGGGGTTTGGTTTTGATTTTGTGGGGTTTTTTTTGTTTGTTTGTTTTTTTTTAAAGTTGCAGAGGGTGGCTGCCTTTTCCCCCTGACTCCTTGGGGTTCTGCAACGGGATGTCCCCATTTTGGGAGGCACAAGCTGATGTGATTCTCCTTGGTTTCCCCACTCCTGACTTGGGGGACTGTGACAGAAACCCCGGGGGATGACAAACTGTGTAATACTGTCTGCGCACACACTGGGATATAGGTGAGCTTGGGAGCAGTGGGGAGGCTGGGCAGGGCTATGGCAGATACCATCTGTGCATTTACATGCATGTATGCAGATGTGCACGTGTACAGAGCCGTGAAGATGAGTGCTCTTCCCTGCGCCGCACCCAGATGTGTATAGGAAGAAATACACTTTTATAGGCTTTATCTGCTCTCTTATCCACGTATGTCCTCAGAAATATTAATTACTGAGTGTAAGCTGTCGGGAAACGGCTGCATGAGTCCATCCATTTGCTGGTAGACTCATTTCCCCCGCATCCTTCCACCCCTGCATTTTAGTAAGGAAAGGGATTTATTATAAGGCAGCGTTGTGGAAAAAACTTCCTTAGAGAAACACGCTAGATGA
The DNA here is from genome assembly GCF_900496995.4 of Aquila chrysaetos chrysaetos. NCBI lineage: Eukaryota > Metazoa > Chordata > Aves > Accipitriformes > Accipitridae > Aquila > Aquila chrysaetos. The sequence continues at coordinate 5,016,591 of NC_044016.1, forward strand.
TCTGGGAAAGGCTTGAGTAATGGAGCTTTTTGTGGGCTAATAGAATAAAACTGCTCCACAAAAATATTGTCGTTGGGAACATGAGCTGAAAAGGGAATGATTCATGTGAAATACAGGATGTGCCTGTATTTCATATGAATCAGTGCTATGCAAAGTGGGAGAAGGCTGGGGCAAGATGAGCACCCGAGACCTGCCCCTAAGCATGGAAAAGATAAAAAGCCTTTATTAAAGACCTCAGCAGGAGGTAGTAAGGAGGGTGAGATAGACTTGGGAAAAACACAGGATGGGGAGTCCCCAGGGCTAATGAGAAAGCCATGTTAGAAGCCTGGATGATTGCTGATAGCATTATGATTAAGGACAAGCAGGCAGAATTTCCCATGGTACTCCATGCAAGCTGAAACAAATCTCTTCACCTCTGTGCACCTACACTACCTCATCTAGGAACACAAGAAAAGAAACTGCTGCCAAAAAGGAGCTTTGTGGGCTAAACCTGCAGTTTCCTGGGAGCTACTGCTTCAGAGGAGACTTAGTGGAAGAGATTAGGGAGGGGGGAATCTGTGACCTAGTAATCTTTTTTTTTTTCCTCTCTTTCTTAAGGAGAAATTATTCCCGTCCACGATTTAATGTTTCACAGGCAGCAGAGCTTGTGCTCCTAACTCACTAAGGGCTTTTGAAACCCACCCCTAATTTCTTCCCTGATGTTGCCGCTGGCTGAGGTGATGGAGGAGAAGTAGGAGGTTTGGCATTTGTGACATCTTTGCTTGCTTTCTGCCTTGCTGGAGACCTCACGGTAGCGCTGAGGTTACTTGGTGATGCATGCAAGCTGTGGGCCCCAGGGGACAGACGGGGCCAAAAAGCTGCTGTGTTTCCTCTTGCTGTACCTTTGAACATGCGCCTGTATATCGCGGCTGGGCTGTTCCTGCCTCTGACAGTCCCCTGAGGTACCATATTGCTGTATTCGGGCTGGGACTTTCTGTCACACGCTATATTAAGGCTGTGGATTTGCATTGTTACCTTGCAAGGCTTAATGAGCAGGCGGCTTGCTTGTTGCACCAAGCGCTTGCCTCTCATGGGCTGTGGCAGCCTTTAAGTGTCTCTGTGTTGTGTGGTCAAGGATGTTGCAATAGGGGAGAGAAAATAAACACCGGGGTATAAACCTGTCTGACCTCTAAATAGAAGAGAGGCATCCTTTATTTAAAAAAAAAAAAAAAAAAAAAAAAAGAGGGGGAGAAAGAAAAAGAAAAACCCAAACCTTCTTTATCACAGGTGGGGCTTCGACACCCACATGTCCAAACTGTTTGGCAGGTTATGGGTAATTTCTATGCCTATAACCCACTTGAAGGTCCCTGTGATGCCTCACTTCTTGGAGGTAGCACAAATACGATGCCACCAGGCAGGACTGGGGCTGCCGGGTGCTTGCGGGGGGGATCCTTGACTGCCAGGACTACCCTTTCCCTGCACAATCATGGCTTGAACTCCTTCGTGGGGTCTCTTGCTAAAACAAAATGGTCTGGGTGACAAAATGGAAAAACTGGTCACCAGTGATTCACAGATAGATCCTAAAAATATATGGCTATTGTTCCTTTCCTTATGACCCAGCTGGGATGAGTTGTTTTATAGAGGAAGCAAGAAGATAAACAAACAATTCCAGCATGTGATGGTGAAGGCTGTGGTCCAACTTTTTTCAGCTGCCTGAATTCGACTCCTAGGTCCTCCTTTGCCATCAGGCTCTCCCTCTCTGAGCAGGAGGGCTGGGAAAGGTGGCCGAGGATGTCCCCGTTGAATGCTGGGCTGGGGTATCGCACGTAGGGACACGCTGGGGTGCTCAGGCCATGATGCTTCTCCTCACCAGGTCACTGAGTCAGGGCTGGGGAAATGATGCACCGTGACGCTGGCACGGCCTTGGGAGCGGGAAGCTGTCATGGATGGGAAGTCCCACTGGTGGGTGTCACTGCTCTGGATGTGGTCCTTCTGCAGCATCTGGAAGGCCACCGGTGCTGCTGGCAACGTCTGAGGAGACGTTCGTGTGAAATGATCTTGCTGACCCCAGCCTGGCTCTACAGCTCCCATTTTCTGTGCTAATGGGGATATTCCTGCCTGGCTCAAGCTGAGCCACCCCTTTCTTTCCACCTCCCAGCGTAGCTGTCACCCTGCTTAGCAGTTTAACCCTGTCACCTGTAGCTTGGTCTTTTGGAGCGTAGGGAGGAAGAACAGCACTCGTTAAGCTAAAAAACCAACCCGAACCAAAGCATATTTCAGGTGGCATGAACTTGTGGGCACCGGGATACAAATCATTGCTTGGGAGGAAGCTCCTTTTAGTATTGGGTTGATCCGTAACAGCTCATTTCAGGTTTGCTGGTGGGGTTTTTTGGTTCCATCTTTGACCTACTGGTTCCATTCAGAGAGGGCGCTGGTCCCTCGTGTAATTGCACATGCCTGCATTTGTACACATTTCCTAAATCACAGACTGATTTAGCTCAGAGCCTCACATGGCCTTGATTTGCCCCCCTGACATTATACCAAATGAGAAAAATATGGAGTGAGGCAGCACTACTTCTCAGTAATCAGCTCTGCAGCTGGTGTGAATCAACCCAGCTCCCTGGGTTTCTGTGGAGTTACACCCTTACGTGCCAGAGATGGTGCAACTCTGCACACGTGAGGGATTCCTCTAAAACCTGTCTCAGTGTCAGACCTCGCACAAGGACCCAGCCAGCAATATTTAATTTTGCAAGCACTGTGCCCAGCCACTGCTTTGCTTTTCTTGCAACTTGGCCATCCTTAGCAGAGCAGGAAAGGGATGAGCAGGAACAGCACATCTGTCTCAGGGCCACCGCAGTGCCACTTTGCTGTATTTCAGCTGGGTGATGGCTGGGAGGCACTGGAGGGAATTAGGCTGCCTTAGCAGCTCCGGTCTTGGTGCTTTGTCTCTGACAGTCACTTTCCAGCCAAGGAGATAAAGCCAGCGTGATCATTTCTTTCGGGGTGATGGGCAGAGGAGTCTGTGCAATAACCTCAGACCCAAGCACCCCCTCAGCTAGGGGCACATAGAATCAGAATGGTTTGGGTTGGAAGTGACCTTAAAGACCATCTAGTTCCAACCCCCCTGCCATGGGCAGGGACACCTTCCACTAGACCAGGTTGCTCAAAGCCCCATCCAGCCTGGCCTTGAACACCTCCAGGGATGGGACATTCACAACCTCTCTGGGCAATCTGTTCCAGTGCCTCACCATTCTCGCAGTAAAGAATTTCTTCCTAATATCTAATGTAAATCTACCCTCTTTCAGTTTAAAACCATTACCCTTTGTCCTTTCACTACATGCCCTTGTAAAAAGTCCCTTTCTGGCTTTCCTGTAGGCCCCCTTTAGGTACTGGAAGGCCGCTATAAGGTCTCCCTGGAGCCTTCTCTTCTCCAGGCTGGACACCCCCAACTCTCTCAGCCTGTCTCCATAGGAGAGGTGCTCCAGCCCCCGATCATCTTTGTGGCCCTCGTCTGGACTTGTCCCAACAGGTCCATGTCCTTCTTATGGTGGGGGCCCCAGAGCTGGATGCAGTACTGCAGGTGGGGTCTCACCAGAGCGGAGTAGAGGGGAAGAATCACCTCCCTTGACCTTCTGGTTACGCGTCTTTTGATGCAGCCCAGGATACGGTTGGCTTTCTGGGCTGCAAACGCACACTGCTGGGTCGTGTTGAGCTTCTTGTCAACCAACACCCCCAAGTCCTTCTCGTCAGGGCTACTCTCAATCCATTCTCCACCCAGCCTGTATTTGTGCATGGGCCCACCTCTGAAGCCTGTCAAGGTCCCTCTGGATGGCATCCCTTCCCTCCAGCATTTTGACTGCACCACACAGCTTGGTGTTGTCAGCAAACTTGCTGAGGGTGTACTCCATCCCACTGTCCATGTCGCTGACAAAAATGTTAAACAGCACCGGTCCCAATACCGAGCCCTGAGGAACAGCACTTGTCACTGGTCTCCACGTGGGCATTGAGCCATTGACTGCAACTCTTCGAGCGCAACCATCCAGCCAATTCCTTACCCACTGAGTGGTCCATCTGACAAATCCATGTCTCTCCAATTTAGAGACAACGATGTCGTGTGGGACAGTGTCAAATGCTTTGCACAAGTCCAGGTAGATGATGTCAGTGATCCAAGATCGGATGTGATCACTGATCTTATCCATGATTCGAGCCTGGAATTGGAGTTTGGTCAGTGGTTTCCTGACGAGTTGCACCACACTGGGTTTACCAGCCCAGAGCCCAGCTCTACCACTGCAGAAGCTGCTTTTGAGCTTGGTTTAAACCAGTGAATTTAGGATGCAGGCTGCCTGGGGGAGTGCCTCTGTACCCTGTTGTGTTTGGACAGGAGCACCCAGGATTTGGCAGATTTGCCCTTAGCCCTCAATAAACCTAAAGAAAACCGAAGCATATTCTTGCAAAGTATAGATGTTTGTGAGTCCATAATGTTGTTTTCATTTTGTCATGTGAAAAAGAACTCGCTATTCTGAATTATTTTTAATAACAAGGTTTGCTGCTTCAGTAGGTTGGCGGTCTACATACCAGGTCAGGCTGGGCTGCTGGGCGGGAGGTGTCCAACCCCTCCAGCCCAGTCTAAGCCTTCACCACACAGCACTCCTGCTGATTTGATAATCTGCCACGCGTTTCAGCTCTTCCTAAAGACTGACATGTGACACCTTTCTAATGGCATCTGGAGCGCTATCACCTTCCCTGCAGCTTTGGACACCTGTAGGAGTTCATACTGCCACCCGATCGCTGGCTAGATCAGCGTGATGTGCCCTGGGTGCACTGCTAGGTTCAGGCTAGTGCAAGGAGGGAAAATGAGGGGGGACGGGACTGGGAACATCCCTCATGGTCCCCATCTGAGAACCTCAATCAGCCCTCAGGACCTCCTGCCCCAGTCCACCTCTGCCAGGGCTGCAAGTGCAAGGTGGGCTTGGGAAGCAGGTCATGGGATGGAGGAAGGTAGGGGAGAAGCCATCATCCTGACACGGTGCCTGGGTATCTTGCGCAGCGTGGGCACCTCAGGGAAGGAGACAGAAGGGTCCATGTCCCTCCAGCTCACAGGGAACAAAGGTCTCTTTCCATCAAGATCCTTTATGGTGGATTTGAGGTGAAAGTGAGACAGAGTTCTTCACCAAAAGGCACAGCAAGCAGCCACCCTTGCTCAGCATTTGATCCCAGCCTTTCTCCTCTCTCTTGCTCCCCGCTCCTTTCACTGAGCACCTGGAAATGGCTGACTAATGAAGATGCGCAGATGTTCTTCAACTTCTGCATTATGCAGTACGTGGCCAAAAATAGCCAAGGTTGCAAGTCCAGGCCCGGCTCTGCTGGGAGGGATTTGCAGGGCAGAGTCAAGGACCAATTGGTCCCGCAGTGCCATGGCAACAGATCTCAAAATATGAGTGGCAGGACGGTGGTGGCATGGTGATGCTCCACCGGCGCACGGGATGACCTTGGAGAAGCGGGCAGCAGCAAGGTGGGGACCATCGTTCCCACTGCAGCCCCCTTCCCCAGCCTGCAGCCATCAGCTCCCGGCCAGCAGAAAAAAAAGAGGCTTGTAAAGAAGGGTGGGCTAAAATAAGGAAAACAAGCATTGTTGCATTTGCATTTAGGTGACAAAGATAATAATCAAAGAATTACCAGTAAAGGTGATACAGGAAAAATTACAGCAGGGAGTGAGCTGTCTTTCTGGTTTGTAGCTGTAGCATCTGAAGTGCTTGTAATTCTTTTTTTTCAGGAGTGTTTTTCTGTTCTGCTCATTTTTAGTTTAGCAACATGCTGCCTGTTAGGTGTGGTGCTCTAGGTTCTTGTGGGATGACTCTGGTCCGTTCGAGTAGGCTGAGGTTTCTCTAGGAGACGGAGCTCGCTGAAAGTGTTATAAATGCTGTGCCAGCCGAAGGGAGCAACGGCCCCTCCTCGGCGATAGGTGTCTTAGCACATCGCAGATCTGCTGTTTGACACGTTGTCACACGGTCTCTGCGGACTGATGGGTAAAACTTCACCGTTTAACGGGAGGGAAAAGGAGACGGGAACTGAACTGAGATAAACAATTCAGGCACTTCTGTAAATATTTTTTCTGCGAAGGGTCAAGGTGTAGGAGGTCAATATTGTTGTTCACTCCAGGTGACCTTAAAAAAAATTTAAAAAAAATCAACTTTTGCTTGCAAAAAGTTGTTGGATGCATCTTTGTTTTCCACTCTGTTCTTGCCTGAGGGACGTGTGACATGACCAACCTCAATTTTCAGAGAACACTTGAGATTTTTTCAGGAGCTTGAGGTTTTTCATCTCAGCTCTGAATATGTTACATGACCCTGTTTGAAGTTGGCCCAGCATCAGACCATCTCATGCCCCTTTGAAACCTCAGTGTGAGTACCCAAAACAAGGTAACTCAAATCACCAGCTCTGCAAAAGCGCCTTCATCCTGGCTCCAGGGTGACTTATGCATGTGGGCTTTTACTGAGATGACCACAAGTACTTGATGTGCTCATTTGAGTAAGGGAAGTGGTGTAGGAAAATTGAAATGGAAAGGGGTACAGGCCCAAAGGTTTGGGTACAGGAGAGGAACTGAAGCGTAGCCATGTTTTGCAGAAGTCTCTGCCTCCACCCGTGCTTGTGCTCAGTGCTGTGACTCCTCCTGCACAGAGAGATGCTCTCCTCCGTGGAGCTGGGTCCAAGTCACAGGTTGGAAAGTGCGACTTTTGAGGCTGGTGAGCTTGGTTCAGTTGAGTGAAAATACAGAAACCATTCTGAAAAACATAAGCCAGATTTGGGTTTAAATTTTATGTGCAAATTCTCAGATTTTATGAGTTTGGGCACACTGAATTTTCTTTTAAGCAGGCCCATTTGTCAGTAAGGCTGAAGAAGAGTCCCTGCTTTATTCTGCCAGCCTCTTTTATGGGAAAGTTAAACAAATGTGCTGCAGAGAGACAGTCCTGTCTCCAAGGGAGGGACCTCCCCTTTCTCAGAGCACACTCTTGGGCAGGTGTCCCACTTCCCGGTTTGGGAGTGAGGAGGAAGGATGGAAGGGGAAGCCGAATAAAAGCAATCAAATCAAATCAAATCAAATATAGTCATGGAGTGTAGTCACCAGCATTGCTTCTGGGACTGGGCATCCCCAAACTCCCATTCTGATGCCAGAGCAGATTTAACAAGGTGTGTTAAATGATGAGTTGCTTGAAATGAAAAGCCTCTGTCTCTGGTGTAATGAGCACTGCAAGAAAAAACTTGCTGCAAGGATCAGACACGTGCAAGATTCAGATGGGTCTCCAGCAGCTCTGTCTCTTAAGTGTTTCTGCATACAGCCTTTGAGAAAAAACACTCGTGGAGGTGCAGTTCCCCTCGGCTAGAGTACACCATACTTGTTTTGTCCTGGGAAATGCTGGTATCCCTCAGCCCATAACCAGAGGCAGCAGCTTCGTCCAGCTTTGCATCTTTGCCTGCATATTTGGGTGACCGAAGCATGGCTCGGAGCTGGCATTACCCTGGAGCAGCAGCACAGCACCTCCCTGAGCTTTCTCTCTTGTGTTTTCCACTGCTAGATGGCCTCTAACAAAGCAGAGCTCATTCCCACAAAATCCATATTCTTCCCTGTGATACCAGCCTCTTCCCTTTGATAACAGGGGCCTGTTGAGATAGGAATCATGTGTGAAATTGTGCCCAGGGTCCCGAGCAGGGCAGGCAAGGAGCTGTGTTGCCCTAACAGGAACCCACGGGAAGGGTGACAGAGCAGGCAGAGCACCTGTGGAAGTCTCCAGGCACCAACAGCCCACCCTGCCTTCGCAGGGATCATCCATCACAGCAGCCGCGACATGCAAGTAGTTAACGGGCACGGCTTCGGCCGCTCATCGAGCTGCTCGTCAAGCTAGCGGTGGCTGCAAGTTGGGTCATGGCCTTCTGGTGCTCCCACCGCGGAGGCTCTGCGACCACCCACGCTTCACCCATGGGTGCTCCTCAACCAAGGCACGGAACCGAGGATGATCTGCACGCTCTCCTCCTCGCCCCAAGCTGGGCTTGCACAGACACCCTACCTGGTCAGAGAGCCACAGGGCTGATTTCCAGCTCTAAGGCCAGCGCTGGGGCTGGGGTGCTCTTCACCCATCCCATGGAGAGCTGCCCCGCAGGAGGTGCTGCTCTAAAACTGCCGTTCTTTGCAAAGCATCGCTGTAGACTTTCCTCCACCCCTCTAAAAATATGAGGCTATTACTAGGGTGAAAATGTCCACCGTCCAGTTCCCAGGAGCAGGTGCTATTTCCAGCCGGGTTTCGAGCCGTGGCTGCCCCGCAGAGGGAGGGTGCAGAGCCCCAGCACCGGTGACCGCAGCGCTCGGTGCCATGCCCAGCGCTGGCAGGAGCAAGGCAGCTGCGGCAGCTATTAGAAGCTATCATCAGTCTTCAGCCAGGGTGGCTGCGAGACAAGGGAGTGATTAGGAAACGGGAACATGAGTGATAAGTCATCTATCAAATGGACTTATTAACCTAAATGTGTCAAAGAAGTTTCCACTGAGAGGAGAAAATTTATTTTTTTTTTTAGTTTGGGCTGACTTAAAAATGGAGAAAGAGACTAATTTGTAATTTTTTTTTTTTTTTTTAATAATGTAAGCAACATTGCTTATCAAAGCTTCAGATACCACATGCTTATTTGTTCACCTGCCTCCAGCTTGAAAACAGCTAGCAGTAAAGAAGGGCAGATTGGGACCACAGGGAGAACAGGGTGAAGAGAGTCTAACTTTTCACAGAAACTCTCATTCCAGAGATCATTAGGTGCTTTCTAAGAGACTAACACTGCTGCACCGCTCCCTGTCTGCCTCTTGCTTTCTCTGCCTACATGGTCTCTTGCGGGCAGATGCATTTGCACTGCCTGTGCGCTGAACTGGGAGGATGTGAGCCAGCTCAGACTGAAAGCCACGTAGCCCCTGTTAGCTTGGTTCCCATCCAGCTGGCTTGGCGTACCGAAAGAGCACGTCTGTCGGCACGGACTGCAGATAAAGCCTCATTGCCTTTTGATGGCATGGAGGTACGATATGGGACCTATAGTTCTGCTAGGAAAACGTATCCAGCTCTGGGAGTAGCTCCGACAGACAAGCACTGGTTAATCTTGCAGTCTTGCTGAGGTAAGATGTTGCTGCCCACCCTGCTCGAGATGACCAACATCTACAGCAGACGACACAGCTGAGCGCAGTCTGTGCGTACGATGGCATTGCAGCAGTGACTCGGTACGCTGATGTTAGCTTAAAGCAGGAGGAGGTTGCCTGCATGAGGCGGACGTGATGGAGAGCAGTGGCAGAGGGGATGGTACCACATCTGTGCGGACATACGTTTTTCCAGCTGCACCTCTACTTGCTGAAGAAATTACTGCATCTGATTGCCCATCACTGACCTTCGCTAAATATTTTGATTCCTTTAGATCTGCTCATGATGTGGCTATCTGCAAAGGATCCCAAGGAATTTGAACCACATTCATGCAAATAGCCAAATTCTTGGGTTTTATGAGAGGAGGATGTCTTTTGAGAGAGGTGGCTTAGGCAGTGTTCCCATGAGTAGCTCAGTGAGCAGATCTCAGATGGTGATAACCTCCAGTGGGGAGGTTGTGAAGAGCAGTCAGAGTTGGACTAGCTGCTCTTTGACTGCACATATGCAGCCCTCAACTTGGACCAGGCTGACCCCCATCATCTCAGCACTGCAGTACGGATGACACCTCTGGCCCCAGGACTCAAGGAAAGACTTTGGAGAGCAGCAGGTGATGTTTTTCCTCCTGTGCCTACACTGCTGGTGGCTGCACCTCACCGTGACCTGATGAGTGTGCTTGGCCTCGTGCTCCCAGGTACAACCGCCTGTGAGATCTCTTATGAAAGGCCTGTTGGTCCATTTATCAAGGCCAATCAATCTCTTCCCTAAAGAAAATGATAGGACCTTTAAAACAACAATACAAAATGAGCAGAAGATACTGCTGTGAACCACCTGCCTCCAGGAAGCATGACCAGAAGTGTGAGACTGTCAATAGGAGAGCTGTGCTGCTTTTCACACACACAGTATCTGCTGTATAAAACGAAATAAGATGACAGTTCCGTGTTTGATTTTATTTCTTCTCACTTTAAAATATCCTGGGTGAGAGTCTTCATATTGAGGTGTCTCAGTGCATGTGATGTTGAAGAAAAACAGTGAGTTTTGAGGTCTGGTGTGCCAGACCAGTAACTTCCCACAGCCAAAACCTGCTAAATTAAGACCCGCATCTGGATGTAATGTTCTCAAATTCATTTCTGCTTGGAATCTAGGACCTCAGTTTGGCCATTATAGAAGGGTTTTTAAGATGGCCCATCTTAGGAGAGGAGATCCTCTCCTAAACTTCAGGGATGTTCGTAGCTGGGGCCTTGATTTCAGCCCAGTCCTTGTTTCAGATCTCTCTGGTTAGGACAAGTGCATAATTTTTTGTCTCTTAGGAGAAGAAAAAGCAGAAGCTTCCACACTGGGGTGATTTTTTCCCGCCATCAGACTTCATTGTGTGTAACATGCTTAACCGAAGTCAGTCAGCTTTCTGCTTTCAGTGGCAACCAGGACCTGCTGCCTCCCTCTCAGGAGCAGGTGGCTGGTGGTCCTCGTCCACCATGTAGGATGGCTCTGCATGGCCACTGCTCTTCCTCCCGTGGCAGCCGTGTGCCCTACAAGGTGCATGTGGGAGAGGGGTTGTGCTCCTTCTGTGGACGTCAGGACTGCGCAGAGGTGACCACTGCCAAGGCGTGAGGCTACCAGGGCTGAACGCTTGCTTCAAAGTCACAAGGCTGTGAGAAATCAAGCAGCGCTGGATCATTCCAGCCCAGTGCAACAATTTACTATGAAACCAACAAAGAGTGTGAACCACAAAGTTGGAAAGGCTGGAGCCAATTCCTGTTCTAGCCCCTGCAAATTCATTCCTTCCCCAAGGAGCAAAAAATAACCCAGCTCTTCCACTCCCTCTGACAAACTCCGATCATTTTTATAAGCAAATAGCAAAAGCAAATCAAAATATTTTGGCGATCCCAAAATGTTGATTTACTTCATGTTCCAGCCATAAAGGAAATAAAGGGTTAGAGATCAAAACTGTTTTCATGGTCTTGTCTAAAATGGGAAAAGAAATCATGGCAACTCAAATGTGTTTAGATAAACTTTGCCTCTAGTTTTCTGTTTATGCCTGGCTACCACGTTATTTTATGGGTGCTAATTTCTGTCAGCATTAGAGGCACGGTTGCTGTTGGTCTTCTGCTGGCTAAGGCCTCTTTGTCCAACCTTGACAAGCCCAAGAGAGGCCTGACCTCGGTTTGCCAGACCAAGGAAGCCCCTCAGGCTTTTCAGAGCCGAGGTCTGCAAGGTGCTGCCATGGACTGGGGTGCTTGTTGGAGCTGGGTTTGACATTTGAACTCTCTTGTTGGCTGTATCTGTTCTTGAAAGCAGCCACCCCTCAGAGTGTCCCCAGACCACAGGGGTATGTAGTGGATGGTGTCAATTCTGCTGAAGGCTGAGTCCCTCTGGAGCAGCCTGGCTGCACCCACGCTGCATAGCTCTTGGCTTAGGTCTTTCCTGGGCCACAAGTTATGGCCTTGACACATCGTTATTATTTTTCTGTGGGTTTCTTTTTTTTTTTTTTCTTTCTTTCTTTTTTTTTTTTTCCCCCCAAAAAGCTTGAAGAAATGTGTGTGGGGGTGTTGTAACCAGACAGGCTCGTGCTTTCATAACGTGATGCTAATGGTATGTGTTGCATGCTCTGAGTTATCGTGTGCAAATATTCAGAAGAGGTTAGTGTGGAGGGTCCCAGAGGAGCACTGAAAGACCAGCCCAGGAGAAGGGACCAAAACTGGGGCTTTCCACACACCTGCATTGCCCGCCTCATGGGAAATGTGGGGTAACAGTCCCATAAGCTGTGCTCGTTTTTTCCTTCTGGAAGGAAGTACTTTGAGCAAACTAGGAACAGGTTGCCCAGAGAGGTGGTAGATGCCTGATCCCTGGAAACATTCAAGGTGACCCTGGACGGGGCTCTGAACAACCTGATCTGGTTGAAGATGTCCCTGCTCATTGCAGGGGGGGTGGATTAGATGACCTTTAAACGTCCCTTCCAACCCAAACTATTCTATGATTCTACGGCTCTATGGATATGTGGTATAGATGATCACGGACTTAGGGCCTGGGAGAGAGGCAGGAAACTAAGCTATCTGTCAGTGTAGGCACACTTATTTACATTTTAAGCCAGAATTGTATTGGTGGGTTTCCAACAAAAGGGGGAAAAAATTGGATTAGTCTTCTGGATTCAGTGGCTGCACTGGAAGAATTCAGCAAGAGGAAAGGAGGAGGAAGTGACTTATTCCTCCTGAAAAGGTAGTGTGGTGAAATACAGCGTGAAGTTCAGCAGTGGTAAATATAGCTAAATCAATTGAGTTTAGTTCATATCCTGAGAGCCATAAACGTACACAGGTGAAATTTTATGAGCTTTTAAAAAGAACTTTATGGGCTTAGAGGGAGAAGCAGTATAATTTGAAACTAGCAATGGAAAAATAATGTAATATGGATTGTGGCATACCTAGAAAAACCTGTTAACTTAACCTACAGAAGGACCATAAAGCATAAGCAAGGAGAAGAGACCTAGGGATCTCTTTTATTCTTCTCCAGGACCTTGATCCAATCCTCTTTCAAAGCTCTAGTACCCATTGAACTTACTCTCTGGGCAGTCTTCATGCGCCAGTGTCTCAAAGGGAAAAAGTGAAAAAGAGGGAAATGTGCGACTCTCTGGTAGGCTTTGCTAGTTCTCCATCACTGCACCCTCTGGTTTTCCTCCTGGGGACTAGAGGTTGCCCCTCTGCACACTTGATCAGAAGCAATGTTCTAAGACATTTAAAGATGCCTGGTCTTGTCTACTTGGTGTGAGAAGCGTGGCCTATAGTCTCACCTGAGACATTTGAATACCAAAATGCGCTGTCTCCAGAAGCTCTTATTTTATGAGTAAGTTAAGTGCCCTTAAGGGCAGAGGACTGATAGCAGCAGAGGAAAGCTGAGAGTTGTGCAGGCTCCCTCATGTAACTCTGGCATTTGAGACCAGGGCAGATGTTCCACTGACCTCTCCTGGGTTCCTGCTGAGCTCTGCTAATGCCTGGAGCTATCAGTGGTATCTCCTGCTCTATGCTGTGTGTCAGCAGAAGTTATCAGTTCCTCTGGATCACAAGTCAGGCTGAGGAAGTTTTTGTGGAGGGGAGCTCACCTGTGGCTTAGCCCAGTGACAGGCTGGTCAGCTGTGCCATCAGCCTCTGTTCAGCCAGAGGCCACGTTGAGATAGGGCTGAGAGCCATCCCTCAAAATTGCCAAGCTGTCTGATCAGTTTTAAGCAGCAGCATTTCCACAAGTTCAAATAACCCAATGTTATGGGTGAGTGGGATGCTATGTGAGTGGGTTGCTTTGATTTGGTGAGGTCCTCCTTGCTCCTGACAGCGCTTCCTTAGACCTCTTACTCTTCTGAGTGTGGTAAGGCAGGCTGTGCCCTAGAGAGTTGCACTTCAAAGGAGAAGTCTTTGTGACTAACCAACCCAGTCTGGTTCAAAGTCAGACATTTAGGAGTGAATATTCAGCAGACAGCTAGATTTAGAGCAGTAATTAGGGCAAGAGCCTATTGTTGACCTCTTCTCACAAGCAAGAACTTATGCTAGAATGAAAGTAGCCATCCAGCACTGCATTTGAGACACAGTCTTCTGAAGCAAAGGCTTTATTCCAAATAAAACATTTCCCCCATGTCACTAATCAGATCTGGCTTTGATAGAAAAGTCATCAACAGAATACTCGTATGGTGCTAATATCTAAGCTTTGCCTTCCTCAGTTGTGTTTGGTTATATATATATATATATATATATATATGTATATATATATTTAAAGCTCCCCTTGTTAATGCACCAAGTATGTGTAAGCAATTAACAGAAGATTGTGTTTGATTACAGCTTACAAGAAAGTCTCCAGAGAAGTTTGTGTTCATTACTCAGTGAGCAGCCCTTTCAGCCATGAATGGTGACCTTGGCAGAAGGTCCTGGAGACCACGGAATTAATTGAGAAAGCTTTAATAATGGCTGGTGCATGGAAAAAAAATCCATATGACTAGTGCATTGTTTGCTGGTGACGATACGTTTGGCAGATACCTACCCCGTTACAACTTCAGATACTGAGTTCATTGCTGAGCCGTGCTTTCAGGGTAGATTTGATGACACGCTAGAGGAAGGCAGCTTTGGAAAATGTTCTTTGATATATTCTGAAAGATGTTTTGCAGTTTGACAAAAGTGTAGGATCGTTTAATGGGAGTCTGTTGTATTTAGCCAGATGCTTTCTTGGAATAGCATTTTTCCATGGCATTATAGTTACAGAAGTGGTTGTGAGCACATTCGCTAACTCATGTGGCCTGAACAAGTTTTCTTAATGAAAAGAATAGCCTTATGTGTTGATTCCGTTTGCTGTTCCTTCAGTCATAGTTTGCTGTTTGTGAATGCCCTGATAATTCTCCACGTCTTTGAATTCATTGAGCCTAAAAAAGGGGGCAGAGGAGAGATGTTAGTGCGGTCGTAACTTCCTACACAGGCATGGCTAAGCTTCAGGAAGGGCTTGGAGCTCCTTAGATAACACTATGGAAGTACAAAGGTCTAGCGTACACAAATAGTGTACGTGGGGTGTCTTTTCGCAGCGATCACATCGTACCAGCAAATGAACTGATGTGTATTATCAGGTGCTAATTTTCCCCAAAGTGACAGTACACTCGCTGAAAATAAAGATTGAAAGGAGCCTTCGTGCCATAACTTCTCTTTCTCTGTATCAGAGTATATTGAAGGGACCACAGTGTTATCTCTCCTTGTGAAGCCGTAATTAAACAGTTACATCGTATCCATTCAGAGCTCCTGGCCTCTGTAATTATGGGACTGTGTCTTCTTGAAACATGTGGACCATGACTGTGGGGAACCCTGAGCAGTCCTAGAGGACCTGAGGTTTTAATCAAAGCCCATTGAAGTCTTCAGGATTCTTTGTACTGACTTGGATGGGTTTTAGATTGAGCTCTTGAAATCCAGCAAGTTTAGGTAAAGAGGCATGAGTAACAAGTCGTTTCTCAAAAGCTCATTTTGTCATCAACAGAAAAAATGCACTGCAGATGCTCAAGATTCACAATTCAAGCAATTCAGGCAGTTTTTTTTTCTTTTGAACAGAGAAAAACTTTTTCTCAAAAATACAGAGACTTTGAGGGTTCTATCAACTTCAAGCAAAGCTGTCCCCACTTCCCCATACCTCTTTTGACTGAAAAATAATTTTTTCTTACTATTTAAGGTAAAACAAGATGTACTGTTAGCACAGTTCAGGAAGATTTACTCCAAAGAAGATAAAAACCTGAAAATGTGGGCTAGACTGGAAGCCAGCATGTAGCTGGCAAGTAAGCAGCCTGCTCCTATAGTGTGGGTTCGAAGTTATCCTCTGGTTGGGCTTTTACGCTTATTTTTGTTAACGTTCTCCTCAAACAACACTGATGGGCTGGAGAGGAGCCAAAATATCCTGCCTGAACACCTGCGAACTTTGGATCTGGGAGCAAATGGGGGCATTGGCGTCGGCTCTCTGTCGGAGTGATGGATGAGACCACAGTCGGGTCCGCGTGGTTTTCAGGGGCTCGGGTCTGAGCCTGGCATTGGACTTTGACTTTTAGGAAAGGCCAGCTCTTCCCTGCCATCCCACCACGTGCCGGGCGGTGGGATGAGCCAGGCGATGGGGACAAAGCGTCACACAGCACAATGAAGAGTGTTAATATGAGTAATTATTGCAGTATGTCACTGCGCTATTTTAAGGCTGCTCGCTGCATGCCAAAGAGTGCTCTGGGCAGGGTTTTCATTACAAAATCCTGCCAAAGCACTTCCTGAGGGGATCGTGATAAATATAGATAGCAGAGAGCCGGTCTGAATCCACTGCAGCGAATAGGAGCGGTGCGCATGCCTTAGGGTCCTCAAGGCTCATAAAGCAGAAGATACTTGGGTTGGCTGAAGTCCCTGAATAATTTGGCTGACTCCAGTGAGGAATTTTCAGGTAGCCTTTTGATATGGTATATAAGACACGCTGGGGAATTGGCTCCCAGCTCCCCCTACCAGCGCCGTGGGGGTCACTTTTATTTCTGGCCCTTGATTAGTCGTGATGGATCCCTGTCAGATGTTTTAGAACAACCGCTTTTCTCCTTTGTTACACAGCTTCATTGTTGACCATCTGTATAACATTGCTTTTTGCATCGTGTCATAGCAGAAAAATAAAGAACAAAGGAAAAATGTTTGGCTGTTTTTAAACTCTCCCTTTATAGCAGGATGATTCCCAATTGCACATGTACACGAGCAGCACTGCTGCTAGTTTTGCAAGCAATTTTATCTTCTCCTCACTGTCCCAGGGGCTGCCAGAGGTGCCTAACCCAGCTGTTGTATCTGCAGTGCTGTCTAAGGAATACTGAGTGACCCTGGCTGTTTGTCTCCTAATGCTGCCAGACCTTGACTTTCTATTCTGGTAGTGCAAATTAATGACTGCATTGAAGCGTCTGTACAGGGGGATCTGATCAGGGTCACCTCACCTGGACCAGTTGGTCTAGTAGCCCTGGTGCTGCTGCGGTGGGGACCGCTGGAAGCCAGTGAAACCCATGTGCACAGCAAAGGCTGTGATGGGTTTGGCATCTCTGAGAACAGTGGCACCACTTCCAAAGCAAAATGGCAAACCTCATGGGATGGCCGTGCATTTCATAAAGGCTGATTTTCACCACCAGCCCTGCTGGGCAGCGCTCAAAAGTGCCAGGAGGTGTTTCGTGTTTCAGTGGGGTAGTGGAGTTGGGGGCAGAAGTACCCCCATGGTGACGTGGGAGTGGAGACATGGCGGACTGTACTACTTCTGCTTGGAAACCTGTAGTCCCTCCTTCAGGCTCTGTCTCTGGGGGCTGGTGTAACTTGTTTCCCCATGTCATTGTCAGTTGTAGGCTGTTACCGGAGTGTGAGATTGGTGTTCTATGTGCTTGTCCTGGGTTTCTGCTCCTGCCTGCCACCAGCGTACCCTCTGCTGAGCCCTCTCCTGCTCCAGACCTGGTGGCCGAGGCTGTTGTGGAATCTAACTTTAGGAGGTCTTATGCATTTCTTAAGTTGAATATTGATTTACTTTGAAACTTTCTCGTCTCTGTGTCTGTTGGACTCTTCCATGGGAAGTTCCTCCAAGAGAGGCCTTTGAGTCCTCTCCCCATCCTGGCCTCATAAGTGACTTCATCTCCTCTCCCAGCAGAAACCAAGGAGCTTGCTCAACAGATGAAGTCATGAAGAGCAGTGGGAAAGCTAATGAAGGGGGCCCATTCCTCCTGCAAGCCAAAAGCCCTGTCCATTCAGATACAGCAAAATGCCCCTCCTGTAATAATTCCCTGCTGTATTTTCCCTTCTCCCCTCATTTCTCCTAATGTCCTGGCTCCTGAAGCCACCTGAGAGAGCTCCAGGACAGGCTCTGCAGGCTCCTTTCTGCCATCTGCCTTCTCCTGGTCCCCCTTCCTGACCAGGCCCGTGTTTCATCACCTCCGCACCGCGCAGGGCTCTCCCTGGAGTGTGCACAGGGAATGGAAACGTAGCAGCAAGTTAAAACTTCCCATAGCTTCCAAGGAGTGTGTCATGTGTTTCATATGCTTTTCCAGAAAATACCTGTGTGCTTTGAAAATAATACTGCCACGATGGCTCTAAATGGTTGAGGAGAAGTAAAGTACCGATCAGCTCACTGAGAGGGGTGATTGTGCATCAGCAGCAAATGAACTTTGGTGCCTGTATCTAATAGACCTCATAGCTCCGTGGGCTGCAGGAGGAAAGACACAAACTTCATCATAGTTATTTTCAGTTCTTTTTCTTTAAGGGGAAGGCTATCATAAATTCAAAATTGCCTGTACTAGATAAGGGGGATGTGTGAATGTGGTTATTGATGTTTATTATTTATTTTATTATTCATGAGAAGAAACCTGGATCAAAGTCAAAGCCCATTCTCTTAGTTCCTGTATAATTACATGGGTAAAAAAAAACCCCAAACTGTCTTGTTAAAGTATGAGAGATGCTAATTTACTCATAAGTTTGTTACAGGGCAATGCAGACAAGGTATCTAGTAATAAGCCTGAACAAAAATGCAGGAAAGGGTGTTCTAGTAAGGTGAAGCCTCTTTGCAGCATCTGCATTGCTTTGGTTGTAAATAACAAGTGACTTTGCAATAGGGAAAATGTCAACTCCAGCAGTTTTGCTCCTCTGCAGAGAACTCCCTGTACCTGCCGGGAGAGCTGGATCAGTTGACTGCTACCTACTCTATTTAATCATCTGTTTTTGTGAGTGCCGAAAGCTGGAAAACAGGAATAACAACATGTTTAGAGGTCTGATCCTTTCTCACGACCCACAAGGACTGTTTCCACCGCTCATTCCAAAGGGAGAGTTGCAGGTAGCGGAAGTGGAAAAAGTTATGAGGAAAGATAGCTGTGAAGGTTTGGTCTGGACATGTTCATCCGAGCTAAAAACAACGATTATTTCCACTTCCCACCCTCATTGTCCTAAACAGCAAACTGACCTGCAGTTGCATGTGAAGACATGCTTTTGACATACTTCTCTGTAATGCACATAAGACAAGACGGGTGGGAAGGGAAGATTTGGGGTTCCCACCTTTTTTCCACCCTAACCCTCTCCTGTTCTCTTAGCTCTCTTCTCCTCTCCAACGCATGCCTTGACTCCTCTGCACTGTGCTTCAGAGGAGCTGTTTAAAAAATGATGAGTTATTCCAAGCCCCAGAAATTACCACCTCTTAGCCACAACTATAAAAGACAAGACCAACCGTGGCAGAGAGCATGCACCAAATAAAACGCTGCCAGAGTAGCTCCTGGGACCTGTTACGCTACTGTCGTTCCTATTTCACTTCCATTTTATCCCTCTGTTTCACGCAACTGGACTGATGCGGGGGTGGACCAGGTCTCAGGCGCAGAGAACTGGTTTTGGTGAGAAACCCTGACTGTCGCCACAGGACGCTGGTGACCTTCAGACTTGCGTAGTTGCTAGGCCTACGGCCGTCTGTGACTGAGAAGAAAAGCTTCTTGAATAGAAAATTCCAATCATTGACCTCATCAGGACAAAATTCATATTTTGTGGGAGAAAAAAACCCAACAGTAAAGAGCTGCAATTGGGAAGCACAACCTTGAACTGTGACCAAATGGGAATTGGAAAAACCTGGAAGTTATGAATGAATGTCAAATTTTTCCCTTATATAAAATTTAGTATTGTCCCTAGAGACTGGTGATTTGTCTTTACTTCACAAAGCTTACAGCAGCAGACCTCAGAGCTGTATTTTTTAACATTTTGATTTGTAGAGCCTACAAATTTCCCAGCAGCACTGCTCTCATAGTGAATGCAAGCCTCCTGCCAGCATACCCACTTTTCTTAGTGCCCTGTGCTGGACTCCCTGGAGCTCCTCCAAGACCCTTGGGGACCTGTAAGCAACAGGGTGAATACCTCTGTCCTCCAGCTCTGAAGCAGCATCCCAGTTTGAGGTTTCTTTTGTAACCTGAATAGACCACATGCAGCTTTGGATTATATTGGAGAAGGTGGTGCTCTGCCTCCATCGTCACCTGCCTAGGTGAGCAATATATTGCTTAAAAGCAGCAAGTAGGGAAGCAACAGCTGCTGTCATGGCTCAGCATCCTGAAAACTCCCCGGGGGCAGAGAGCTCCTCCCCAAGCAGAGTACAAACTATGCTTGAAATGCCTTTTTTTTTTTTTTTTTTTTAATTAAAAAATACCATTCTGATCCGCCTTTGCCACAGCACAGATTCCCTACAGGCTGAGCGGTTTCTATCCAACTGAAACACATGTTGAACAACGAGAACATCCCCCACCAGTTATTTAAGCAAAATGCCTAGTGAATTCGTTGCTGTGGGAGCTGATTTGGTGCAGACGAGCCTGGTGCTTGTCTGAGAGATTGGGGTCCATTTGCCAAGACACTGTGACCTCCAGGCAGTGACACCAGCTTGGTCACAGCCACTCATTCTCTCCACCATACTGACACAGAGCCAAGCACAGAACAGGAGAGTTTCCCCGAAGCCATGTAGCTCACACTGCTGGGACAACTAGTTTGAAACCCCATGCATGTCCAGTTTAACCAAGATCCTTCTCATCTGAGTGTGCTGGTGACTGAGAACAAGGCTGAGCTCCCGTGGAAATCACGCCAGTGACTTGCTGTGGGTCCTTGGCCGAGTGATGTAGCTTCTCAGTGCTTTGGTTTCCCCAGTTGTAAAACTTAAGTAAAAACTCTGAGGTGTTGTCTGACAAAAACCTGTAAAAGGCTGGGGAACTTTGACTCCCTCTGCTCCAACAACACAGAATAACCCACTTCAATTAACTATACTGCATTTCAAGGGTTAGTCAATATTTATATACCTACAGCAACATATTAAACACCACACACATGCTACAGAGTGTTACCTCCATTTTTTAACTCACTTGCAATTCTTTAGATTATTTTTTTTCCCCATTCTCTCTCTTATTTTCTCTCTCTCTCCTTTTGGCTAGTAGTATGCATAGAGAAGATATAGGAAGGGCAGAAGAGTAGCAGCAGAGCATGTGAATAATTTTAGTTCTTCACGTACGGGGGTGATCCATGTGAAGTTCACATGCAAGCACCAGTTCCCTAAACCTTGGAGAAATTTAGAGTTCAGGTTACTGCTTGACTCCTAGGACTGCAGAGTCACCTAAAAAGGAGACTGATTCAAGAATTACTGCTCTTTTAGAAACATCCTCTTTGCAATTAACTTTCAGACCAAAGTCTGAAAGCCGTGGGTAACTTCTATCCCTTCCTCATCTCACTTCAGAAAATCATTGTCAAAAGTCATACCAACAACCAAACCCCAGATGAACCTACAGCTCCTGCCCTGTTCTGTTTGAAGGCTTCACTTCTTTTGATCTCTCTGGGGCAACAGCCTGGCTACAGTCCATGTGTTTTTTTTCTACAGCAACAGAAACCAGTGAGCACTTTGTTCAGCACAGTGGTGGTAAAGGTCAAAGTCGAAGCAAATCTGGCTTTGTCTGTTGTGGAATCACCAGCCAGGGGTGAGGTTCCTCACAGGGGTGGGAGGGAACGGCCACACAAAACGGCGTTAGATCCTGGATGGCTTTGGCAGCCCAGCCAGCGCAGCGTTCAGCTCCATGGGTACCACTGCTGCGTGGAAACGACAAAAGGCCACATTACCAAACAGATGGATATGTTTCCAGTCATTAGGTAACTAACCTTGCTAGCACCCTTCAGAGAATGGAAGAAGGACTCGGCCCCAAACACACATACCCTGACATACACAACATTCGACAGAGGAGGGATTCTGCCGGAAAATTCCTCCGTGATACCAAGTTGCATGCCTGAAGCTAAGTGTCTGCACCTGTATTGAAGGACTCCGTAGTCAACCAGCAGCCTGTTTATCAGAAGTACCTAAGTACCCATTATTTTTGTTGTCGTCAGTAAGAGCTAAGTGTTCCTAAAATGAATCAAAGGAAGTTAGGCTAGGGGAACGATGAAACGTGCACATTCAGTGGGCAGCGCGCAGGGATGCCACACGCGCTGCTCATCCTACAAGCTTGTGTACAAGCCTTGAGTGACTCTGCAGCTCGTGCAATCGGAGAGACACCGAAGCTCACTGCCTGTGGATGCAAACGGTTGGGATCTCGGTTCAGCACGCTCTCACTGCACCCTGGCAGGCTGCTCCAGCTGCAGACATGCATCGATTACAGTGGCCAAAGGCTTCGTCTTTCCTTAAGGGGTTTTGGTAGTAAAGTCTGCAATGTTTTTTTCCAGTCACAATAGGTTTTCCTGGTGCAGCCAACCTGCTTCATCGCCATCTTGCATAGTCACTTGCATTGGGGTGAGCTTGGCATTAGGTGCATTTTCAGATTTATTTTTCTACAGCTGTGCTTTTCCCTTCCATTGGCAGGGTATCGCAGCCCTTCACCCCTCTGCCATGAGCTCTGCATTCTGCAGTCTGGTCCTTGCCTAATCAAGGTAGACAGCTTTCCTGTTGTTACTGTTGAAGCTGCAATAAATAGCATATCCATTTCTCCATTTATCTGCTTTTTGAAATCCAGCCTGTAATGCCAGCAATAATTACTCTGTTTCTATATTTAGAGATCATCAGCACCTCATGAATATCAAATTGTACTGTTATTATCTCTGTACAATATGGGCCAGTCTCCTATCAGTGTAAACATTTATAACAGTGATTATCCGTAGGACTGCTAGAGATCCCAAAATAGACAAGGCTGAACAGGAGTCTGCCATTATTTGTTTACTGGGGAAAGCAGGGAGAGAGGCAGAAGAGCCAGCTGAAGGTCTGATAGCACAGAGCCCATCTACCACCAGTGTGAGAAGGCTGGTGCGCAGGGAACCCTACCTGGTGGGACCATTAGGAGCAAGTGCAGAGAGTCCACTGAGCCTAAGCACCAACCTAAATCCCCAGCATTGGGCTGCCATCTGCACAGACATCCTGCCCCACAAGCAAATTCCTTTGAACGCTTCCTTAGGGTTTGTTTTTAGTCTCTTGCCTTGTCTGGGAGAAGGCGATGTTTAAAGCTCCAGTCTGACCTGTTTGGTAAATCATAGACACCTAATTTCCAAATTACGGATTCAACTAATTTTACTGTCAGTATTAGCTGGCCAAGGGGAAATTGTTGATGTCTCTTCTGTGCCAGGGAACGGCTGCATCTGAAGGCGTTTGGCCCCCCCAGGCAGTGCTTGCTGTTGGCTTGAAATGAAACTGTGCTCTGAGCTCAGGCAAATGGCAAGATGCACAGACAGGAGGGTGGTGAGAGACTGCTGGTAAATGTTAAGGGCATGGGTGAATGCCAATGGGTTTTTGCACTCACTTACTTGTTTGGGTTTTTTTTGTTTTGATGGACGTGCTGCATTGCATTGAGAAGGGCTGATGTAAACCTCTGTCAAACAGCTGAAGCTCAGTGGATCTGGCTGCCTCCTAAGAGACCTTTTCCCCCTCTGAATCTCCAGCTGAGGAGGCTCCCAGGGGATGGTCACTCCCCATCATCATCTTTCAGAGCTGTCAGGATGCTTCAGCAGCTCAGCTCTTGGCATGGCTTTTCAAACCCTTGCTTGCCCTGACGTGGCCCCGGTCATGTATACTCTTTTCCATCCAGATTCATACCTCCCCACCGCAGAGGCTTTACTGTCATTAATAACTGCAGTGCTTAATCGAATTATCTTTTTCTTTCCCTCACTTTTCCCTAGAATTGTTGCCCATGAGTGTTTCCTTTGCAGCTCTGTTGCCACCTGGGCATGGCTAGGCAGAGCCACCTCCTGGCAGGACGGTAAGCAAAGCTCCCGATCTGCTGGCCCAGTACTTGCCCCCGCACAAACGTTTGCCCGTTATCAATGACCTGTCCCCAGCCTGCAGACTGAGAGAGCAGGCTTACATCTCAGCACCTAAGTCTTTCCGCCCAAAAAGGGTAGATCTATGCTTCGTAATAACAGTTTTGTATACAAATTGGGGGTGCTAAAGTGCAGGGAAGAGAAAATTGTGGCTGGTTCATTACTAGCACTTGGAAGGAGATAGGCAGGAGAGAGACCGAACGACTCAAGGATGGGCAAGCTGCTTGGAGACATGGCTGGTGGGACTGAAGGACACCAGGAAAATGGTAAAACCTTGTGAGCACAGTTGATGCTGTGAAATTGCAGGTCCTGTTATCCTGCAGTATTTTACCCCAAGACAATGGCACATACACACCCAAGCACATCCTTTAGTTTCTAGCTCAAAATGCTTTAGTAACACCAAAACCAGGCCCCAGCATTGTATTTTCTGCTCCGGGTAGAAAAAAGTTAGTAAATAAAGCTGGCTTCTTATGAATTCCTCATCCCTGAAAGTGCTGTAATACACCCACCTGACAGTTTCTGTCCTAGCTAATTTCTAGAATCAGGTCTCTTTTCAGAGAAACCTCTGCCAGAAAAGGACATGACTAAGCAAGAGAGGAAGCTCAACTGCAGCAAAATGTCAGTGAAACAGAAAATAATCACTGAGTAAACTAGTACTTGTCCGTTCAGCAGGGGAAACAAATCTTCAAGGTTCTCTGCAGCTTTGGAGAGACCTCACTGGCTCTAGCACAGCTGGCCTGGAGAGACAAACAAAGTACGAAACAGGAGTTAAGGGCTCCAGGGCTGCACATGGCACCTAGTGCTTTCATCTCTTGCACAAGGGGATGTGTCCTTCCGACAAGAGAACTCTTGTACGTGTGTTTGTGCTGCGAGAAAGCTGTCTATGTTTGGTTTGGAAAAGCTACACTTGCTTAACAAAACCTGAATTTATCCCTGTAATCCTTCCCTGCATCTCCATGGCCAGATTGGACCAGCCTGTGGAAAAAATTCCTGTCTATTTTCAGAAATAGATAAAAGCATTCAGATTACAGACTGCAAATCTCAGCTCGAAACGGCTGGAAAAATCCATTCAGTGCCACTGTCACTGACCCCCGCGACCTCTCCAAGTAATGAATTTCAGTCGCCTGTGCCTCTCCCCCACGCTGCCTCCTTCTCCTCCCGCTGCCGGAACTGCCTGCGCTCCCAGCATCTGCAAAATGTCAGCCTTGCATCCCACTGTTTATTCCGTGGGGAGCGGGGAGGGAGGCGTTATGTGAAAGAGCGAAGTTTGTGGAAATTATTATTGATCTCACTGCTCGAGACCGTTAGCGGGATCTTTTTAGTCTGGCGTTCATGTGGCTCACAAATTTCGGCAGAGTGCTGGTGAGCCAAGGAAGAAGGGCTCTTTGCCGCAAAAATAAAAATGTCAGGAATCTGCCGCGTTGCCTGCACTCATCTCAGGGCTGTGCTCGCTGCTACACCGGGAGCTGGGTGCAGTGTCGTCCTCTCCACCCCTGGGAGCTTCCAAGGCAAATGAGCCTTTAGCATCACTTACTAGTTCATGAGTTTGAAGATTCAACGGAGGAGATTACTGCTCATTTAGAGGGATTGTGTTCTCTAGGTAGCCCCTGAGGCTTGATGAATTTCTGCTGGTGGTGGATTAGATGCCCTGTTAGCAAGCAAAACATTAAACACAACTGCAGCGAGTTTACGTCTCACTCATATTTAGCTTAGGGGTTACAGGGCAAGGCATCGTAATTAATACCAAGGAAGAAGACATCCAGATGGACTGCGGCTTTTGAAAGATTAACCTTGATGGGATTTCTTTTTTAAATTTAAAACTTCGTTTTTCTTTCTGTGATGTTCAGAGCAGACCTGGGATGCAGATAGCTTTGTGCCTGGCTCATCAAAGTGTCTAACAGAAATCCTGTGGTCCTTCCTTGAGATTCACCCAGCTGACGATCACCGCACTTGTATCTCCTCTGACAAAACTGGGCCAAATCCTGGGAGGTTCTGAGCAACCCATTTTGGAGCTGAGGGTGCTTCAGATGTCTTTCCTTCTGTTTCAGGATGATGAGCAGGATATGAAAATCTAAAGGAGCAGTGTGTGGCAAAATGAGATGTTGGAGAGATCACCTGCTCTGAGGACGAGTACATGGCTCAGGACGGTAACACTCCTGGCTGTCGCTCCTAGCCCTGCTAACCAGCAAGGACCCAGGGGAATCAGCTCACTTCACTAGGCAACTTATAAATATATCACTTTGCAACAGTGATGAGAGGCTTAATTTTTATGTGTCTAGTGTGGATACAGAGAGGCATAGAACTGAGCACACTGCTAGTGAAATACATGAACGGGGACAAGGTATACCAGCAGCTCATGGCTACACCCATGGGATATTTGATTCTGAAATGACTTTCAAATACTTTGAGATCTTTGATTGAAAGACTTCAGCAAGGCAGCAAGTGCAATATAAGCACAAATTATGCATCTATTGTATGTGCATTTTCAGAGCTGGATTTATGTCAGTGTATGTACACATGCGTGTGTGGTTGCATGCATGGCCTCTGAAGTCCAAACACAGCTCAACTGAACATACAAGTGAAGGAAAGTGGAGGGCGTGTGTGTATAAATATATATATATATATATATATATATACACCTTGTATATGGAGTACAAGCGCCAAAATACGCTGGAAAGAACAACACACATATTACACTCTGCCTACAAGTCTAATGCTAAGATCAGAATTTGTTTTATCCCACTGCCTTATTTTTAAGGCCTAGAGAAATAGTCACACTAGCCAAAATAATCTGACTCTTGAACTCACTTCAGCATTTTCCGTATTTTTCAACCAGCCGTCAGATGAAACTTTCAGCATTTGTAAATGGCTGTTGAAATTTTTAAAAATGCTAGAATCACACCATTTTAAAATATGCAAAATTGCTCTTCTTTTAAGATATTATTGACTTTTAAAATCATCTCTAACGAAGCCTATATTGTTATTGAAAATAGTATGTCTGAAGCAAAGGGTATAACTTCATTATTTCAGATAATGGTACACAAAGAGGGATACCACAGGAAAGGCCATTATTGCCTATAAAGGTTAATTAATTTAATTCCCCTTAAAGTAGTCATGAAGGGATACATATTGATTCAAGGTTACTGGATCTACATATGTGGAATACATGCTGAATATATAAGCCTAAACTATATCTATATATAAAAATGAAGGCGTTCATTAGAAAGTGGAGCCAAATTGCAGGTGGTAACAAATTTATTTTAAATATATTCAGAAGATCTGGAGGTGTTTCCGTTGCGATCGTGAGTCTGAGAATTATAACAATG
The DNA here is from genome assembly GCF_900496995.4 of Aquila chrysaetos chrysaetos. Lineage (NCBI taxonomy): Eukaryota > Metazoa > Chordata > Aves > Accipitriformes > Accipitridae > Aquila > Aquila chrysaetos. Next base: position 5,043,345 of record NC_044016.1, read on the forward strand.
CCTTCTCCAAGTAAAAACCTAACCTGTTAAGACAAAATGAATGTGGAAATCCAGAAAAAGATTCAACTCTGACCCATTTGGAAGATAAAACAAGCCTGTGATATCCTGTTCGTTCACCAGGGAGTCATACTTATCATTGAATTGTTACAGCTAGCCAGAGTACAGGTATTTATATATTCTCTGTGATCCAAGTGCTTAAAATTGCTTTCGACTGTTGACTTCAGCGGAGATGAATGAAAGAAATTAACAGGACCGCTGTGATCCAGGCTCCTCCCGTGGTGTGGAATGACCCCAGGAATATCTCCTGTGTACATCATTCCCATCCGTTCCAGGAGTTCCCAGGGCGTTGTGCAAACCCTACAGCGGAGAGGTCTCGGCAGCCACTGCTGCCAAGCTGCCCCACTGCCTCCTGCCAGCTGACGGCTGCTCAACGGGCAACAGCTACACGGCACGGGCAGCTCGCAGGGCCATTTGGATGGGCATCTTGGGGAAAAAAGGGAAAAAAAGAGAGAAGAGAGCAGAACTAAAATGAAACGTCTCAATACGGGTGGGAAAGATGAGTCCTGCTCCTCACTGAAACTGTCCAGACAGACTCTCTTACCCCTGTCCATGTCACACGATGTGTTTGGACAGCCAGGAGAATGGCTGGATGTGTTATCCAAACATTGAGTAACGCTCTGACCGCTCCCCCTGGGCATCAGCCGCACGTAATGGAGGCAGAGATGAGCGAATCTGCCTGGATAAATGCCCATGGACAATTCTTGTTGCCTCTTTGCTGCTGTTTGGGCTATCTCTGTCTTTTCCATGTAGTCTCCTCCCTCAGTCCTGACTCCTGTCCTGCTGCTTCTTGCTCTGGAGTCAAGGCCATGTATTGTTTTAATGGGGAATTTCATGAAAAGAGAAAGTACCTCCCTTTTCTTCCAGGGAAGGTAGGTTTAAAGGGTCTCAGAAGGATTCTCTTAGGTTTTCTGATTACGTTTCTAGGTTTTGGATAGGCACAAAGTATAAGTTAGTCAGGCAAAAGGCTGTAATATGCAAAACCTGGAAAACGTCCAAATCCCTCACACTTTGAGGGGTTTTCCACATACACCTTCCCAATAATTTCTAACTCCACAGCTTCATCTCTAAGAGTAATGCTTAGTTTTGAACTTAGCTGAATGTGGTGAAGAATCCAGCCTAGAGCTAACTGAATTAGTACCCAGCCCTTGGGGTTTTTTAGTAAACTTCGAACAGACCCACTAAGACAGAATGGAAGGGGAGAGCAATAGATTTTGTAATTAAAAAGCTGTCAGTCTCCTAAAGTTGACTAAACAAGTTAAATCATCTAGGCCTTTCAGACCGAAGATCAACATTTACATCTTCAGCCCCAAATCATTTATAAGCAGTTGCAAATGATGGCACACATGTAGAAAAACCTCTCATGGTAAATACTGCCTTGGGCACAACCTAGTCAGCATGAAGCAGCAGCCTCCAAATAGTTTGAAATTATAGTACTGGGCAGAGCAAGTTACAGCAACCCAACAGACAGGAGAGGTGAGGTTCCTACATCCAAAAATGGGATGATGCAACCTCCCAGTCAAGCACAACTGAGAAGATAAAACAGTTTTGGAAACCACTGTTATTCCTTTCCAGCCACGTGAGACCCAGAAGCCTTAAGGACCGTTGTGGTCAGGACGTACGGATGTGGACACCTGACTTTTATGATAGTGTCTCGGAGGCAGCAGCGTCACAGTTGCACGGGAAAGGAAAGCGGTCTGTCCTTCGCATACCTGGATTGCTTTTAACAACATGCCATAAAGCGGGCTGGAATAACGCTTCTTCCTCCACCTCTGCCTGCAGGCTCTACAAGGAGGTAAGTGTGGTAAAAGAAGGTGCAGTGCAAGAGGGTAGACGATACTGCAACACCAGTTTGTTGATAACTGGAGTGGGTTGATGGCACTCTGCTACCTAAATTCCTGCCTTGCAGCTCCGTGCCGCTTGGCCCGATTCATCCCAAGGGTGGTGTGGGGCATCAGTGTGTGTTATCACCAGGTCTTTGGGTGGTTGTGCAGGCAGCTGAGAGCTTTTCTAACCATAGCACTGGCAGCAAAGTTGGGGTCCTCCATCCCTGCCTTGTGTAGGACTGCTCCTTGATCCTGACCCCGGGTGAGGTGCTGGAGCCATGGGGCTCTCCCCGGGGGACCTTTTCACTAGAGAGAGGGAAGGGAGGGCGGTGGACCCCTGCCAACAGATCTGAAAAAGAGGGACCTTTTGCTCATTATCTGGATGTATACTGCCATTGCTGGTTTTGCCTGGCTTTATGACTGCGCTCCCTCTTGCCTAATAAAGATCTGGGAATGCAAGTGAGTGGTGGAAATCCATCTCTTTAAGAGCTCTCGGGGAGGGTATGTTTAGTTTTCTCAGGTTTCTAAGTAGAGATTGGAATTTAGTTCTTTATCAAGAGGGGCCATGGGTATATTAAATCCAGACATTTTTCTCTGCTTTTAACCACCTGGCAGAAAGGTTACGCTAATTACATCAGATGTATTTTCTCAAATTTTCCTGCTTCTATTATGAGTGTGAGGCTTATGTCAGAAGAATCAGTCTGATCATTGGGAAATGCAACCTGTCTTATCCACGCCTCAGTTCCCAGATTAACCAGGTGACAGAGAGACCCTTGCAGGAGGCAAGGTGTGGAGACAGAAATGGGCAGGTCATGGGAGACGAGCATGGCAGAAACGATCCGATTCTGTTACCACAGAGCTCCAGGTCTGTATGTATGGGGCAGGGAGTTGACAGGTACTGTGCCAGTAGACAGTGCGCAAGACTATGTGGCTTGGACCCTGGCTTAGCAGGAGCAATGAAAGTGATTTTTATGCTGTGCAGATGGCTCTCTACCTTCCTCCTAACACTCAACAGACATTTTTGGGGGTTGCCATTGTGAGAATGATGGGAATGGCGAAGCAGATGTTGGCTTGGTCCAGAGAGGGAGGAAGAGAAAGGAACAAGAGGTGGGAGAGAGGCCACGTTTATGACACTAAAAATGAGCCTTCATATTCTCCAACAAATGTGCCCCTCTAGCAAATGCCACAGTGTGGTTAGCCATCATCGCAAGCCCTGGAGTATCACTCATGCAAACTGGAATGTTCGGTCTTTTATTACTTTTCCTTGTGTAGTATTTTGTATTTTTTTGCTAAGGGCGCCTCAAAACTTGGACATGTTAAGCTGTGGGCCAGGCTTTGGTGGAAACTTAACAGCGCTAGGATTTTCCTGGAAAGCAGCAGTGTTAATTTTTGTCTCCATCCAAAAACAAATTGCCCAGAAGTGACAGTGCAAAAACAGTTTTTGGTAGAAAAGAAAATCATTGTCATGCTCGAAAGAGAGAAGCACGATACAAAGTCACAGTTAAAAAGGGAGAAAAGTAAAATATGATTTGACCTTGTTCTTTCAAGATGAGACTCAGGCATGAAACTGTATTGTGGGCTGAAACTCTTACATTTAATGACAGATCTTCTGACATGCTTCCACCAGATGCTTCTGTAGGTTGGGAATGAGCAACAGGGAAGAAATATGGTATTTTCTTACATGATGCAACAAGATGTTGTACTTCCTGGCCACATATAAAATGAATTTACAACGGAAACATGCCAGAAATGCCTGAGGGTAACACTAGCCATAGCAGAACACTGAGTCTTTTTTTGTTCTCCAGCATTGAAAAATGGGACTGAATGTCATTTTTCTTAAAACAACCCCAGGATGGGTGGCTGGAGAGTGAGATCAAGGTTCCATGTTTCATAAGGCACATTGGGAAAAAGTTATTGTAACCAGATCTCATATGCACATATGTCCTCTGTCACACACACTAAGATAACTCTCAAGGTTATTTATTGCAACAGCCCCCTACAGTGATGATATTATGGAATTAACATTATTACTGTGAATAATTGCATCATTTTCTCCGATTCTATTTATTATTATTTTCTGCTAATACATGCATGTCAATGCTATTTATCGCTGGTGTGACTGGAAACATTCCACACGGTTTGCAGTGGATAGTTTTAACATCCTCCAAACAAAGGAGAAAAATACACCTTGACACTTTTTGGTCTTGAAACTATGCAACAGATTTGCCAAATATTTAAGCACAGGGCTACCAGGTCTCTGTCAAGGTCACCGTAACCTATAAAAACACTCCCACTGATTTCATTAGGCTTTATATTACACTGAAAAGATCAGGGCAATCAGAGCTGCCTATTAGTACCAAGAATGGAAAAGAAAGATAGCCAATCTCGTAATGCATGTTCAATAGTAAATTGACCTGCACCGAGACCTGTGCGTCTCAGAGGGCTGAATGGCCTGAGTGCTGAGTGGTAGGTGATGAAGAGCCATGCAGCAAGAGGGGCGGATTCAGGTGCCGGTTACAACGGTGTAAATCTCCCTTTCGGTGTTAGCAATGCTTTACACTTTACGCAGGGAACAGGAGACACCACCACTGCGGAGTAAGTTGAGAGACCTGGAAGATCTTATGCCTTAGTTAGGGCTCTTTGCCTTAGTGTCAGCTCTTCCACACTGATGCACATATGCTTTCCTAACCACAATGCTATCCGAAGCCTCCATCTTGGTTAACATTTCATCATCCACACTCCGGGAATTATCATTTCCTCTAGACATGCTGACAAAGCTCATTGTTTATTGCTCACAGCACGTCAGAACTGCTGGTTTTGCTTTGGACTGCAAGATGTTTGGAAAGCCACATGCTTTTTCTGAAGGCAGCTCAGTCCCCTCCGTGCCAGCCTCAGCTGCTGCGTTCACTTTCACCCAGAATGCCGGATCCTGTCCATGACGAGCCAGAGCAGAGGAGAGCGTCAGCTTGGGACTGACCAAACAGCACTGGATTTCATGTAATCACAGCCAAATTCTTCCTGGCAGCCACATGTACAGCCTTTCCAGCAGAGATGGCTGGTGCTTTTCTACCTTGCTCGCCTCTGAACCCACAGATAATCCCGTCCGAGGAGCGAGCCAGGGAGGGTGATCTGGAGATGTGCCCATCGTGCCGTTCCTCCCACCCAGGGGAGTTCATGGCTCTTCCTGGCAGCAGTATTGCCTGTGGAGGGAATATAACGGGGGAGGAGGCCACACACCACCCCTTCTGGAAAAGGAAGCGATCTTCAGCAACAGTCCTGTTCTATAGGTCTCCTGGTCCAGAAATGGGGGTAACGCCTGGCTGCTCACTGACCCATTAGAACGCGGCAGTCATGAACAGTTGCTAAATGTTGCAGTTGGAGAAATTTATTATTAGTTACTGCATTTCATAGGACATTTTTTCATAAGTCCCTGAAATCTAACCTAACACAGAAAACACAGGACTAGTTGTACAGATCTGTACAACATTACCTCTGGCTGCACAGCTGAGCCCTCCTTTCAGTCCAGGAGGAGCGAGAGCTGAGTTTTTGACGCAGGCTCAATTTCTGTCTTGCAGGGAAAATCCTGAACCACATAATCTGATCTCCCCAGCTAAAACTTCTCCTGGACGACCTGTACTGCTCACAGCAGTACTGCAGGCAGGAGAGAGGACACAGGGCACGGGAGCTGCCCAGGGTTCCCGCACATAAGCTGAAGCCACCCAAAGGCAGGCAGGGAGGTCTTCTACCTGCGCAGGGACAACAAATGGCCCGGGCGGAAAAAGAGCAACTGGATGCGATGAGGCAGGGCAGCTGGGGTGGACCAAGAACTCCAAGTCCAGCCCAGCGGCAGCCAGGGGCTGTCCTCCGCATGCAGCAATTCATGGCCAGGGACAAGTGGGGTGATGGCAGCACTCCTCATTGCATGGGGCAGATGTGCTCGAAGGCACAGGACACATCCTCTGCAGGACGGAGGTCTCTCTGCATCCAGTGATTGCTCCCAAGATTGGACCGCTCCCCCCATGGTAACCCCGAAGGGACTAGTCCAGCCCAGGGAGGCAGTAAGGAGAGGTGGCGGATTTGTTATCACTGGGAAATCAACAAGTGGTTTGAACAGTTTTTTGGGAGGGCAGAAAACTCCTGACGGTCACTGGTGCTGATGACAAACAGCAGCTTGACCATGAAGACCATAGGCAGATGCGTGCTACTGGGAGCACTGCCTTTCCTCGCTCCCCACCAGCACCTCACTCTGTCTCACTTTTGCTGCCTTGGCCTGAAAAGCCCCTGTAAATGTGACCTGTCTCTTGGAGCTTGTTATCCCACGCTTTATTTGCATCACACTGGATCTGTCCAGGTGATTAAACAAAAGACATCTTTTTATTATTGTTGTTTTTACTGTGCAATTGCTATGTCCTTTATTAGGGCTTTGCTTTTCCTGTGAGGAATAATCTCTGGAAACTTGGATAGGAACCTTTGGCTCACACTAGAAAAGGTAATAAAATCCTGGGAACCCAAAATGCTTCTCTGTTGTTTTCACCAAACATCTTTTCCCATCTTGAAAAATGTGCTTCTCTGTTCTGATTTGTTTCCTGATTTAGGGAAAATTTCTTCCTAACCTGCCAGCTTTCCTCCTGTCCGGCAGACCTGGGCATTTAAGAAGCTGTGACCAAGTGTTCAGAGGGCTCCACAAACCTTACTTCTGCTCCCCACCGCACTTCTGACTCTCCCTACAGTTACAAAGAAGTCACTTATTTCCTCATTGCTCCAGGTTCTCCATCTGCCACCTTATGATATAATATTTACTTACCTTTCCAAGGCATTTTAAATCTCCGTAGGAATGCATTATAAAAGTGCATTAGTGTTATTACTATTCTCCGTTGTGTAACTTTGAGAAATGGCTTACGTAAGGCTGGCTCCTCTGTCCCCTCTCTGACCCCCATCCATTGTCCCGGTGCTGCTGCCTCTTCCCGCGACAGCAATAATTAAGCTCCGATTTCCCAGTATCCCCCTCAGGCTCCTACCCAGACCTTGGGGAATAACCATCCAGTCCCCTCTACATCGGTACAGGGAACAGCAGCTTTGGATTCAAAGGTCCCACTGCTTCTCTCTCCATACCCCTGTTGAACATGCCTGCATTGGAATGTCCCAATGTATGTTTTTGGAGGCTCCAGATTGACTTGTATGGTCTCAAAGCCCCTTTTTCTAGTGTCTCTAAAGTACTCCATCAACAACAAACTTAGGTATTTCCTCATAACTATGATATGAATTTTATCGGGAGGATATTTGTAACCTTTTATCCCCACATTCTCTCAGGGTCAGCTTTCACAAATCAAGTATAGTAGGACCATAAGAGCAGTCAAGTAGTAACCTAAAGTAAAATGTATTCAGATGGTGTGGTGGGAAGACTGAAGTTCCTGAGGAGAATGACATAGCTGAATGCTGATGTGCTACTGACTGACCTGCTTTGTCTGCCACGGCATTTTTTTTTTAGCAGGTAAGTAAAATTTTTTTGTTTCTTTCATTTTCTGTCATGCCGAAACACCTATTTTCAGTGAGATAAAAGGCTGAAGGTACTTCAGCTAACAATACCATGTAGGAGCTTTCACTGAACGGGCTGGCGATAGGAATCCGAAGGGTGCAAACTAGTGAGACTTCTCCATGCTCTTCCTCCTCTTTCTCTTCCTCCTTTCCTGAAGGATATTGATCCGCATCCTTACCATTTTATGTGAAACAGCTGCCAGGTTTCATGCCAGAGGGGGCTGCATTTCAGAGACAAGCAAATGTACTGCTGTATTGCTGCCAGATACTGATCTCATGTACATTAGCCTTGGCTCTTCAAACAGCTCCAATGGACTTAGGTGGTGCAGCTCCAGCCTGGTCCCAGCGTAAAAGAGATCTGAGCCCATTCCACTATTTTTTGGCATTCAAAAAATGTAAAGTATGTGTCTTATAACAATGTGCCCATACAAGTAATTCCTGTGCTCTCTTTCATAGCCAATTATTAGACAAGAACGTGACTAATAGAGCTTCTGCCATCATTCTGCCATCCTGTTAATTCCTGTCTCACACAGGCTCTCTCTCTCTCATAGCCAATTATTTAGACAAGAACTGGTGACTAATAGAAGCAATTTGTAGGAAACACACTGTTCCCAAGTGACCAACAGCAAATTGCTAATGACTGACATTAGAATGACCGTTCTCCAAGAGGAATAGTTGAAAGCCCACTGTGCACAGCACTGATCACATTTAACACCCCCCCCCCCCCCCCCCCCACCGCCTGCCCCGATACTGGCACCTGCCATTTATCCTGGCTACTGCTTGCCTCCTTTCTCTGGTATACCTGTAAGAGTAATTACACCGAAATGCAACAACCATGTATTTGTTTACACAAACATGAAATGTGATTTAAAACACTTCGGTAATGTGACCTTATAAACTTGATGGACAAAATATTAAAAATACGAATGCACTATAGGGAGCAATTCTGCACTGCTCAGGAGATGGATCATAGGGCTTAATAGATCGTTTCCATTGCTGAAATTTCTGAGTCATGATGAATGGAATTTCTTAGTATTTGAAACAAGAGAGGGGCACGTTTAAAAAGACTGGAGAGGACTGCAGTGTAAAATCTTTGCACTATAAAAAAGGCAGCCTTGGTTTTTATTGCCCCTGCAGGGAGTCTCCTGTGAACCAAACAGCAACTAAATCAAATAAACATTTCTGAATTAAATCCATCTTCTCTTTAGCTTTGGGGAGTTTAAAAAACCCAGTAATTTATTGAATTGCCTTTCATGGTTATACCTGCAGATGCCTTTTGAATTTGATAGCAAAAACATTTAAACTCATAATGTTTCCCAAATCAGCTAAATCCATTATATCACCTGTGCCAGTTACTATATTTGTAAGGTAGTAAACAGTGGCCTTTATTGTTTGTTGTTCATGGGGCTGTGCATAAGAACGAGCTTAGTCTGTCTCCAGAGATATACACCCACCTTACTGGCACCAGAAATATTATACCAGCTTAAATCAGTGCAAGCTTTCCATGCTGTCACTGCCTCCCCTGTTTTGATTTGGTGACGGTAATCTCTACTCACTGCTGTGCTGATACCCTTTGAGTCAAGGTCCCTTTTCTACTTCTGCTGTTTCTGAAAAAATTTAAAAAGTGCAGCTTAGGCATGTTATGAACAGTTAGCAAATTTCCACACCTGAGAGAGTATGTGGGCTCAGATATCTGGTTTCCTTTGCAAGCAGATGGAGAGGTGAAAATCCTTATGTGGGCTTGTCTCATCCTTCTCTTGAAACCTCCAGAAAAGTAGGAAAATGAAGGCGGGAAGGTGAATGATCCAGACATCAAGTAACTTAGCTCTTCTCACAGGCAGTGAAATTTGCTTAGAAAACCCAAGAGAGAGGAAAAAATCCAGGTGGATATGGAGCACCGCAGTTTTGGCAAATGAGCTATATGAGGAGTGTTAGGGCAGAGCATGGGGATTAGGGCAGAGCCATCCTAAAGGATTTTAGGAGAAAACACAGTAGAGGCCCTGATGATGGTATCTGCACTGCTCTCTGGGGAGGAGGTCTTTGGGGAAAGCATCTCATGACCGCCTACCTTTTGTTTCCCTTTCTGTCACCAATCCTTTCTTTCCTCTTCCTCTTCTTCCCACTCCTTCAATTTACCATTTTATAACATCTCTGGGGCTAATTCTGCAATTGTTTACATGGCATAGGTACATTGGGAAAGCATTTAACACGTTCTGATGTGATTTAGGAGGTGGAAATAGCCATGTGAAGAGCAGGCTCTGGGCAGACCCATAAGTAGCTTGTGGGTCACAATTTGAAAACCTTTTGATGCAAGCACAGCCCACGCCATTTAGCAACAAGAGCTCCTGAAGAGTCTCCTCATTCAAGTGACTGAGGCTTTTGCAAGGAACAGGAGAACATGAGTTTTCTTTCTGATGGTTTTTGGCAGTTCTAGGGAGGCGTGACTGGCTACTTAAAGATATTTTCCATATTGCTTATCTTTTCTTTTGTTTTGAGTGCCACATGGTCTGCCATTTCCCTCAGCTCAGATATTGGCCCCAAGGGGACTTAGTCTATCAGTAAAACACAGAACTAAGCAATAGTGATTAAAATCCAAAATGTTTTAGGCATACTGCTGTTGTTAGTGATACTGGTTTTAAATGCATTCCCCTCCTCTCTGTCTCCCCTCTCTTAGCGGCTTGTTATGAGCTCCATGATGCCACTTGTCATCCCGGTGAGCTATGCCAACACAGGATGGATGGAAGGGTGCCACTGCAAATCACATCACTAAAAACATTTTGTAAAGCCTACTGCTGCTATAGCCAAAAAATTCCCTTTTCCTGTGTTACTATCAACATCTTAAATTCTTCATTCCATATACTTCCAAGTCCTGTCAGTGGATGGATGGTAGCTTGTTTCATTTCCTGTTTTCACTTTCTGTTTCTCAGGTGCTAGCACAACTAGAAAGTCTGAATCGTTTTGAAGGTCACCCCCTTCCAAAAAGGTTTTCATTGATTTTTATTCCCCCCCACTGTAGTCAACTCTTTATTTTTTTCAGCCTGCTTTTCCACATGAATATTGCTTATTTGGCAACCCTGGCTTTCAGTCTGGCTGCAAGTCCCCCTGCAATAGCTTTTGAACCTTTTTGATGAATTTCACTCAAATTTGATTGAAGGGCAGTAGTCTCAGAAACAATCATGTTCCTACAAGATCTGTTAATTCAAACAGCACGCCAGAGGAGCAAGAACTAAATTCATGCCCCCACTGAGCAAACATTATTGTTTCTCTTGGCAGCTGGTACTCACTGGCCAACCCGCACCTACTGCGTCTTGCTTTGCGGGACTGTTGGCCGTGGTGTGGGGAGGAGATGAAATTAATGCAGAGGGGACGGAGGTGGGCTGAGGGATACAGGGAGCAAGTCTGTTGGAAATCAGGCCTTGCTGCTTCCAGCTCTCCCCACAGGAATTGTTTTGTGGCTAAATTAAATCTATATTGTTTTATTTCAAACATGTCGAAAGCTTGACTTCAGCTTCAAATGGCATTATTTTTGTGGAGGTAAAGCCAGTACCTTAATATTTTTTTAACAAAGCCTTCTGAAATGCACATACATTTCCAGTCAGCCGGATTCTTCCTTTTTGCTGAATACTGAACATTCTTTTCTTCCCCTCACTGTTGTCTTTGGCTGTAGAAATTGTACTTTCCACTTTCACAAAAACTGTAGGGGCATTATGAATGCCTGTATTTTTCTTGAGCAGACTTTTTGCTTTCTAACAAAACGGTTACACTAACTCACCTCACGCAAGTTCAGCGTTAAGTATATGACTGTAAAGCACAAGGTGCTTATCTACTTTGCCTGTGTAGTTGCAACTGAAAATTAAATTCTCCTTTGTATTTTCTAATAGAGTGCCATGGTGAATGGTTGAAAAGATGTCGTGTTCTTCTTCATTGGCTAGACGTTGTGATGTGGTAGACCTCAAAAAATTGCTTTGAGGTCCTTAAGGAAAACAGGAACACAATTACTCATTATTATCTGTCATAGCAAATTGTTTTATCCAGAATTATAAGTAAAATATCTTAACTGGAAGTTTCTATAGCCAGGTGTTGGCATTGTAAGAAGGAGACCTGTATAGTGTTTCACATTTTCTAATCAAATTACGAACTTTGATTACTGTCTACTGACAGCACTGTCAGCAAGAAGAAAGTGTCATTATTCTTACTACACTGATAGGGAGAGTGAAGGGATTTGTCCAGGGTCACCCTGGAAGTGGAAGAGAGTGGGCTGCAGTAAGATACTGGCCTGCATTTTGTTGCTCAGAGATACACGCTAGAGTGCCAAACCTCCTCACTTAGCTACAGAATTTTCTTCAAGATTTTATGAACCCATTTTAGAACAGATTTCTTCCATACAGAGAGCTTCAACCTGAGAGACAATTGGCCATATGCATTTTTGCCCATTATCAGTTTATCCAACTAATGAAAAGAGCTGCGACTTCCCTGCACTACAAATACCAAAAGCCACGCGTAGATATGACTGCAGTTTCACCTCTCTCACCTCCCTACACGACAGCAGTGTAATAATTTGGGGACAGCTTTCCATTTAGCATTCCAGGGTTGTACCAGGAGGCCTACTGCAGATAACCATCACTGCAGATGCCCCATTTCTGTTCAAACTTTTGAGACTGCCCAGAAGCCTGGCCATGAGTCAGTGGCTGGCAGCCCAAGACACATGTTCCCTTTGGGGCCATTCTGTCTATGTTATTTCTTTCATCCTAAGATCTTGCACTTAGCTACTTAAAATTCTGCAGTTTGCCTTCCTCTTGTCCCTGTTTTCAGGAGGCACCAGTGAGGATTCATTTCACCTAGCTTTAACTATCTGAGCAGTAAAAGTGCTACCAAAAAGTCAGCCATTTCATCTTCCCATGTGCTGAGCTGTCTTAAACATCCATTTTAGGATGGAATGGGTCACTTTTTGGAGCTGCCTCCAAGTAGAGGGGGGAACCTTGAGGACTAAGTTTGACTAAATGCCTGTTTTATAGTTAGCACAAATCAGGTGAGCTGAATCACCCAACAAGCAGCGTCCTGACACAAGAGACAGTGCAATCTCACAGGGAGTTGTCTTCATCCCTTCAGCTAAGTCATTTTGAAGGATTTGGGATGCTATAAGTACTTTCACTTCAGATCTTGTCCAGACTAGTTTTGAGATTGCGCAAGGTCTTTGGGAAGCCCATTCCAGTGCTTGACCATCCCCATTTTGAAGAATTCCTTCTTAATATCTAACTGGGATTTTTCTCTTGCTGCAATGTGGAACCAATGCCTCTCATCTGTTTGCTGTGCACCTCTGAAAAGAGCCTGGCTCCACTTTCTCAATAACCTTCCACCAGTGGAAGACAACAGCTAAGTCCCCTCTTAGCCCCTGGTTCTCCAGGCTCGATGTACAAACGAGATCCCTCAAAAAGGGATGACAATGGAATTTCCAACTTTTTAATGAGTTATTAGGATGAGATTCCCAGAAGGCTCATTCTCTAATTTTTTTATTTCAAGTATTGACCAAACTGATGAATGATTCTCAGCTCCGCAAAGGTACTTATTAAGGCAATGAATTCACGCTGAATGATGGTAGGCACTTCAGAAGAGCCGATGTTGTCCTCAAAACTAACTGCAGTAGCAAAGAGGGACCCACCGGGGAGTGCTTATGGGGCAATATATCCCTAAATGGGTACGGGATCAGGTTTTACCCTGGTATTTGTACTTCGCAGGAGTTTTGCAGAGGGTCACGTTCGCCCGTGCACGTGAGATTGTTGTGGGGTCAGAAAGAGAGCCCAGGTCGCTTTGGTCCTGATCCAACAGCTCTAGCCAGCTGGGCACGGGCTCACTTTGGTTTTAAACAAGCATAAAACTTTACTTAAAACCTCCTGGAGTTTTCCTTCTCGGATTGGGGGTTTCACCAGATTTGTTTACCTTATAAAAACATACATGTGGAAAGAGTATAAAAAGGTTAACTGTGTCAACAGTGAGCGGCAGTAAAGCATGGTGCAATAAAAGCTGAAAATATTGCCAGTTTCAGAGAAAGTTAAGAGAAACCATCTCCTCACGGCAGTGGAAGTCATGCCACGATTGGTTTTTGCTTCTCTCACACTTGACAGGCTATTTTATAACAAAATCCATGGCTAACAGCAGTAGGGTTTTCCCCTCCGTCCAGCACCGTTGGGCTGATGAATCATTGTCCCTTTTTAGCTAATAACTAAATTAAGATGAGTGCTTTTTCCTCCCGAGCGCCGGAGGCCATCCTCTCCCACCAGCTGCCCCACGGGAACGGCGGCATGGCTCCGCGTACCCCCAAAACCCCGGCTGAAATCTCCTTTACAGGCGAGCCGGGGCCCAAGCTCCCGGCCGGGGACCCGCAGGGTGGCCCCGGCTTTTTGGGGGAGAGGAGGCCGAGGGCAGCGGGGCTGAGCCGTGCGGGACAGGCCCTGCCGCTCCCGGGCCCACCGCTCCTTCAGCCACCTGGTCGCTCCCCGGGCCTGCCAACCGCAGGCGTGTGAGGGTGCAAGGAGCGTGGGTGTGGGTGTAAGGAGTGGGTGCGGGGGTGCGTGGGGGTGTCAAGGGTGCGGGGGGGGGGGGGGGCTGCTGCCCCTTTAAGGGCGGCCGGGGCCGGGAGCGCTGCCATGGCAACGGCTTGACAGCCGTGACCGGAAGTGATTGGCGGGGGTCAGAGGTCGCCGGTGGCAGCGGGAACATGGCGGCGGCGGCGGCGGTCCTGGCGATGCGGAGCGCTGGCGGCGGTGCGGCCGCGCTCCCCGGGGCGGCGGCTCCTTGAGCGGGGCGGGGAGCCTCCTCCCGCCGCGGCGCTGCCCCGTCTCAGGTGAGGGCGGGCACGGGTGCTCCCCTGGCGGGCGGCGGGCCGGGCCGGGCCGGGCCGGGCCGGGCCGGGGCGCTGGCGCTGCGGGGCTGATCAGCGGCTCCGGGTCTCCGCCGCCGGCCCGGCCTTGCCGGTTTTTCCTCGCCGAGGTGCGGCCTGCCGGGCTCTCTCACCTGCCTCCCGTTTCTCCCCAGGCATGGTCGCCGCGCTGTAGGAGGGCTGGGAGCCGCGGCGATGCCCGAGGAGGAGCCGCTGGAGGAAAGCGCTTGAGCTTGTCCGAGGAGACGTTCGGAGTGTGTGAAACGTGTACGTCACCCGAAACCTTGGTTTCGGTACTGCTGTTTTTATGACACCTCGAGGAATAAAGGGAGGCTTGTTGTTATAACCTCATTCTTAGTATCTTTCCTTTTGGGAAAAGTAAAGTCTTTTGTTACGACTTGCTTGTACACAGAAGTCAGTTTCTGCGGACTGTAGTTGGGTGGTTTTCCCTGTTTACTGTGTCTTTTGTGACTTCTCCCGTTGGTACTGGCGTGCACGCTGCTGTCTCGGCTAGAATTGCCCTCTGGCAAAGCTAAACTTTGACCAGAATGTTCTCTTGTGTAAGAAGTGCAGGGTGAGGATCGGAACAAGGCATGTAACTTTTCACAACCAGGCTGTTCAGAACATAACTGTGGCTGTAAAAAGCCGCGTACTAAAAATAAGTACTAGAATTAAACTATGTGTGCGGCTTCACATTAGTGCTTATGTGTATTCATTGTGATACAGTACGTGGCTGTCACTAGACTTTTGTTTAATCTCCACTTATGCCAGTGGACAGAGTGGACTATGCTCGCATAATGGGTAGCGTATTTTGCTTATTGATTGCTAAGTATTGTCGTATCTCATTTACTTCATAGTAGCTGTCTCTCGTTTTGAAGACACCACCTCCTCTCTGCTTTCGGACCCTTGGACTTTTCAGCAGTAGTTACCACAGCAATATTTAAATGTTTTTCAAGCACAAACTTACTCCACTGTAACACAGAGACATTAACAGATGGGTTTTTTGTTTTTGTTTTTTTTTTTTCCCCTTCTTACTTTAGAAATGGGGAAACTAGGATTAAAAAAAGGAAGAAAGCCAAAGTATGTCTTAAATTGAACACAGAAATCTGAAACGAGTTCATTGATTTTGTAATCAGATTTTATAGTATTATCTAATACTCTGAAGGCAAAGCTTCAGTGGCAGCTGTACTATCTGGCTCCTCAGCAAATCAAGGTACAGTTTAACAGTGTGAATACATAGTTTGGTCAGTGTGTGAACTGCAGCCGAAGAATGTGGTCTCACTTCTTTGCCATCACTGGCCATGGGTTATTACTACTCTGTTTGTAGTGGATTTAGTGGTTGGATGGTTGCAGGGACAGTTTATCTAACAGTTTTATGGGGATGGCTTTCTGTCAGATGGAGGCTGTTCTAGTGAGTGTTTGCTCCGATACGAATGAAAGCTGTTTCTTTTTCTGCACTAATGTAAACCAGCTGTGGGTTAAGTATAATGTGAAACTACCTCAAGAAACCAAGTCTCAAATTGGTCATTCAGAAAATCAGGACTACACTTACAACTTCTGAAAAGTTTGGATTAAAAAAAGTCAGCCATCTGTAGGGAGCATGTGATAAAGAGTGAAGGGTGTATAAGTCTGTGAAGGAACTTTCCCATCTTACCAGAGTATTTTCTCCATTCACTTCTTGCCAAAGAGCCTCTGTGCCGAAAATGGGAAGTCTCCTACAAAGCCTTATTTAGACCTCAGGGGCTGGTACACCATGTGTACTCAGTGAGGCAGGAATCTTGAAGGAAAAATAATATTGTATCCTACTGTAAAAGCTAAACTGAAGTTGCACAGGGAAACCTTGATTCTGGTATGTTCCAACTGCTCAGTCTTGATGAGTTTTGCTTTCATGGAGTTCCCTACCCTCCTCCCAAAAGCAATCTGAAAAGAAAACTGGAAGTGTAATGAGGTGTCATCTCCACATCCACCTGGGATTTTAGCAGTGTTGGGGTTACTTGATCCAGCAAGTCCTTTCTCCAGTTGGTCAGGTGGCAGGCTGTCATGTGTTTCATCTGTTCCTGCAGTCTCTACTTCTTCAGCAGCTATTTTTGATAATGCCAGGCTAGATTCTTAATTACCTGGACTGTCTCAGGTGCAAATCTTCTTGTCCTTCTGCTGGCTTCCTATTTGATTCTGTCCAAGACTTCTCCCTGTAGAGTTTCTATCTCTTAATTTTTTGTTTGGACAGCCTCATTTATGTCCATTTTGGGAGACACGCACCCTTTGTCACTTTCAAGGGTTAGAAATAGATGAGCCTGCAAAACACTTTTTGTAAATCAGATTGACGCACAAGTATTTTTCTAAGGAAACTCTAGTGCAAAATCTATCCATCTCATGGAGACAGCACAAAATGCACTAAGACTGATCCTTTTCTAAAACAGTCTATCCCCAAAGTTTAGAAAGATCAAACATACCCAGAACTTTACATTCCATTGTCCTAGAGGGTCTAGAACCAAGGTTGTGGTGCTGAGAACACACAGACAAGATTCCTCGTGTTCTGTATGTGGTATTGAGTTCTGTAATCTGGTTTAATTTTTTATTAGCTATGG
Source organism: Aquila chrysaetos chrysaetos (assembly GCF_900496995.4). Classification (NCBI taxonomy): domain Eukaryota; kingdom Metazoa; phylum Chordata; class Aves; order Accipitriformes; family Accipitridae; genus Aquila; species Aquila chrysaetos. The sequence goes on from NC_044016.1 coordinate 5,060,228, forward strand.
ACTGAGGAGAGTTGGCTTGTTTGCGTTGCATGTGTGGTGTTTGGTCAGCACTTAGACCTAAGAGACGGGAAAATGGAACCTTTAGAGAGTTGACTTTGAAACAGGTCCCCTCTGAGAGTGGGCAAAGGCTCACAGTTTGGTTTTACACGATGTTTTGTTGACCTGGCCAAAAAGTAAATTGCTTCTGAAAGACAATTCTGTGTTATAAAGTCCATTGTTACTGCTGCAGGGCACGGTGAGATGCAAGAAAGCAATGTTAGCAGGCTTCTTGAAACGAAGACAAAATGTCTCTTCTTTTTCCTAGTCTCTTTCTCTTAGCTGAACAAGTTTGCTTGTGAACTTGTTTTGCTATAATAAACTTAATTTACTTAATTTTATTTGTTTGTATTAGGGTTTCTTACACGCTTAGAGGTTCAAAACTGGGGGAGTCTTTACTTGTCAATACAAAATTAATTGCTCCACTAGGTTCACACACTATCCTTTCATGAGCTTGAGAAAATGAATTTGCCTTTAATCTGACAGGAGGCTTAGGTTTTGGGGCTTGTTTTGTTTTGTTTTTTGTGTGTTGCCCCCACCTCTCCAGCCCCCTGGGGATTCCTTGAAACAAAACTGTTTTTTCATCTTCCTGCTTTTAAACATGCCTTTCCAAGACTTTGCATCTGTGATATTAAAACTCCCATGACTCTTGGGTTTTTTTGGGGCATCCTTTGGTATAGTAGCTGCTATTTATATTATTTTGGGTATCAAGGCAGCAGGTATTCCTTTCATTCCAGTGGTTCTGAAAGGTATTGTTTAATCTTCTGCTTCCTCATTGAGCTTATGGTGGGTTTGTTGTTTTTAAGGCATCCAGCGTATGTTACGGTTGAAAGAAATCTATTATCTATTTGCTCTTCTCTTTTGATGGTGGCTTCAGAGGTGCCATGAAGGCTAAATGAATTAACTGCCTGATGAGTCTATATGAAGCAGTTGTGTGGATCACCACACATTGCTTGTGGAAAGAGAATTAATTTTTCTTGAAAATGCTCTAGTCTTTTATAAAATTAGTGTTTGAATCATGGAAGTGTTCCTGTAAAGTACTGTGTCCCCAGACATGCTCACAGTTCCTGGGTACTTTAATATATGAATGAAAGATTGTTTTGTACTCCTTCACTGAATCAGTGGAGCTGGTTGTAGTCAGAAGAGTCAAAAGATAACCAAACACCAAGGCTTTTCCAGGAGAACAAGAAATAAAACACAGCCAAGCCATTCATTTCTCTTGCAACATCAAAGACCAACAATAGCAGGCAGTGCAGGTGCTGACAAGTACACACAATCGTGATTTTTAAACAGGAATGGAGTTACTTGATTTCCTGAAATCCCCTTAGTTGCATCAAACTGGTAATGGTTGTTGCAGATCAAGATTTAACTTGCTGTTCAAAGTCACTGGAAGTTATTGTGGTTATACATGAAATGAACATCCAGATCTGGCATTAGTGTGTGATTATATTTTTTTTTTTCCTTTTATCTTTTGCATGGTCAGTATGATAATGACTCCACCCCAAATATAGATGTTAATTGCGAAGTAACAGAAAATACGCTGTGTGACTCTTCAAATCTATTAGGAAGACCCTCTCTGGTATTTGAAGGTAAAACTGTTACTGTCTTGCTGCATGTGGGAGCTTGTGTGAAATGCCTTGTATGGCCACTGATGCAGTTTTAACAGTGATAAAAGTGCAGAGAATCCTTTGTTCAGCTTGATCAGCTCCTAGAGAGTCAGAAGCAGTAGATAAAAGATTCAAAACCTTTTTTTTTCTCAAAGAAAATTCTTTATGTCTAAGTAATTAATTCCACATCACTTGGTAATTTTGCTCTTAAGTTTCGTTATAGTTACTCTTATCTAGTGTTGGTATTGATTTTTAACATTGATTTCCCCAATCTCTACACAAGCAATGATCTACAGCCTGCATTTGTTCAGCTCAAGTATTAGCATTATGTGTTTGAATTCAGAAGATAATTGCATATCTTGCAAATTACCCAATGGCTGTTTCATCTTGAAACATTTAGAAATCCATTTTAGTTTCTCGTAATTGTAATGTTTTAGTCAGACAGCAATCTAAACTTAGGACAGCACTTTGGCAGTGATATGCTTGTTTTTCTAAAATGAGCACAGTTTCTGTGGTTAAATTTTCCTTTCATTTAAATATAGATTTTAATCAGTGTAGGCCAAACTTTTCCAACCATGTTTAAAATTAGCTCAAGCCATATTTTAAAAAGTATGTTCTCCTAATGTGATTTAACTTATGTAGAAAAATGTATGCAGAAATGAACCTTTTAAAGCTGATTAATGCTTTTGAAGTGTTTTTACAATTTATTTGCAAAAAAACTTTTATAGACTGGCTCAAATATGACTTGATACTAGTAGTCTCTTTGTAATAAATACCACTGAGAGCACTTCATGCTGTGCTTCTGAAATTTGAAAGGTAGCTGTTCAGAAAGAAACCGTAAATTCCACTCGTCAAGCAGCTCAGTTACAACATCAAAACAAAGTAAAATGCTTGCTGTTCTTCCAGACTTCCACGCAAGCATTGTTCTGGAGATTACTGAAATTTTCATTGGTCATCTTGTACTTCTTTAGGCAGGGCATAGTTACCATTTTCAGTTGGTAAGTTGAAGTTGTAAATAAATGTATAGCAAGTGTTAAGCTTTGCGTAGAGGATATTCAACATTGTGTTCTGAAATAGAAGTGGGAATGAGTCTGAACTGAATCTATCAGGTGGCTATTACAGCTCCCTGAATTACTGCTGAACATTTGGTAGTTTCAGTGTCTAGAAAAGTATTAAAAAAAACCCACAAGCAAAAAGACCCCCAAAACTGTTACCAATCTTATGTCCCTGTTTTTACCCAAATGCAGGAAAAGGTCTTTGTTACACCCAGAAAGTTTTCCAGTTGGCAGAGTGTTCAGAGATCAAGGGAGGCAATCTGTCAGCAGACTTCTCTTCAGATGGACCATTTCTACTGATCACAGGTAGGGTGAGATGCTTTCACAGAGAAATGTGAGGACAAATGTCCCAAGAGGGAGGTGAGTTCTGTGGATTTCCGTTATATGGAATGCAGTGTGTTTTTATGTGAGATGTGCTGGTTAGCTTTGACAGACTGTTTCTTTAGTGAAAACAATGGGGAAGAGAAATACTGCCCTGGTTTGGACATGGAACTGTGAGAAATCTGACATAATTTTCCAGATGCTTTGTTTTATTGTTCAGATGCTAGAAGGACTAGATCCTACTACTTTTTCGTACTTAATCTTTCTGTTATCATGCATCAGTTCAGCTGATCAGTTCCATTTACTATCAAGATGATGTTTGTTACTGTGATTTTAGTGATCTGTTAGAAGGTAAAGAATGTTGGTTTTGAAAAAGCTGATAATGCTATAGCAATAGTAAGCGATAGCAAATTTATCAATGACTGGTAAAGCTTACCTTTTTCCCAATTGCTGCAGCTTTGCTGTTACTTTTAAGAAACTTAAATGGAGCAAACACCTTTTGATTTCACTTAGCGATATTTCTTATAAACAGGACTAACTCTTACCCAGGATTTGTGTGGTACAGTGGGAATTTCTCAAGCATTCAGCTTACTGAATAGCAGTTACACATTTTGTGCTCATTGAAAAACAACTTAACTCTTCTGGTAAGATAAAGCCAGGAGACAGTGGTGACCACACGCTGATATATGGAAGTTAACTTTTCAGAGTGAACCAAACTGTGAACTGGCTTCGAGCTTTCAGGCTGTGGTCAGAACTTGAAGCTTGTTCCTGTTCTGCTGTGTAAATTTTTTAAATTGTGTATCAGATAGAGTTTGGGGCCATGTGCTCCAGGGAATTAATCACTAGGTCCTTTAATGAAGCCAAGGAAAACTACAAAAGATTTCTCAAAGAGAAAAACAAGTAGAAGAAATACTTACCTGTTAAGTCACTGTTGGGAGTCAGTCTTTTTTTTTTTTTTTTTTTTTTTTTTTTTAAACTCTCCACTCATGGAAAACCTCTTTCTCTTGAGTACAACGTTTCAGAAAGTACGAGGTAATACGCTCATGCCAAGGTTATTGAGCTAATCTGTAGAGCCTGGTTAAGGTAAGGCTAATAATTTCCTTTTAGCCTCCTGCATAGACAGTAGCTTTCTTCTGGTCTTCCCTCTTCAGTGTGAAAACACCACTAAATCTGTCAACTTAACTAGTGAATTCCCTTAAAAAGAAAACAGGTTTAGCAGTTTCGTTCAAGGTCTCTTGGCCAAGTCAGTAGATTTGTCCCTAGGACAAGTAAAAGTGATGCACTGCCAGTGAACTAATTATGTGTAATTCATCATCAGATAGTGGAAACAGTTAATATTCTGGGAATTGGCATGCATTTCACATTTGGAAAGGGGGTGTTTGGTTTGGTTTAATCTCTCTTAAATAATTGCAGACCCTCTAGGACAATGGAATGTAATGTTCTGGGTATGTTTGATCTTTCTAAACTTTGGGGATAGACTGTTTTAGAAAAGGATCAGTCTTAGTGCATTTTGTGCTGTCTCCATGAGATGGATAGATTTTGCACTAGAGTTTCCTTAGAAAAATACTTGTGCGTCAATCTGATTTACAAAAAGTGTTTTGCAGGCTCATCTATTTCTAACCCTTGAAAGTGACAAAGGGTGTGTGTCTCCCAAAATCATGGCTTTGCTCAGGGAAGTGTGTTCTTTTATTAGGAACATCAGTTTTAAATTTTCACTTGAGTACCAAGTTTTAAATAAAATCCGAACAGTTAACCACTATTTCCAGTGCTTGCATGGGTCTACTATTCATTACAAAATGGATACTTAATTATTTTGTCATAAATGATTGTATCTTTAGATCCCAATTTCCAAAATTTACTTAGAATAGTCATTTTTGAAAAAAAAAAAAATTCTACGAAGAAAGTTTTTAACTTATGTTGTAATAAAGGTAAGCATTGTACTTATTGTATCTCAGTCCTACTCTGAAGAAAGAATCTTGGTCTCTCCTAAATATTGAGAAGCATTTAGTTTTGTACCTCTGTTGGATACAGGGTTAGATGCTGAACAGTGTCAGCTCCAGTAAGCAATAAAAAAATCCCACCTTAAGCCAATGCTTTAACTGAATAACACATCTCATTTAGATTTTGACAGCAAGTAAGAGCTGTGTGTTTATCTTGTCTGCCACCTTAATATTTTTTTGAATGACAAATGCCTGTGAAGATGTCAAGGGTTAAACAGCTGTGTTTTTTTGTGTGTTCTTATTACAGTAGGTCACTGAAGGACCTTGAGAGATGACTGATCTGTAGAATTGAGGCAAAGGCTCTGTAGTTATGGTAGAACGGAAATGAAATATAGGCAGAAGCAAATATGACTTGAGTGGTCGCAACAGGGATGTTGCCAAAATGATTGTTGATAATGCAAGAATATGTATTATCTTCTGTCTAAAGGGAAAATAGCTAAAATTATGGGGGTTTTGTTAAAGTAAGTGCAGTAGGCTAGTCTATTGAAGGACAATATGATGTGACATGCAGCACCCTTGTGCAGTAGTATATCTTGAAAATATACTAATAGCAGTTATTTTTAATTAAAGAAAAAATCTTATGAAAAGTTTAGAGAATTTAGTAAGCTTTGAATGTTTGTCACATGTTAGTAAGATTTTCTTATCGTCTGCCTCTTCTCTCTGCCTTTGCAGATTCGCAGACCATCACCCTTCTGCCACAGCACTATGCCCCTGAAGTAGCTGTAGCAAATACTCACTTCCCTTTTTTTTAAGGGAAGCTTTACGTTATTCCCATGTTGCCTGTGGCCCTCAGATTCTTGTTCATTTTACATGTAGACAGTGGCAAATAGAGGTGGTGAATATGGCTGTTTTTTCTTTTTTAACTTTATGTAAGGCATCCATAAAAATCTGTTAAGCAAACTAGCATTGCACATATTGTCCATAGCTTTGTTATCATGAGTGCTGGGCATGCAGACTTAAGCTTACTTTCAGAACAAAAGGTATCACTGTTGTGAGCAGAATGCTAAAATGAGTTTGCATGTTAGAAAGAAAGAAAGATTACATTTCTTGTCTCCATCATCTCTTACTGTGTCTTGAAATACAGAATTAGCTGAAAAAGCCATATTTAGGACAGGCTTTTGCTGAATTTTAGAAACATGTCATTTATTCATAAATGTAAAATAAGCAAACCCTAAAATTTAGGGAAACTGGTAGCTTTGGATTTCAGTGCACGATATTCTCTGTGTACAGTATTAACCCAGATGATAATGTTTACCAGAAGTATCACAAAATTACACATTGGCTAGGAGATACCCCAAAAATGGAAAATAGTAGTTGCAAAATATTGTTGTATGTAGAGTTCCACAGGCTGCAGAATATTTTAGAATGAAAATTTTCAGCAGTACTGAAAATGATCTGATCTGGCGGAAGAGTAATATTTTAATGAATGCCTATAGCATGACAAGAAGAAAGAGAAATTATCAGCAGGTATTTCTTCATCACTTAAAGTGATGAAACTACAGCCGTTACTGCTGTAGCTCTCCAGCTGTTTAGCTAAGAGTTTACAACCTTTATAGGGGACTATATATTACAGACTGTAGAGCAAATGCCTTTGGCCTTAACGTCCTGTAAAGATGTCATTTCCCAGGATTTTTGCATGTGGGACCTTAGTTCTTCTCCATGCAACTGGTGCAAGTCTCCCAGCTCTTAAGAACTTGGGATTTGGTGTCAGTATGGAGGAGTGGCCCACCCTTAGGAGTTGCATCTTCTTCTGTGAGACCTCAATGTCTGTCCTTATCTTGAGAGAGGTTGTGGTGTGCTTTTCTGCCAGTTTCAATGTCTTGAAGGGTTTTAATGTTTAGACTAAAGTTATTAAGAACTTTCGTGTCTGGTTTGGGAGTTATTTGATATAGAACCATCAGTCTCTTGTTCTTAGCTAGGTGACTGTTTTCTCCTTAACATCTCTCCCCTAAGATGAGCCTTACTAAGAGCTGTCAGATTTCCACCAGGCATGTACTGAGGAGCTAGAACATAAAACTGAAGTGCATGTTGGAATAAGTTCTGGAGAGAAGCAAAGTTGTCAGCAAGTATTTTTCCTTTTTCCAAAAGTTAAGCTTCAGCCACGTTAATAATATTTCTACAAAAACATTATTGGGCTAATTTAAGGCAAAATTCTAGAACTGTTATATCCCACATGGCATGAAACATTCCTGCCTTTTTTTTTTTTTTTTTCCTGGTGTATTAACTTCTCACACTGAAAGGAAATGAATTTTAGAAAGAATGTTATACATAAACCATTTGAGACATTCTCTGTTAAGGAAATACCAGCTGTCAAGAAAGATGCAGCCAATGTTGAGTTATATTAAAAGCATTGTAAAGGAAATATTTGTCAAGGAAAAGTGGATTAATTAAAACGTTTTAACTGTTTTTGCTCTGGAAGAAGGTTAGGGAAGTTCTATATAAGCATCTTCTAAATGCAACCATTATTAAAAGCCACCAGTTTATTTCTTCAGATGGAGGTTGACTTAGGTAAGTTGTTCCTTAATGTGGAATAAAGAAATTTTCTGACTACCATGTAACTAGCAGGAGAAAAAAAAGAAAAGAAAAGACTAGGAGTCATTATACTTTATTACCCTCAAATTCTATAAATTTGCTTTCATTGATTCTTCTTGATGGACAGAATTTATATAAAAAAGAAAATAGGTTATGTTTTAGGATTTTCATATTAACATTTTTATTTGAAAATCGGTTCTTTTATGAGCAATTAATAGCATTAGGAGGCATTATTTTGCTTCTGTAGAGGAAAATGGTGAAGTGCACATAAAAAGGTACCTGGACCAGGCATGTGAAACATTAAATGTGATAGGATTTACTATTTCTTTAATCCAGTCTAGCCTGCTGGCTTTAAGGAGTTGTACACTGAATATGCAGATTTATTGTAATTGTTTGAAACATAAGCTTTTGGTTTAATTACCACTTTGCTCTTTTTCCCATTAATCTGTTGATGCTATCAGATCTACCCTGAAATTTAGCAGATACAGAAACAGTTATGTCTGTTACCTTTCTAGATAATGCTCCAGTTTTTCTATTTTTTTATTTAGGTAAAGAGGTTGAAAGGGATGCTTAGATGGTATGATTATGTGACCTACTTAAATGTTGAGGTTTTGATTTTTAGAAAAGCATGAATACTGTATGTGGGAATGTTAGGTCTTCCTTTGTTTAGGATACTGTACCTTTTCATTATAATTATTTCCTGGAAATTCATGAAGATCAGAGTCTTTTCTTTTGTTCCTTGAAAATATTAAAATTATATTTCTCAAGTTACATGATTGCTGTTGGAGACAAGCAGCTGTTGTTACCCAAAATTCTCTTCACACTAGGCTCGTGATCTTAGTCTTTGTTAAAATACCAACAGAAACATAAGTACCAAATGATATATGGGCTAAATTTTTTCATGTCACCCGCATCTCCACATTTGAATTGGCAGTCTGTAATTCCATTAACACATTACCTTTTTTCCCCTTAAAAAAATTATTGTTCAGGATAGCTTGTATTTTAGGAATGCCTTAAAGATTTAAGGAATGCGGTCTGTAGAACCCATTTTACTTGTTGCACATACGTGATGTTGTATATTGAACTGAATAAAGGATTGAAGATGATGATCATCTGAATGTTTCTTTAGTTAAATGCCTCTGTGAAGAATTGGATTTTGCTTTTTACTTGATAAGTGAGACATGTAACATTGTTATTAACAATAACTAATTGTGATCCTTGTATTGAACAGTAAGGTTTCAAGTTGGACACCTATAAAATAAAGAATGTAAAGCTTTTACAGCTGCAACTGAAGCTAATAGCAACTGTGAATTGTGCATAGTGACAAATATTCTGAAAAAAAATTAGTCTGGAAACATCCCAGATCAGGCAGACACATTTTGTATACTTTGTGCTGTGGATCTTGAATTGCAAAAACATAAATATGGTCTGTTGTGAAAATAAATTACTGGCATATAAAACTTTCAGATAGTAGTATAATGAGCATAATATGGAGGAAAAAGAAAAAAAAAGGGGGGGGGTGTGTTGTCCTAGGATTTTAATAGCTTAGGCTAATTTTAGCACTGTACTCTGAGAAAGGGGGGAAAAAAATACAAAGTAATTTCTCCCTGTTAACCCTGCTGTCAAAGCATGTGCATTGTATGAGGCAAGGTTCCTGTTTGAAACAATCAAACAAATAAACCAGCCAGGAAAGAACAGCCTTAATTCTGGTGGTTTATAATTTCTGTATGTTTGATTGTGCAGCTTCAGTATCCCAAACGTTTTTTGAGTGTAATATGAAGGTAACAAGTCACGAACAGTGTGCTGGTGGTGCTGAATGCCCCTGATCTTTTACCTGTGAATGTAGCAAACTAATTATGCTGCAGATGACCCCTTACTAAAGGGGATATTCTCCCTCATGTAAATTCTATGGTGCTGTATCTGACCTAAACGCTTTTCAGGCTGAAACTAGCTATTTTCTGTTAGACTTCCACAGAATCACTTTATGTGTTGTCTGAGACTATGCTTTACTGGCAATCTGTTTTATCATATGCAAGATCATAGATATCTGAGATCAATGCTGACTCCAAAGAGAAGTAACTAGACTGAGTTCCTGAATATAGTATCAAGACCACTAATCATGGCAGCTAGAAAAAAAAATCTGTCAGTATTCCAAGGTATTTCTACAAAGCAATTAACAATTGTAAATGATTCTGCAGTTTGACTGAATTATACAGATCCTACTTTATGCCTTTCACTTAAATCTTGCTTTTGTCTGGAGTGAAATAGTTCTTTGTGTATTTATGTATGCATGATTGGGCATATAGTTATTGTTCCAAGGACAAGTAAGAGGAAAATAGCCTCTTCTAATCTGTCAATTCATATTTTGAAGTTTTCTTTATAGTAAGTAACTCTTATGAAAATTGTATTAGCCATCTAGGACCACTTTGTTTCAATCTCCATCTGATGCCTCTGCAGTCAAGATGAAGGATGTTGATCAGGATGCTTTTCTTCTGAGAAATTAATACTGAACCACTATGCATTGATTGACTTTTGCTGTCTAATTGATGATAGGCAGGTTTGCCCCATCTTTGTTGGCTTTCACAGTGAAGTTAAGCCTAAAAATGTACTTGAAGTTATTTGATCTAGATATATCTTAGTCTTTTATGATATTTACAATGAGACAAAGCTTATTTGATGAACTGGTAGACACCTTTACAGGTGGATAACTGGGAGAGATGCATTTTGAATGAGGTGTGAAGCTTGGATTTTTAGTTTTATCCTAGTTTACCTTATTTGATGGTCAGTTAAATATTTTCTTCAGCTGTTGATCGAGGACACAGTAATCATCTTTACGGATGTATCTGATTACAAATTACAATGAATGTCCTGAATTCCCTGCCAGTGAGAAATAATACCCCTCTGTGCACTTTTAAAGTAAGAACTTTGGCGGGGGGGGGGGGGGGGGGGGGGAATGTTATTGCTACAAAGTATATTTCTCTTATCTGTCCTGCATAATAGAAAGAGACTAAATTATATAACGAAATGTATAACAACTTTACCAAAATTGCAAGTTGTACATGTTCTTTAATAGGGCATCTTGCAGCTGAGTTGAGCTGGTTCTTAATGTATAGAAAAACCTACTTCCAGTTTAAAAGGGTCAGTTATGATATATCTTGATGTAATTTTCCATCTATATGCTTGATATCTTCATCTGACAGTATAGAAGCTAGAGATGGAAAGTTATAAAGAGGAATTATTTGACTACATTAAGTGTTATAGGACAATTGAAAAATGAGTCCCATTAGCCATGTTGTGTTGAACTGCAGCCAGCCATTTTGAAATATTTTAAATCCCTAGCATTCTTGAACAACTGGAGGAGAATCCTTTCTTGATATTCCTTCTAAAAGGGATTATTATTTTTTTTGGTTGTAGTTTGGTCTAAGAATTTCAGTGAAATATCAGGAAATTATTACATTTTTCCTTAGTGACTAATGCAGTCAAACCTGATTTGAAGCTTGGAATCTGTTACCAGTAAAAAAGGCTTATGATTATGCTGTTAGAGGCTTTAGAGCACTTCAAATTCCTTATTTCCCGTAAAATACCTAAAATCCCACCAGTATAAGTCATAAGCTATTTATCTATACACCTTAATTGTATTTGTCGGATAGAGAATCCTGTAAGAGCAATCTTATGCAAAGCTATTTTTGCAAGTTTTATTTTGTTCTGTTCATTATACTTGTCTTGATGCTTTTCCATTTCCAAACCGCTTCAAAGTTTCCAGTTTTATCAACATTTTGAGATGCAGAAAGTGATTGGTCTGAGTGTCTTTGTGCTGTATGGTTTGAAGATAAGATGCATCTGTAGCAGCTGCCCAACTGAAGCCTGAAGCAATGCCAGGACATTTATGCTGAGTTTACTAGAATGGCTTTCTCTACTTTTTGTGCTCTGTCACCATTAATCTCTTTCTTCTTTGCCACGATGTTAGTTATTAAAAATTCTGACATCCTCTAAGAAATGCTTATCAAATAACTTCTCATTCCGTTTGTCTATTATATCCGTTTTGCATACTGCAGATTACTGTAAATTGCTCTGGAAAGCACTATGAAAAAGTAATGGCTTAATATAAATAAGTGAAAAGGATCTTTCAGTTGTTGCTCACGTCCTCTAGTCTACCTAGACGTTTGGTATTGGGTCCTCTTACCAAAATATGGACAGAGAGAGAAATGTTGGAAGATCAGTAAACCTTTTTGTTTTGGAATATATTTACCTTTTCCTAAAGTAATTTGAACTATTTTGTTAGGCCGTACTATGACACAGAACTACAGAGACTTTATACACATTATAAAAAGCTTTCAAATTGGAAACAGTTTGACCTGTTTCCCTCCTCTCATTGTTGGCAATGACTGGTATGAAAATGTCATCTTTATTTTCTTGATCTTCATGTTTTGTCTTTTAATCTCTTGTTAGTTTTTTCTCTCAGCCTTGCAGTATTGCAAAACAACATTATAAGCTTAATTATTTGCGTCATGAAGTTTAAACTGTTTGAAATGAAGCTGAGGACTGGTGAATGTTTAAGTGACTTTATGGTCTCTTAATTTTGCAGCTAGCGGGAAGGTATTTTCAGAAGCATTGCCACAGTTCGGTTTCCTAAAAGTTGACCTTAATTATTCTGGTTTGAGTTAGGACCAGGACCAAAGGAATTACTCTAGTGGTTAAAGATGGAAACCCCTTCATGCTGAATTTGGAGGGCCATAAGCTCTCTTCCTCCCTGTTGTAGAAACCCTGTGCAGCACCTAAAGGGGCACTCAGGGACTTAACTTCCCAGCTAATAAGGACACTCTGGATGCTTCCAGAAATTTTTAGGGTCGAGACCCAGCACAAACACATGCTAGACATACTGGAGAGAGTTCATGGAAGGGCCACAAGGATGACGAAGGGACGTGAGCATCTGACATAGGAGGAAAGGCTGAAAGAGCTGGGACTCTGCCTGGAGAAGAGAAGACTCGTGGAGGGGGATCTTATCAATGTATATAAATACCTGGAAGGAAGGTGCAAAGAGGATGGAGCCAGCCTCTTCTCAGTGGTGCCAGTGACAGGATCAGAGGCAACGGGCATAAACTGAAACACATCAGAGAACACTTTTTTAGTGGGAGGGTCAGTGAGCCCTGGCACAGGTTGCCCAAGGAGGTTATGGAGTCTCTCTCAGAGATATTCATAAGCTGACTAGACACAGTCCTGGGGAACTGGCTGTAGGTGGTCCTGCTTGAGCAGGAGGGCTGGACCAAATGACCTCCAGAGGTCCTTTCCAATCTCAGCCATTCTGTGTGATTCTGTTGTGCAAATGTCATGCAATCTTTATTGGTTTGAGATCACCCATAGGTGATTTGCAGGGGAAGGTGATTCTCCTTAAAATAAAACATACCTTATTCCATTAAAGCTCTCATCAGCTTCAGAGGAGCTAACTACTTAGCTTAAAGTAAGCTGCAGAATAAGGGATGTTATTTCGGAAACAAGGTTCCTTTCCTCTTAAGTCTTAGGAAGCGTGTGAATTGAGAACTGAAGTGGTAGTTTTAGTTCCTGTTAGAGCAATTTAAATGTACGTTGTAACAAAGCCACAATAGGAAAATAATTTTCCTTCCTGAGGGAGGAAGGACAGAAGCACTTGCTGTGTACTGTTTTGCTATAGGTTGTTTCTCCTCTTGTGTAATGGTCTTGTGCTATAAGAAGAGAGAGAAGCACTTTAAATGCAGGAAAATGTGGTCGTTAAGCCACAAAAAAAGAAGAGGTTTCAAGAGCATGCATAGTATCAAAAACAATTTCTCTCATTCTTGATTTTGCTTTCATTTTGAGAGTGACAGTTTAAAGAAAATGATAAAGTCACTTTTCTTTAGTTGACGGAAATCTGCTTGTCGTTTTTGTTATGAAAATGCTCACAATTTGGAATGCTTGTTTATTTTTCACAAGTTTGGAGAGGCTCTAAATTCAGTGACTTCAAAATGTGCCTGTACATTTTAATTGGCCTTCTTGACACACACTTTGTTGTTAAATGAAACATTTTTATTGGCACAAAAATATTTGCTCCACCTATTTTCATTTGCTAGTGGTGGGAACGGTAACATTAAAGGCTGTTTAAAATATATGAAGTGAGTTCTGGGGTCGTTCCCCACCTGTTGTTTATTTTGGTCTATGCAAGAACAGTGAAAAGTAATCATGTTGGTGAAGCTCTGTCATCTAAGTAGTGGTTTTGGAGGCTAACATCACTGTATCTTGCAAGGTGTAGATTTAGACAACTTACACATCAACAGGTTTGGTAGGCTTCTTCAAGCAAAACTTGGGACTTCTGGGATAATGAACAGTGAATGTTGGCAAGAAAGGTCACTTCTTAGCTTTAAAGTAACCTAGAGTACATTGTACAGAATTATGGAACAAAAGACTGTAAATACAAAATACTTGATTAACTTTTCCTTTTCAGAGTGTCTTGACCTTTATTGAGTTCCCGTAGCTGACATTTTTAGACTTTTAGGACTATTTCCTTTCATTATAAAGGGTTTTTTTTTTTTTGTATATTTGCTCCCACATATCTCATTGTCATCTTCTCTGCCATTTGATTTTCTTCAGCTACAACAGCATCCACATTTCATATCAGCATGGTTGCTGTAGTAATGTAGTGTAGTGAAGTAGTCCTTTTATATATAAAATTCTAGAAATGCATTTCTGTAAGTAGATGTTATCTTGGTAAGCAAAAGAAAAGTAGGGCAAACATGAGTAAAAAAGAAAAAATAGCAAAGCTGATAAGCACCTCCAAAAACATTTGAAAGACAGCATAATATATTCAAATTAGGAGTAAATCACATAGGATTCACATCACATTTTTCTATTTTTAGTTTTGAAATTATTAGCTGCATTTTCTATTTAAAGGTAATGACATACTTACTCAGACTTAATGCAAGTGAATCATAGTATTGCATTGTTATTGTATAAAATAGTGATTGCTGGTTGTGTTTCTTATACTCTTCATATTTTGGAGGGGGAAAAAAACAACTTATCTGTGCTCTGGAAGTTGCTCAGACATTTCATAGTCTGGCGTGGTGATGAATAAATTGTACTATAAATAATGCAGGCAACAGGAATACATATTTTTGTTTTGTTAGACTAGACTTCTCCAGTTGGCATCTTTCTTTCCTTTTCTTTACACCCCTTGTGGTGTAAGCAACGTACGGGGTGTACAAGATTATAAATAATTTTTTTACAAGGAGGCATTGCAGACTTGATCTTCTTACGTGATTGTTCATACTGGTTCTACTGTCTAAGCTGGTAGCTCCCAGCTGTTCTTTAAAGGTCATGCCAGCGGTGCCTATTAATATGGCTTTGTCCTTCCTTTCCCCAGTTCCGATCCTGCTGTTGCTGCAGCAGAACAGGAACTTCCTCCAGCTGATTAAATCTTAGTAGCTGGCACCTTGGATGGCTGGCTAGCTCAAGATCTTCCTGGCTTGGAGAGACAGCTTCTCAAGAGCATCCCTTGCTCTATAATAACTGTCTTAACAAATCCCAGACTTAAGATCTAATTTTGTCTTTACTACTTTCTTCCCTTTTAATGCTGTGTTCCTTGAAGCCTTTAAGTTGTTCTACACAATTTGGAGGTGCTGTTCACAGCTAACAATGCTTTCTGGTAAGATATTCCATAAAATGGGAGCTTTTCCTTAGAACAAGATACAGAGTTTAGACTTCTTTAATTTTAATTTAAGGATTCCAGGAGGGGGTGGAGGGTGGTGATGAGAATCACTGGCCACTCGCTGTTAAGAAGGTTACAGGCTTTTAATCACTTGACTCCCAACTGACTACCTGCTACTGATAGTTAGTGAAACTGAGGGTGGGATTTGTACCTTTGTTGCTCAAATGGGCAAGCTGTCTGGCTGCTGTCCTTTTCCTTTATGGATTTGGATTCTCAGCAACAGTGAAGAAGGCTTTAAAGACTGCTGATAGAACAAAAGGATTAGGTCTGTTTATATAGAAGACAAGATCAGCCTGCTAATGAATGATGTTGAGAAGGATATAAGCCCATGTATTTTATGGCTTAAGATAAACGTTAACAGAAACTAAGAATAAACTTGGCATCACTGCCTACTGCAGGCTTTCTTCCTGCACCTTCTTATGAAGTATATGGTTCAAGACACTGTCAGACGGGGTGACTGTGTGGACTACTGCTGATTCAGTTTGGCAATTTCTGTGTTTTTTCTACTGGTCGTTTCTTTCTTCAACAGCATACAAGATAACAAAGTCTCTTAGGTCAAGACACTGTAAATATCATTCTGCATAAATGTTCTGTTAAACACAAGTCATATCTGAGTTTATAGAATCCTTTCTTTCTTCAGCCTGGGCAATTTTCCAATTTTCTGAAGGCAAGCAGCCCAGCAAACACTCCTTCAGACAATTCCTCATCTTTCTCTTTTTTCCAGAATGAAAATCCAAAAATATCAGCAATGGGGGCCAAAATAACAAAGGAAAAGTGGGTGTTGCCACTTCTTGCCAGGTTTTTTGTAAATGTTCCTCTCCTTCCCTGTCCCAGAATAATAACAAAACTTCCCAAAGAATCCACAAAATAAACCAGCCTTTTTCAGCCTCTGATCTAATTCAGAGTAGATGCCATAATGAAAATGCTAGAGAACAAGTACCGTAAAGGGTAACTTTTAATCTGACTCTTAAGGGTTTATTTCTCATCTGTTAAGGTTGTGAGAAATTCTATTGCAACTGTTAGGTCCTTGATGATGCTCAGCTGTTATTCTTGTTTCTAGAGTATTGATTGGGTTGATGCTAGTTGCTCTTCTTTACTTGATAGTAAGGAATCTTAACTGGGGCATGAGTGGATAGACTCTGTAGTTTAGGACAGATGGAGTGAAATACTGTTACGAAGAACTGGAAAACCAGGGGGTACAAGCTCCAGAGAGAGTGATCCTAGGCTAGAGGTTCTCTGATCCATGTGTGCTTGTTCCTCCTCCAGCTTCAGTGACGTGATTAGAAGTAGTAAGTAGGGTGAGGGGGTAAGGTAGGCAGTGAGATCGAGATATCAGTGTTAAGCAGACCGGAGGTGGGATTAGAAACCAAGGCTGTGCTGGCAGAATGAGGTAATACAACTGAAGGGCCAAAGACCACTGCTTTGAGGAGCAGGATTAACAACTAGGACTGAATGACAGCAAGAGGGACAGGAAGCAGTTTTTTAGAGAAATAATCAGGATGTTATCTGCAGCTGCAGAGTAGCTGTTTGGGTTTCTTCTATACCAGATGTGTGTTGCAACCATTAATGGAGTTCACAAGGTTGGTTCTTTGACTCACTGAATGCTGGTGGCTGGCTGCAGCTTGTCTGTCTTGAGTCACATGTGCTGCTGTTTTCTACAGGTCATTCTTATTTTAGTTGAAATTTTTGGGGTTACAATGAATTCACTATTGTGAGAGTTTAAAGAGATTTTTTTTTTTTCCCCCAAAGGTGTTTTACATCAACAAGTCATTGAACTTAATCATGTTCATATGTGTGATAGGAAAGAACAATTTCTTCATCAGTGGGTTTACTGGAGGAAGTTCTGCTGCCTGGGTTTATGTATTCAAACTCTGAGATTGCTGCCTTTTGATCTGTCAGATCTACACGATTAAGCTGTATAGTGCAATTACTGTGAATGAACTGTGCCATGACACATTCAAAGAGCTAATAATTGATTCCTTGAAACCATTTCCACCTGTGTGAGTCACGGTGGGACTTGTGACCTCTGTAAGATGTATTTTGAGGATCCTAATTGTGACCGTTCTTCAGAGGGCAAGTATCTATGAAGTATTTCCAGGTCAATGACTGTCAGACTGGAATTCCCAAACCTAAGGGAACAGCCACCCAAACTGAGACATAGTCTGGAATCTGAGGACCATGTCTGTGTAAGAAAAGAGCTTCTCAGTTCCTGTGCTTCTGCTTCTATTTTGATTGCTAATATAGTTTCTGGGGTTTTTTATTTTGGAGAGTGCAAAAGCTAGAAAATTTGATTCATCGAGTCCAGGCAATGTCTCATTGGAAGACTCCTGGAAAACCACACTTGTTCTGGAGACAAACACAATGTCATTTCAGTAGCTGAATCCTTTTGTGAGCCTCCTGGAAACAAATGTTTTGCATGAGGACTCAATTTTTCTTTTTCTGAATTCATTCAAACAAATTACCCTGCAGACTTTATTTGTGGTAAACTTTTCTTGAGACAGCCTTTTCTTGAGCCCTGTTCAGAATCAAGACTGAATCTGAGTGCTGTTTAGAAGCTGTAATGGTTGTAAGTGTGTGGAACAGGTAGATGTATCAAGCAAAGCACTGTGCCTCAGTCTTCTGAGAAGCTAGGAATATCGGTGGCCTTTAGAGCTTCCAGCTGGTGTTTCCCTCTCTTCTCCAAACTATTGCGCTCTCCATTAAAAAGTATGTTGACCTGGAACAGCAAAGCAGCTTGCTTTTCTTTCTTTAATTAGGTGATGACTTAAGATATTTCCAGAGGAAAGAGGATAATTTGCTTAAGTAAAGCCTATTGATAGTAGGGGTGTTGAGGACCTCCCTTCATCTATAGGGATCTTTTTTCCCCTTCTGTGTCTGAACAATCCCAAGTTTTTGGTTTCTCTAGTGCAGAAGCAAAGGTAGAAGGCTGGCTCAGAGTGTCAGGGAGGGAACTAAGGCATACATCCAAATGATGTTATTGAGACCTTGACACATTTGCTTTCCAGCTGATTGAGAACATGGCCATGAGAAGAACGTGCTTGGGAATTTTCCACCTGCCCATTTGACGTAGGACAAGAAAGAAACTATTCATTTCCTGACAGCATGTCTGAAAACTGGAAGTGGAATGGTTATTTAATGTGTTTAGGTTTTTTGGCTATCTGATTCATAGTTTTTGAATGCTTGTAGTTGCCACTTCTCGATACAATACACTTTTTTTTTTTAATTCGATGAATAAAAAGATGCAACAGACAAATCTTCAGGGCATCGGAGCATACTGTGGTCTATTCTCTGCTTTGTTTTACCTCTAATAGCAGGATAAATAAAAGTATTTTGAGGCCTGTCCTCTTCCATCGAGCCTCTGGGAAAGAAAACAGAAAGGGCAGGGGGGATGACTGAGCATGGAAAATTTTATGAAATTGCTTATGGGTTTCCATTTCATGTGAAATTTCCCTGAATTTTTCTCCATGACTCATTTCCTTCTTGATTCCTTTTAAAGTCCATAGTTTGGGTGTTTTTTTTCTTTTTCTTTCTTTCTTTTTTTTTTTTTTTTTTAAGATGAGTAGGTAGCTTTTTCCTGCCCAATGTGATGTGAGTTTTGCAAAGGTGTATGTTCAGTGCTGAAGTTACTCTGTGTCTTCTGAGTGCTTAGACATTGCAGTCTGTTCTCCATAGGGACAGATGCCCTCTTTTCTCTAGTTTCTCTTTACAGCCTATGGGCAAAGACAGGAAGCAAGGAATGCACTTCCAAAGAAAACGGGATATTAATCAGAGGTGTATTGTGTGAGGAAAGAGGTGGTGGGAAGTAGGATGTTCTATTTTAGCAGATGTCTGTTGATGTTTGCAAAGGTCTTGTATTGGCAGAAGGTCAATGAAAGAATTTGTTTTGGTTTCATAGCTTCTGACTTGCAGTTTTCAGTTCATGTTGATGTACACTCTTCCTGCTGGATATAGACTTCTCTAGAACTCATTCCCTGAAATGCTACCTAGTGCCTTCCATAGTGGTAAGGGTAGCTCTTTTCTGGATTGAAAACTTGCATGACTGATTTCTTTTTATTGGAGGAACAGAAATGTCGAGTGAGAGAGATGTAAAAGGTTGATAGAATGCAAGAGTCCTTCACCAACCGGTAGTCATTGCCACTCATAAAATAAGTTCTATGGAATCCATAAACACTTTATTTACTGTGAATACATCTAGTCTGACTAAACTCTTGGACATGCTTAAAGCTCTACAATACAGCTTTTCTTACAAAGGAAAAAATTCAAGACTCTCAGGGTTCTTCTAGTACCTGTAAGATAAGGCTTACTTCTTTTGTAGAAATATCCACAATAATATGTTCTTCTGGTGCAATTCAAGTTTAGTATAACAATTCAATGCATCTGAAGCATTGTAAACCCTTGAAGATCTTGGCAGCATTTCTTGGAATATCTTATTCCATAAAGGTTTGTATGATCTGATCACCAAACTATCTGAATGCTTTTCGCAGTGAATTAAGGCCTGTCCTCTTTTCCCCTCCTCTCCCTACCCCCTTCCAGGGTTCAGATAAACCGTATTATTTACAAGACTTGAGTCTTTCAAAAAAGCATGTGATCTCCCCAGTGAAACATGAAATTATTTAAATTCTAAATGATTAAACTGTTGGACAGTAAAGCTTAGATACTAGAAGTAAAATTGTGTGCAGAGGTTAATTCAGTTTTGATCCACACATTGGTAGTATCTTTGATTTACATGAACACATACTACTTTTTCTGTAACTAGCTGTTTCCTTTCTCTAAACTTATAAGCAACCAAATGGAGAGCCTTGAATGAAGAATGTTGCTTACTCTTTACTTAGAAACGTACCTACCTGTCCTGCTCATAAGCAGTGCAGTCCTCCTAATGTTGAAAATTTCATGGCTAAACTTCTTCATCCTTTAAGAAAAAGGAGCTTATTTTGTAATGAAATTAAGCTGACTTCTCAGCTAGGCTCTTTCCGTATCACTAGTAGCATAATTTCTTCTAGCTGGATAAATTAATACATCTGAAACAAGTTTGGGATACTTGAAAAGAAATCTTAAGAACAAACTGAAAACTGAAATCCAAAATAAGATTAAAGTAAAATAATAATAAAAAATAAAACTACCCCCACACACCCTCCCACCCCAATATAACTAGAGGAGTCTTCCCTGCATTAACTTACAGCTGTTATGTCATAGGAACTTGCAAATACTGAGAGAAAGTGGCAATTTCCTTGCCTGTGGCAATGCTGGCTTAGTTCCCCTTTCTAAAATGAAGGGAGTTTTCCATCTAGGAATAGGTAGATGTATTGCAGCTGACTTTCGA
Source organism: Aquila chrysaetos chrysaetos (assembly GCF_900496995.4). NCBI lineage: Eukaryota > Metazoa > Chordata > Aves > Accipitriformes > Accipitridae > Aquila > Aquila chrysaetos. Next base: position 5,080,813 of record NC_044016.1, read on the forward strand.
TTTAGGCATATTTATGCATTTCCACATGTAAAGTGTAAATTCTTTGCTTGTTTTGAAGTATCTACATCTAAGTACTGATAGATGCTATTTAGCTGTTTGTTCGACCGGATAGGAACCCTGAACAAAAACTTGCTGCTGTGTTTGATTTTTCCAATCCTGTTTTTGTGTTCTTGTCTCTGAATGTGCAAATACCTATAAGTATTTGTTGAAAGGCCAAGTTCTTGCAAATTAGATGCATCTTCAGAAAGTCCCTTGATAAACTAGGCAAACTAAATTTTCCAGCTTGGTCGCTGTTTACTCTTCTGAATTATGAATAATTTGACTGGAGACAAGTGTGACTGTTGCTGAGCTGGGAGAAAAATTATCCAGTGAATATAGTTGTCATGACAAAAGGAAGAAAATTTTTGGAATCAAAGTGACACTTAAAATGTTACCAATTTAATGGCTGTATTAAATAGTCCATTATTAAGGACTGGTAGGCTATTACTAATGTATTATGTATATAAAGAGTGTGTATGGGGCAGGCGGTTGGGTACTCACGGCATTAGTAATAGATTACATCTTTGAGACTATTACAGGGTAGCAGGTTAACCTTACAGCATAGCGAGTAGGGAATCTGTCTGATGTGTGTTTTATCATCTGTAGGTTACTCTTTTAAATTTATAACTTCTTTTGAAAATAGAACTGGCTAAGGGAAAATTTTAGTGGTCATAACGATGCTTGCCCAGTGTGCATCTGGTCTAGGATGGTCTTTGAATACATATCATTATATGGAAAATAAGTTTGGTTGATCAAATTCAGTAGTGTTTGTAATGTGTTTTACTTAGCTGTTCATGATATATCATTATGTTTGTCCAGTTTATCTACATGAAGACTGAAATTTCATGGTTAGCTTGCAATTATCTTTATGAAAATAAAATTATTAAACCAAAATATGGGTCAATAGCATAATAGTGGGAGATGTTAGATATCCACGTGCTGGTATTTTCAAACAGGGCAACCTTTTGGGAGGTTGTTCTGGAAAAATTATTGTTGGTTAAGTGAACTGAATTGAATAGCCTTCCATAAACGTTTGATTAAATGATCTAATGCTATCTTCTTTAAATCTGGCTTTAAATTTTGAGGAGGGCAAGCCCATGACAATTAAAATACAGTTTGAATCTAACACAGGTTTTCCAGATTTCTTCTGGTGGCATTGATGGAAGAATATTTTTTTGTATGTTTTAAGTCAGCAGGAACAAACTGAAAGAAAACTGAAGAGGGAGCTATTTTGCAGAAGCATTTCATTTTGCAAACAGTATTTTCATCACTGAAGTTTGTTATGAGTCTGCACATGTTTAGTCACTTCTTGTATGTGAAGAAAAAAATGGCAATTTCCATTGTCACTTCTTCTCCATTTCATATGTAAATGTTAGTGAGTCTGATAACCTGGGTCTTGAACTGATCTCTAAAACAGCTTGAAAGGGCTAAACTTCTTTATTGGCTGAAACTCTGTTCAAAGCTCCAAGCTGTGTGGGTGTACAGCAATAGTTGCATGTTCTTGTAGGAAAACCTTTATTCATAACAGGAAACTCTTCCAGGGCATCCTGTACCTTCTTCTTTCCCTCCCTTTTCTCAGAAGAAAAACTTGAAAAAATATTGCCTGCATAGTAATTTGCATTTGGAGGGTTGCAATGTCACAAATACGTGAGGAGAGTGAGGCATCCCTGAGGTTAAGTGTCTCTTTAGCTTTTCCTACTGTGAGTGCGAATTTTACTCGGTTTTAAAATATTAACCCCCTGTAGATCAAGCCTCCATGGAAATAAGGTGTGTGTGTGTGTTTGCTGCTTCATAGGAAAAGAAAGTGGAATTTTCTTTTGTGAAATTAGATTATAGAATCAGCCTACTGAATGGAGTGAGACGGGATGGGGAATGAGGGGAAATAATTCCTGTGACCCAACTTAAGGTGCTTATGTAAATGCCCAAAATGAAATGAAGGAAATCCTTCTTTGACAGATTGGTACTAGGCTTGGCAAATTCAAAATTGCATAAGGTAGTTTTGATCCAGGATTTTAAAAAGTCTGTACTACTTTGCTGGTATGAAGCAGAAGGCAGCTATTTTCTTTTCAATTTAATCTTTTCTCTCAAATATTCAAAAAAACTAAACCACCAAACCCTTACTGCAGAAACACAGTAATGTTATTGTAATATACATACCAAAGAGGTGAAAGCTGACTTAGAAGGCAATTCTTAAAATTGCTTCAATTCTTTTGATTTCAGTATCTATTTAAGCTAAAACATGTGAAGAAACCTGCTCCTTTTACATAAGCATGTCTTGCTCTGGAAGCTGCTTGTGGTTTAATGTTTCATCACAATAATGGCAGCTTATATGTGCTGCCAAGAGACTATTACTTTTACTTCTTGTGATCAGGCTGTTCCAGTGAGATACCTTTAAGGTGAGAAAAATGCATATTTAACAAATCCTCTCATCACTGCTTATGCAGTGAGCGAGCTTTGTGTGAACTTCTTACTCTATTTTGCCAAGCGTAATTTCTGATGTTTCTATGGAGCAAAGTTTAATTAACAACAACAAAAAAAGGATAAAATAAAACCAAATACTGGAATCAGATGTGATTTACAAGGAGAGGCTTTAAAAATGGCTTATGTAAATAATAAAGATTATTTGATTGTAAATACTGTAGTATGTCTACAAAAAGTGTTTTGCTTTCTGCAAGGAAATCAATGGGAAGATTCATCTGATGTTGTTAGAAACTTATTTATAAAATGGGTTGTTCCATAATAAAACCTTGATACTTTGAATTTTTTGTTTTTATCCCCTAATGGTACTCCTTTCAAAGCACCAGCTGCAGCTTTACCTGCACATTGTTTGCCTAATGAGAATATGTGAAAGAGCAGCACATGCTGGGACTAGTGCAGGGCTATGTGTGCTATTTGACCAGCCAGCTGCTTCCAAACAGAATTTATATGGCTACGTTATTTCAGTGTACTCTTTGAAAAGACTGTTAATTTGTCATATGATTAAACTGGTGAAGATGGGGGAGGATCTAAAAACGCTGGCTTTGGTGACTATTGCTGGCTTACCTTTTACAACAGAAACTAACAAAGGTGTAATTCTTTTTTTTTTTTCTCTTGTTCCCTCTTCTCTGTAGCAAAAAACCCCAAACAATCAAACTGAAAGAAATTTGATTGAATAGTAAGTATGAGTAGTAATATCTTTATTAAAAATGGAATTACTGTATGCATTGCCCATAAAACTTTCCTAAATATTGATGTAGAAGGTTGTTTACATTTCTTGATATATTCAAATCCAGGGCAGAGGGAAAGTGAAGACTTAAAGAGTAGTTTCATGAACATTTGTCTTCAGTATATTTTTATGAATACTCTGTTCTGACGTTCTCATCAATATATCAAAATCAGTTATCAGATTTAATTGCTCAGCAGTCCTTGACATCACTTAGTCCAATGATTGATTCCTCTTACCAGCATTACTTTAATGATAGATCTGTTTGATCCCAAAAGAAGAGATCTTTTAAAAGTTGTGAAAGCTTCTTTTCTTACTGTAATGTTTCAATAAAATGTTCAGCTGTGGCTGAATTGGAAAGGAAACACATGTTGTTGTAGCTTGTATCTATGTTGGAAAAAAATTTTCAAGATCATAAATCTTAGCTGTTGTTGAAAACACTGTGCTTAGCAGGAATCCATGTTTCCTCAAGTTGTTTTCAAATTTTCTCCTTGCTGCACTTTTGAAAACTTTTTTACAACCAGCTCTACCCCTCCTTCAGTAAGTTAGACAAGGGTTCTTGGGAAGGATGGGTGATGGAAAACTCAGGCTCATATATGCCTGAGTCAGTACATTAACCTTCTGGGTTGTAATTGGCTTCAAATTGTCTTCGTTAGAAGGCATGTTGTTTTGCCTAGTTTAGCTGTAATGCAGGGCTTTCCAATAGCTCTAGGCTTTCCCTTTGACATAGTAGGTTCCTTTATTCCCACTGCTGTGTTGTTTTGGTTCTTTCTGTCCTCTCTCTCTGGCTGTTAATCTGTGACAACAGCAGGAGCAGGTGAAGATAATTTGTGTGAGAAGAAAGTTTTGAGTATTAAGCAACTTTATGTAAAATTAAAAATTTTATATTTTAGCCTTGAGAAATTATGGGCTTCATCTAAGTCATGTGTGTTAATCCAAGTATATAACTGATACCGTAACAGCCTGGGATTTTTCTCGCAGCACATTTGTAGGTACCATAGTAGAAGTTGCAAAGATTTATCTTCTGTTTAAACTATGAAAAATGTATTCTTAATCTTTAAATAAACCAATATAATTCTCTGCATTTCTGTGGAGAGCTTTTAAGGCCATCTACATATTAAGAGCTACCTTCATGGGAAGACAGTGCTCTTGCGTAAATTCAGATCAAAGTACATACAAGAAATCATGTTTTGTGTTAAGAGTGGAAGCACTCAGAAGAAGTGTCAGCATATGTTCCCCTGTGAAAGTCAAAATTAAGAGTTTTTAACTTAACAATCACCGTTTAACTTTTTCAGAAGTGTTATTCCCTCAGTTGTTGCTCAGGGTGGTCCTGCTGAGGAGAGAAGTTAGAACTCTGAAGGGCAGGACCCTTGCCTTGCTTGTCACTGGGGCTCTTATTTTAGTGCCATTGTGGAGAATTAGGTTTAAGACCCTGATCAGTATGAGTTAAGATATATAGGAGGGAATGTTTCTCACGTAGGTGTCTCCACTAGAATAGAAATTCACATACTGTTCATTCTGCCCATGAGCTTGGAAAGCAGCATCCCTGCATGTCGTCTTGGTTTTGTGCCTCTGGGAAAGATGGCAAGTTGACCCAACTGCCAGTTAATTAATTCATAACATTTTAGTAAAGAGTTGGAACAATTTTACTGTCCCTTGTTTGATGAAGGTCTAGTAACTATAGTTTCTCTAAATAGTTTTCATGCTTTTATTAGTATTTACTTACGTTGGCATAAATTAATAGCTTTAATAGCCTCCAAGTGATAACTGTGTAGTATTAGGTCTTCGATCTTTGTGTTGCATCATCTGCTATCACTACTCTTGCTCTTGTTTATCAAGCTGTTTGCTTGATGGTCATGCTGGCAACAAAAATATTTGAGCTGAACATTTCAATATAGGATAAGATAGTTGTCTGTTCCATGCTCAGATGAAAAATGTCACTTAGCTCTGGGACATACAAATATTTCATAGTCAGTGCTGTTACTTTTAATGCTGGTGCTTCTGTGTTTGACTTTGTAGCTGTGCTTGTGATGTTTTTTCTTAACTTCAGCATGCCTTGCAGGCATGCCAGAAGTGGATTAATTTTCTTGAGGCTGTATTGTTTGAATGCAAAGTGTCCCAGTATGTAAAGATATACTGTCCTTTGGTTATTTGGGAGTACTGAGAGTTTCAGCACTGTTTACTTTCGTAAGACACAGGGAGAAGCCTCAAACCGATGAGGAAGAGAGGGAAGTAGAATGTCATAAGCATCTGTTTTTGACAAGTCCGTGATTATTAATTTCCCCAATAAAAATATCACCTCCACAGTGCCCATTGCAATGAGCTCATTAAAGGCATTTCAAGAGCTGTGATTGCATTTGGGAATTCTTCTGCAAATGCAACTAGAAAGATATACGTGCTTTCTCATATATATCCTTAGCCAGTTGCCCGGGTACTTCACTTATTAATGAGCATATTTTACAGCTTGAAGATAAGCTCTTCTAGCTTCAGTTTCTGTGATCCTAGTATGCTAATCAGAAATAGCGGATTCTTTCCAGGAATTCTGTGGTTTTGTATAACCATTTTCCTGAAAGGTCAGGGCACTTGGTAAAAGGGGAAACATATGCCAGGGTGTGTTCCCACTTGGAAATAACTGAGAGAATGCTAGATCTTCTTAGAAGAGAAATTCTTGTAGCAATTAAAAAAAGGGGGGGGGGGAAGGAAAAAGAATCCTTGTAATGAATTGTTAGATCATTAACTCTATATCTGTCTGGCCTAAAGAAAAGTCTAGATACAGCTGATATTAAACATGTTCCATGACTATAGAAACTGCTATGAGAAGATTCCTGATTTAGATATTTCTGGTAGCATGGTCTGCACAGTCAAATGTGGATAATATCTTCCTTTTTTGGGCATGATTTATCTAGTGCAAAGATTAAGTCATTGCATTTCCTCTTAGATTCCTCTTTTATTATTATTTCTTTTAAGGGGGAGAGGGGATACCAATAAATAACCTTCTCTAGACTGTGTCTACCTTGTCACCTGTCTCCTTTATCTTCCACATGATGGTTTTGGTCTAGGTCAGGGTATTCTTTATCTTCTGGCCTCTCATCCCCGATGTGTGAGCAGCGTAGTTTCCTTAACTATCCAAACAATTTTTTGCTTCAATGATCACAGTTTTTAAAAAGTTGATCTTTCTTTTTGTTCCTTTCCCCTATCACTTTGCAGTTTCTAAGGCACTTTTGTAGCAACATGAGCAGTACTGAGTCGGAGACTGGAAGTGGTCAATTGGTCTATAACAGTGCCCCAAACGTTGTTGGGAGGCTCTTTAACTCTTGTGAGGCTTTCCTTCATTTCTCCCCTTTTTTTCCTAATAGCTCTTGTTAAGCTAGACCATTGCTCACATGTGTAAAATCTAGTAGTCCCTGAATAGCTATAATGGGTTATTTCCCTGACTAGGTCACTTGCTGTTCTGTCATTATTTCATGGACACTTTATTCTTGGATTTGCTAGCATCTATGTTTCTGCCACAGCATGTCTGTCTAATGAATCTGCAACTGCCAAATGTATTTGCAGCTGACTTGAAACTCATTCTTACTGTTACATTGACTTGGTCTTTGTGATGGGAAATAAAAGACCTATTAAACCACTTCTAATTCCTTTTTTATAAGCTCCTTTTGGTTCTGGCAAACTTTATTAGAAACTGAGATTCTGTTTCAAACGAGCTACTATTTTACATAATACCAAAGCTAAAAAGCTAAAAAATCTTAGTGTTAGATGTTGCTTTTTTCCATTTGTCTTCTGGCAGCTTAGTGAAGTATTGCATAAGCACTGGCAGATAACTTCCCCGGTTGCTTCAGCATTGAATCACTTTATTTAGCTTCCTATACTGGTAATTTGTTATAGGATAAAACGACCTTGCTAAATGTTCATGCAAAACATTTTGTTACTCATTTGTCAGTAGCACTGGGCCCTTTGCATCTAAATGCAAAACACTTTATAAGAATCCAAGGTCACTCATATCTTCCTATGTGTTTGAGGGACCAAAGCCATTAAGCTTTAACAAGAAACATGAGTTGCTTTATTATACTATATTGGTAAAACATTTTCTGGCTTTGAGAACACTTAAAGTTTGAAGAAAAATGTTGTGTGTTTTATAGAAGCAGATTCAGTAGCCCTGGAACCAGAAGCAACGTATCTGCATCAGCCTGCCACTGTGCATGGGCTGAGAATCCCTGCTGAGACACGGAGCTTTATTAGCTCAAGTACAGATCTGTCTAACTTGGCTGTGCGTCTTCCCAGGCAAAGCTTGCATCCATGCACAGCACCGTGCAGATGCGTGAAGGAAGTGTTTACGCTGTGAAATGCAGCGCTCTGTTAGAAATGGCTTTGAAGACCTGGATAGACTTGAAGCCCTGAGGACATCCCTTTGGAGTTCTGTCAGAAGAGAAGCTTCCCTTTGTAGCTGGTGGAAAGAAAGAATTACAGAGCTGAAGATGGGGTTAAAGCTATGGTTCTTAACACTGGTTTGTAATGTAATCTTAGAAATATCCAGTTATGCTGTTGACTGATCTTGCTGGTAAGCTGTGCAAATGAGATTTGAAGGCTGTTCTCTAGAAGGCTCTGAAAAGCACAGCAGAACTTCATCTCTTACTGTAAGGTCTTGAAGCAGAAATATTATTAGTTAGTAGTGGGACAATAGTTTGGCAATGTGTGATTTTCGGCTATATCGCTTTGGGTGTTCCATCTTCACCAAAACATAACAGATTGAGAACAGGATTTCATGTCCAGAAATGGAACAAATGCGAATAAACTGTTTCTGCTGCTTCTAGTGGGAATGAAACATTTGTAAATTTTCTGCAGAACTACTGCATTTTTCCTCTTTTGTTTCAAAGCCTGCCAGGTAACTGATCTATTGTTTCTACTATGCTTACCTTGGAAAGCAGCCAGCCTGTAAGCATAACTCACTAGAAAACTACAATTTTTGTGGCTTTTAAAGTTGTTATAAACATGGGATATTTGCTGATGTGTAAGTATGCTTCAGAGTGCTGTGTATTCCTGATACAAAGGCAGCCCGGCAAAATTTCAAGTTCTCTGAAGTATGGAATTTTCCAATCAAATGGCTAGAACATTTTTAATGTTATTTGCAAATAGTTTTTTTTCTTTGATATTTGTCTTGGAAATATATTATAAAAAGCCTGACACAGTTGCACAGACTCAAAGGTTTGGCAGAGATATGCAATTGACAATAACAATTTATCCTTATTTTTATTAAAAAAAAAAAAAGTGACATAAATTTGTTTGTGGGCACAGTTCTCTGTCTCTCGTACAAGTACTGTTTAGCCAGAATGACTTATGTGGTAGAAAAATGAAGATAAGTCTCCAGTTTTTCTTTTCAGCCCTGTAACAATTCTGAGAGTAGATAAAATCCATAATCTGATCTTGCAATCGATTCTAGGTAGAGACTCACTGGCTTCAGTAAGTTTGCTGGTGGGATTTTTAGCATGGGGCCTGCTGAAGTTTTACGGCATGTAATGTGCTACTAAGAAAAGGAATAAAGTAGTTTAGCAATTGCCATTGTTTTACATGTGATGGCTGTCATAGTATAAAAGATATTTAAGAAAAAAAAGAAAAGCTGCTTTGGTTAAAAAAAAAAAAACTACACTGTAATATTACCCATCCAGAATCAAATTCATTTGTAGCATACATTGTGGCTGGAAAAGGAGGAATTCTTTGGGTTAATATATTCTGTTCTGAAACCAAGAGAGGTTTTTGTAAAGTATGGCCACAAATACAAAGTTCTCACTGAAAGTTTCTCCAAGCTGGATACCTTGCTTAAGGCCTCTGAAAATCTGCTTTTACATCCCCTCTTTCTATTTTCGTAATTCCACTCTTCAGAATAATATGAGTTAGCATAAGTTTTCTGTCGTGCTGTTACTGTCCTACTGATGGTTGGTGGTTTTCATAGCTTGTTGAACAGGCTGTTTGAATTTTGTTCATACGCGTCTCCTGTATTTCTTTTGGGTTGTTAACCTGATGAGAAAATTCTGTCTTGATGAGGGTAGAAAAGCCATTAAAAGTTTCATGGGTGTATCCTTACACAGAAGGGAGTTGTGAGTTACTGTTCAGCAAGTAGGCTGAGAAAAGAGTTTATCTTGGAAATGGTGAACACAGCAAAGCTTTTAGAAGCTTGGAAATTCACCATTTTTTAAAATGGTACATTCAGGATCTGTTGCAGTGCATATCAATAATTTGAAGAGCTTTCACTGTTCTCAGGGAGTGATTTTGGTTCAAGACAGTGGCAGAGATTTTAAGATATTCCAGTGAACGCTCTTACTAGTTTTGTCTTTGAGTAACTTCTTCAGCAAGGAGTCCTTGATTTCTGTTGCCCAGCTGAGGATTTTATTGTGAAACAGGTACTTCCAAAATTATAAATGCCACCCCTCCCTGCCAAGTGTTGGGGTGCTCTTATGCAGGGGGAAAAAAAATTTGATTTATTGGTTTGTAGCATCTCCACTTACAAAGTGGAATGTTTTATCTGGTTTTCATAATTTTCACTTGGATTTGTTATCTGTCAAAGTTGATCAGCTTTTTGGTCTGTTGTAGACTTCTAAAACCGAGGACTTAGATTTGCTAGCTGTTGACCACAAGTAGCTTTTTTGTAAAGTAGACTGGGCTTAGAGCTGACCTGCAGGTTTTACGTAATATACCTAATAAAACTCCAGAACTGACCACTACTGCATGTTTGTTGCAAGGTTATGGTTGATTTTTTTGTTGCTGTTTTATTTAAAGATGGGATGAAGGGGATGGGGGAAGTACAACAGCTGTTCTTCATCTGCCAAACCTATTTTTGATGAATTGTCAGCCAGGGCACTCCTTTTGTATTGGTTGCTGTTTAATACAGGCTTGTGGGGCCACAGTAACTTGAAGGATAGTATAGAGAACAACTATATGGATGGAAAGCCATGAAGAAGTAATTAAAAATTATTTGTGTCTGTGCAATATGCATAATAAAAAACTGAGGTAGCTTTTGGTAGAAAAAGCTCTTATGCAGTTCTTCTTACAGCAGCTCAAATTTGTCAATTCATCTAGATTTTCTGAATATAGTAAGGAATAAAAGCAAGCTACTTTTTTTTTTTTTTTTTCAGGAAGCAGCTGTAGCTGTTGCTTGATACTCTCTTACAAATGATTTTAAATACCTTAACTCATGCTCTTATTCAAGCTTTATTGGTCTAATAGTTGTCTGGAGCAATAGTGGAAAGAGTACAGGTAAACAAGAGTGAAAAAGCATCAGACTGATTTGATGTCTGTACCCTGACTGAATTACCTGCTTACAGTATCTAAAGGCTGTACTGCAAAGAATCTCAGCCAGTTTTTTTGCATTTGGAAAGACACAATTACTTGGAAGAGCAAATTAAATATTCTATTAAATTTTTTTTATTGAATTATAATAGATTAAGTCTTGGCAAATAGAAGATATAATAAATTGTAAGATGGAGTAATAATCATATTTTATTGGTAATATTTACGGAAATTACTCATTAAGTATTGTACTTTTAATTTTGTGCATGTGTAAGCTAGAATCTGCTATACTGTTAGAGAGATTCAGGGATGTGGTTTGTGATAATAATTATCTTCTATTGCCCTATCCTATATTGTTTTATGATACATGTGTTAAATCTCTTAAATGCAAGAACTGAATAAAAGGGAAGTAGTTTTAATGGTCAAGTGTCTGTTTCTTAACTTGTTTTTTATGTGATAGTGATCAGTGCCATATTTGTATGTTCCTTAAAATACTGAAGTGCCCAAGAGAAGGATCAGAAATAAAATGTTGTTCGTAAAGAGGTCTGTGGAGACTGATGGAGCTTCTTGCCTGTATCGTGTGGGCTACTGATTAGAGTGGGTATTTGTGCAATTAATAATTCAGCTTCGTCCTGTCATTGCTTCCCATATAACCTCTGCTATTTCTGCAGTTCTTTTAACTGAGACACAAGTGAGAAGTTACGTGATCAAAGAGATGGGGTAAGTTGTAGATCTGGAAATACAATTGAGTCAGTCTGCAAAAGCTTGCTGTAAGCAATTTTCTTTTAAAAATACAGTGCTAAATAGAAACTAGTTTCTTGCCCTGAGTGCAAGAATTGGTAAAAATTTCCTTTGAAATGTTGTTATGGGAAAAAACCCCATAAAATGCTCAAACAGAAAAGCCTGGTGATTTGTTGGACTTGAAATGTTCCGCTAGAATGTGTCATTTCCACTGAAACTTTGCCTGGCTGATGTTTTGTCACTTGGCCACCTGCTTGGTGGTTGCAGAGACCTCTGTGTTATTTGCCTTGCAAGCTGGGAAGAATTGTCCAGCTGCCTGCTCTCCTGTCTAGCTGATTTTGTTTAGTAACCTTAAAAACTAGTGAACTAGGTAAAAGTCTGGGTCAGTTGTTTGATGGCTTGTTTAATGGACACCTGGGAAGTTGGTAATCTTTGTTCCCCTCTTGCCCATCTCCTTGAAGTCCAGTTCACTGAGATGAAAGGTTTTAAATTTTGTTGTGAAAATTGCATCTTCTGACTTGGAAATTATGTTTCAGAATGCAAAATTGAATATGGGAGCCGGAATTTCCAGCTCACCTCTTTCATTTGCTGTGCTTAGAGGAAATGCAGAACTAAATTAAGTCAGTCTGCAGTTAACTGCTGGCTTTCTTTGCAGAACTGTTGGAGAAAGGGCATCGTTCACTGTCTGTATGAGTTTCTGCATGATTTTAATTGAAGATAACGTTTACCTTTTCCACTGGTAATTGACTGAAAGAAGAATTAAACCCCATGCCTAGTATTCCCCATTCAGTTCTTGAAGACTAATGAATGGTTTTATTGCCTGTGCTGATTGAACGGAAACATACTGACCAGTAATAATACAATGTTGTTTTATTGATACTAAAGAGCATTTCTTTATTTTTTCAGTAGTGTAATAAAACCTGATTTGCTGACTGCATAGTACTAAGTGCTTAAAAATCTCTCTAGTTACCAGGCAGCTGGCACTGTTTGTCAGGTAGTATTGCTTAATTCCATACTCTAGGTTAAATCTTGTTTTACATTGAACCTGGAAGACGAATTAACCTGTTTGTACAAGAACTTTGAATTAGCCAGGAACTGTTAAGGAAACGTGAAGCGCGTGGTGAGTCTTGACTACTGTGAAACTTCTAGACCTTTAATTTTAGAACTTTTTAGTTTCTTACCAGATAAACTTATTTTGCATGCTTTGCCCACTTATAAGCCATAGAAGTAGTTCTGAAGAAAATCTAGTTTTGTTGTAGAGAACAGGCTGTTTAAAACCTTTTGAAATCATCATCATAACAAGCTGTAGTTTGTCATTCCAGCTGTACCTTGAATAAAAGCATGCAGATGATAAGCAAAACAAGCTGAAATCTGATCACAGGAAGGTGTCTCTGCTTTATGTTACTATGCAAACACTTCGTTTGCATAGAATATTGAAATAATTTCAAGCAAATATTCTAATAAAGATGAAGTTTATAAAAATGCAACTGTTTTGGAAAGTAATTTGTCCCATTGTAGCCAAGAATTTTTAAAATTAACTGAAGTCTAAAACAAAAATTGTATTTTAAGAATTACTGTTTCCCGTTACCTGGAGACAGAGCATGTTTTCCTTCTGCTATGGCAACGAGAACATGTGAAGTACAGTACCCCAATAACTTGGAGTTCTGCCACAAAATAGATGAAGAACTACAAGCCCAGTATGAGGGTGCTGTCTTTCTCACTGTTTGCAGCTTTCAGCCTGAATCTTAAAATAATTTTGACTGTCTTCCCACACAGCAAATGGAAAGTGGCTTTAAGATGCATAAAGGCCGTAATACCTGCTAAATCCAGTGCTGAGAGTAGTTGCTGCTTTAGGAAGAGAGAGTTGTCAGCTGCAATAAAGGAATACTTCTGTACTTTGAAAATGTTTGGGTTCTGTTATTCAGACTTCCTGTTGAATCCTTTAATTCATTTCTTGGGTGTCTCATCTCTGACATGAATCGGCTCAAATTTTCTTTGTTTTAGATCATTTTACAAGTCCTCATTAAGTACTCCTTTCCCTTTGAGATTACGTAGTTGGTTTTTAATCACGTTTTGAAGCTGCAGGCCTGTATTTTGTATTGGTTTGTAGCTGTTGCTTCACTTGTTGAATGCATATGTTAGATTTGGGGTGGCTGACATATCTGTAAAGATACCTTTGTTTCTAAGCGAGGTGTTTAAGGGGCTGAGAGATGCGAAAGGATGATAATAGAGTCAATTCCCTGTTGTCTTTGGTAGTAGGTGTCTGGGAATTCCTCAGGCAACTGACACAATGGCAAGCTGGGTACAGCAGCCCTTGTAGTGCCAACACGAGTTGACACGAGCGTGCAGAGCCTGGCACGCCAACCGTGCAGTCCTCAGCGTTACGGCTTTCCTTTTCAGGAGGGTGTGTGGACACTTGGAGCGTGCTGCTCTTCACCTGCCCAAGCAAGCTGGTATTGCAAAGGTGGGGGGACGGGGGGAGGAATGGGGTGTGTATGGGAGAGGTATGGCTGCGTCGGGGTGGGAGATGTGGGATGCGGGGCTGGGAGGGGGGTTGCTGTTGGAAGGGAAAGAGCTGAGGATACAGAGCTGAGCAAAGACGGGCAAAAGAGGGTTTGTTGGGCAAGTTGCAGCACTGTGTGAACACGACTGTACTGCTTCAGAGACGGGCGATTCCCAAACCGTACTGAAGCTTTAGCAGGACACAAAGTTATGACTAATTATTTTGTCTGACCAGAGCTGGCTCTGTGCAATTAACGAACTTGTGCACTGTACTCCTAGCCGAGGAGGTGCTGGAGCTGGCTCCCTGTGGCACTGCTTGAGTTAGAGAGGGCACACTGCTTCAGCAGGGCAGCTGGTCTGGCCAGCGTGTCAAATCCAGGCTGGGGCTTCAGCCTCCTCTCTGCCCTCCCTGCTTGACACACACGCAGAGCAACACTTCTGCTGACTAGCCCAGGGCATGTGCTGTTGGCAGCCAACCCGCCCAGCAGCTTGTGTGACGAATACCCATCCTCGACTGTTGGCTAAAATGAGAGTATATGTAAATGTTTCTCAACTGACATGCGTAGGCAGATGCATTTTAAATCATGTAACCTATTGTCTGGGCAGTGACTCCACCACATGAACCCACAAATGAAAACAAATGGGTTGAGTGTGTTAACAATTTCACCTTGTTACTAAAATGAGCTTGCTGAGCACTGTTTTCAGAAGGCCAGCTGGATGGTTACTCTCTGCTGTAAGTTCTTCATGTTATCACAGGCTTCTCATTTTGCAGTTTTGCTCAAATTCATTAAGAGGGAGTTGTTTTTCTGTTCTCACACCTGTTTGCATGGCATCTGCTTTATTGTGGTGGGGGTAATTCAGAGACAAAGTCTATCCATTATTCTAGATAAATGCATGTGTATATGTGTAAAGATATGTAATGTATTATATATAAGCAATAAGTAAAATATGGTATGTATCATACTTTAAAAATGTGGCTGGAAGAGCTAAATGACATGGATTAAAAACATACATGGTATCTTTCGTGCCTAGAAATAAACACTGCAGTGTTTAGTGGAAAGCAGTGTAACATATATGTACATACTGTAATGGGGTGCAGGTTGAAGAAGAGAAACTTCAGAACTTCCTCAGCTCTTTTCCACAGCTCAGATACCTTCATTAAAAAAAATTAATTTTACAAGACGGTCTTTCACATAAAATACAGAAAAGATTTTTTTATTATTATTTTTATTAAATATTTTGGCTCTGTGCTATAATTTGAGGGAGAGAGCAGTGTAAACTGTGAAAAGCTCAGCCTGTACATAAGTGACCTACACTGCTTTCCTAAGAGTTTGGGAGGATGACAGAGCGATGTCTTGTCTCATTAACTCTGTGGTTACCTGTGTGTAGAAGTCAAATACTTGGAACTGGAACGTGTGCCTCTGTGTTGTCCCGCAGCTGCTTGGAGCCAGGGTGTCTGTCTGGAGGATGTCATTGCGTCTGACTCGATGACTGGTGGCTCTGAGCAGCCTCGCAGAGGACCGGAGTGGCTGGCTGAAGCTAAATAAACTTGTGTTCTGTGTCTGCTAGTGGGTTTTACCTGTTTGAAAGCTGCCCATAGATCTTTCTTGTTGTTTCCCTGTGTGTATTCCTAAAAAATGTTTTATTAGGTCAAGCACATTGAATTTTAATCCACTCTGCTGCCTTTTGTAGTAGGTCTCAAATCTTGATATGTCAGAAGGCGGCCTTTTCTTCTAGTCCTGCTGCTATTAATGATTTTCTTTGCCCTTTCTGTTGTTTCTGTCCTTCTCTGTTTGTTTTTTTTTTTTTTCTTTTGTCCTCTGCTACCTTTATTTCGGACTTTCCCCAGGCAGGTTTGCAGTAACAAATAGAAGGTGGCAGTTGGAGCATTGTTTCTTCAGTGCAGTGCTCTTCAAGGATCCATTGATATGTCAAAATTGATCCTACTTAGTGTGTACATATGTGGACAGCTGGTTATTTAGTTCCTGCTTTTGGCAGGAAAGAGAGGACTTTATACTCAGGGATGTAAATAATGTGTATTTGTTTGAATTCAAATGTTATTGTGTTAAAATCTTCCTGATATACGGTCCTGGTTTCAGCTGGGATAGAGTGAGTGAGCGGCTGCATGGTGCTTAGTTGCTGGCTGGGGTTAAACCACGACATAATAGCTATCAGCAAACATTTGTATTTAGTGTTACTTTTTTTTTGCTATGCTGCAGAAGTCGGGCTAAATACAGCTTCCTGTGTCCTTCTTTCATTAACAAATTTGCGTGGCCTCTTCTCTTGGCCTTCCTCCAAATATGTACAGTTTAGGAAATTGTTTAAACAGAAAAGTATCCAAAATAGAGCTATGTTCTTGTTATTTGTCAACATGGAGGAGCAGAAGCAAATTCATGTGCTAGCAATGCTAGCACTGCCATTTCTTGACTTTGGAATACTTTGCTGTGCAAACATTGCTATGGACATTGAACAAAACATGCTTGAGATAAATCATGTATGTTACAGTACACAAGGCTTAATGGATTACTTTTCCATTGCTCATTTTAAAATTAAAAACACCAGCTTCCTGTTTTTCTTGTCCTGAAGTCCTGTCTATCTGAGCTCTTGTAATTTCTAAAATAGCCTGTCAAAAAAGGAATTCAGTAAAGTGACTGAAAAGTGACTTCTACTTAACCTTTGATTTTATAAACAATTGTTTGAGTCCTAAATAGATGCAAACAGTCTATTTTTAGGCCCTAATTTAGAGAATTGATATTTCCACATTTGCTTTGTCATAGCTGGTAGTAGTCGCTAAATTGTGAAAGCTTGTAGCTATTACAAATGCTTGGAGGATTGCTGAGGGTTCTGCCATAATGCATTAAGAAGCACCATGCACTGTACATTTCAATTTATAATAAAGGAGTCTAGCTGATAGCACAGACACTGAAATATTTCAAGTCTAGACTACTGTCTTAAAAACCAAAGGCTCTTGGCTTTTTGGTGGAATAGGTTGGAAAATAACTGAAAAGGACAGTTGAAGTACAGCAAACTTCAGAAAGTCACGAAGTCCCTAAGCCAGGGTGAGTCGGGAGGTTTCAGCTGCTGCTTCCCTGCCCTGTTGTGATGAAAAGGGAGCTGGTGCTTGAAATGGTTGACCAGTCTCGCAAGGTTTGAGTGGTTTCTGAAGGAGGTCACACGTAGACCCTTGTTAGGTGGGGAAGATGAGTTTCTGCAACACTGTGTTTAGCAAGAAGAAACAAAATGGAGAAATAGAAAAGCAAAGTTCCCTGTCTTCAGAGAACGCTAACATTAGTACTTTGCCAGTGACGAAGATAATGGCTGAAAAGTTTACTATAACAGGTGTTCTCTTATATAGCTCGTTTGTACCTTTGGATAATAAAAATAGCTTGCTGAAGATTTTAGTGTGAAACTACATATTGTAGTGGAGGAAATGATGAAGTAGCTGATACTTTTATGGCCTCTTTAATATCCCAATGCTCCATACAAAACATTGTGTTTATAAAGTCATTCTCTTACTGCTGCTTGTGAGGTAGAATATTTTGGTTGCATTTACTTTCATCATGTGTTGTTAGCCATGGAAAAAAAAAAGGGGGGGGGTTGAATATTACCTCAGACTGGACTTACGGACTTGGAAGAGTTATGTAATTACTTCCAGTTTATCTCTCTAACATAATGCCAACTTTCTTTTTCAGAGCCATGGTGTCATGGAAAGGGATATACTTTGTACTTGCACTATTCTTGGGAAGTTTTTTTGGAAGTATATTCATGCTCGGTCCTTTTCTACCTTTGATGTTTATCTCACCGGCCTGGTATCGCTGGATCACCGATTGTGTTGTGGCCACTTGGCTCACGCTCCCAGTGGTAAGTTGCAGTTTGAGGCAAGTTCTGGGCAACTGTTTGTAATACCATGATTTAGTTTGCTGACTAATGCTTTTTATTTTATTTTATTTTTTTAAAGTTTTTTACGCTTTTGTCAAAACAGGCCTTAACACACTTAGTATCTGTGGAGACTTAGGTTTTAGCTCAGTGTTGTTGATTGTGGGCTTGTCCATAGCCCCTTCTTCCACAGTTTAATTTATATGTAAGCTAATGCCATGTCTTAATTGTACTCTTGAAAAGGCCTTTTCGTGACATCTCCATCTAGTGTCAGTTAGATGCTGATCAGAGAAGAGTAGGTGAAGCACTATAAGCAGGCGGATTTTTTTAAATTACAAACTTCCTAAATGAGTTGTCTTATAAACTCTTCCTTTCGACTGTGCTCCAACTATCTAATTAGGAAAATTATTCACTGTCTGGTACATTGTTGCTGACCTTCACTGTTCTCTTACTTAATCCTTTTAGAATTTAGTCCTTGTAGTTGAATTAGAGATAAATTATTTCAGGTGAAAAAGAACTTCCCTTAGAAATGAAGTCTTCCTCACTTATAATGCATCACCTTTAGAGCTATAGGAGTCTGGAAATCAATAACAAAGCTCTTCCCTGAATTGTTCCAGAGAAAAGATGGTATGAATGGGTTCTGTCTCCTCATCCATTCTCTAAAAACCAAGGGACTTTGTTCCTCTAGGCCTTTTAAAGATTTGTTTAACTTTTTCTGAAGTAAAACACTATATTGGTGTGCAGAAATAGTATCTTGTGGCATAAAGGAAGATTTATCTTTATTACATATCAAATAGTTTCTGCTTTCTCTGTTTGTCTTCTGTGTTTTAAGGGGGTGTGAGCTGTTTCATGTTCTAAAACTTTTGTCCTTTTCATCATTACTAAATGAGATGAAATTAGGAGGGAAGAAATAATTACCAGTAAAGGGAATAGAGGTATTGTTATTTCTTGTCATGATGAAGTTTAGCTGAGTACTGCTAGTGTCACAGAATCGACCCTTTCTCTGTTTGTCTCCCAATTTTTCTAAAATTGCAAACTCCCCAAAATCCAATACTGGTCTTTTATTTGATTAGTTGCCTGGGCTTTATAATTCTGGATTATTACAACTAGTTTGTGATGACTTTTGCAATCTAGAAGTATGATTTCAGCCCACACTGGACCTAAACCAAATAATTTGAATGTTTTTGTGAAAAGGATTCTGTCTTGTAAGAATCTTGGAGATTTAGGTTCAGGAAAGGGGTCTCAAAAACATTTTGCACCCAAACTTTTTGAGGCTGAGACCTTGTCTGCATTAGTTTTCTGTCCTTATGCTTACTGCATTCTTGTTCAGGAGAAGCAGGTACTTTGGTTTGTGTCTCCAAACAATAAACTAATGTTGGACCAGTTGGACTCCCAATGGGGAAGCTCTGACCCTGACCTCTGTGATGTAAAACTTCCACCTTCCTCACTCCTCTGCCACATATTATTTCCTTTCTAGCAGAGTCAGCAGGATGGGGCGGTGAGGTTGGTCTTAACTGTTTCAGTTTAGTTTGGCTTATACTAGCATTAAGGTACGTAGAACAGAACATCTGTTCATTATTATGTTTAACTAGATGTTAAATATGTAATAAGATTCTTATTAAACTATCAAAAAAAGGCTGCTTCTCTCTTTTCTGAAAAGATAACTGTTTACCATTTTGAGCTATACGACCTGCTCTGCTTTTGAAGTGTCCATAGTTACTCTTGATAGCAACACCTTTGCCAGAATTATAGTGAGCTGAGTTTCTTAATAGTATTAATATTTGGCACATACAGTGCTTTTCATTCTGAGATCTCAAGCCATTTGTGGTTGTGAGAATGTCATTCCAGTTTTACAGGTGACTTAAACTGAAGAATTTGTGTTCTTTGAGGTTCTGTGGCACAGAGGTGGCAGAAATACGAACAGAACAGAAAGTTGTTTTACTTCCTAGAGCTCTGTTTAAATTCCCAGACTTTGCTCTTTTTCTGTATTTTTCTGGAGGAAGAATGGGGAAGAGAAGGTAAGGAGGTAATTTGAAGTGCTTCTATTCTTTTATGTTAAGGCCAAATGTAAAGTTTATTCCTATAGATGTCCAATCATGTTTTGGTGGTTTCTTTTTCTGTGCTAACTGGGTTGGACAGTGTCCTGCCAGTGGCCCTGACCTTAGGGCCTCAAGTCATACCTTGAGGTAGTATCTGTTGTCTGCCTCCTGTTCCTTGGGATTTTGTACCTTTCCACTGTGTTTCCTCTAGCTATTAAAAGGTTGCAAGGCACTAGCATTCAGCCATCTGTATGTTTGAATTATTTACCTGGTCCTGGTCTTTTGCTGTAACCAGGCAGCACTCTTCCATACACTTCCCTGCATGATTTGGGAATGGTCATGGGTCAGAAACCATTTCCAGTAGTTAATTTGCATGTGGCGTGAACATGGCTAGAGCATGCTGTTGGGCTCTGATATTATATACAACTAGTCTAGTTATACGGTTATGGTCCAGCTGTCCAGGTTATGAAACCAGGCCCTCTTAAACTTGGCTCATAGCTCTTGCCTGCTTTTTCCTTCTGATAAACCACTGACCTATGATTTTATAACTTGACCCGTCAGAGCCACATGTAGCAGGTAAAGCAAGAAACATGTTTTATATGTGAACTTCTAGCATCACTGGCTGTTTACGCAAAATCAAGAAAGCTGCGTGCCCAGCTCCTTGTTTGTGTCCTTCCACGTTTGAGGCTTATTCCATGCTTTGGGACGGCATTTTGTAGATGATATGTGTACCAGTGCTTGGTGGTTGATGCTTTCTGCTAATTGTGGGGTGGAGGCCCAGGCTTCAAGGTAGCACTGTAGAGCTGGACAGACCTAGGTCTACTTCCCTGTACTGTGTTCCGGCTTGTTTGGGATTTCTCTCTCTCAGCTGCTCTTTCTGCCATCAGGTTCTAGCCATTTTTGCAGGTGGAAGTTAAGCACAAACACGTTGACCACTTGGACCCAAGCAGAAAGCAAGGCAGCTTCTGATGCCTTCCCAGCCCTGACAATATTGAGCAATAGATTATTTGTGCAGCCAGTCTCTCCTTAGATTACCTACCAAGTTATAATCCATACTGATTCCCTTCTATTCCTACGTGATAGTATTCTGGGAAAACTAGGGAAAAGCAAGTTTAATGTTGGACATTGATTGTAAAAGAGTGCTTTTTAAGAAGTGCTATTTAATTGTTGTTTCCTCTTCCATTAAACAGCTCAGTGTTACTGTGGAAAAGCTGGCTGCTTTATTAGAAAACAGTCAGAAGTTTGCTTACCAGTGATAATGTGAGTGAATAAGTAAAATGATGTAATTTTTATTGCTAATGGGCTGGTGCTTTTCTTTTGGGAGTAAAGCCATAATATTGAGATATTATTTCTAGGCCTTGCTGGAAATGGTGTTTGGTGCCAAGGTGGTTGTCACTGGTGACGGATTTGTTCCTGGAGAAAGGAGTGTCATTATCATGAACCATCGCACACGAATGGACTGGATGTTCCTGTGGAACTGCCTGCTGCGATACAGCTACCTCAGACTTGAAAAAATCTGTCTCAAATCCAGTCTCAAAAGCATTCCAGGATTTGGTAGGTGACTAAACCCTTTAATTCAAAAGGAAAACGTGTTTAAATTTTGCCTGGCACTGTTCATACCCTGTTAAATGCCCTAGGTTTAAATTCTGTTTCAGTATTTTTAAAAAAAAACTTGTGTAAAATAATACGGCATACTGAGCAATTAAACCATAAATCTCCCAGAGGACGCCTGGTCTACACGCTTAAGCATTTCTTTTTAAAGATACTACATGTGCTGCTGTTGCTTATAGGTAAAAGTATTTCTGCTATATATAGTGAAGGCTTTCTTCAAAATTGTGAAAAAAGTCTTTTCAAAGTCTCTTTCAACACTTTGGGTTTGGTGCTATTTCACCGCACATTGCAAACGCTCTCATCAAGCTTCTTTGTTATCCAATTTATACCATTGAGAAGATTACCAAAAAAAAAAAAAAAAAAAAAAAGCCCTGTAGGCAATTGCAAAGTTGATGCTTCATTTTAATAACTGTAGTTTTAAACTGAACTTGGTTACACAAAAGCTGTACAGGATATAAAATAATCAGTATTTATAGTGATGTAGTCTAGAAACAGATCTGAGTTGCACATACTCAGAGAAATCATTTCAGATAGGCCAAAAATTGTAGCACAAATGGTTTCTGAATAAATAGGCAGACTTATCTGAAATAAAAGCATCTCTGTGTTTTATTTATCTCTTAGATTTATTTGCTGTTTTATACAAAACTAGCTAGGGCAGGATATGCGTCAACTTTATGATGTCGAAAGAGTAACCTTATTTATGGTTCCCTTTTGTCAGGCCATTTATCTGAACAGATAATTTTGGCAGGATTCCATACAGAGGAACTCTCATATTGTTGCACTGTTATTGCATTCACTTGCTGGGCCTTTACTCCTCTTAAGTAAGAACTGCAACTAGGTAACATACTTTTTCCGTAACAGTCAAACACGAAGGTCAATTTTACTTGACAAAAGACATCTCTTTTAACATTACAGGAAATGAGAAAATATGTATTTAGATAAATGTTTTATCTTGATAATACAGCAGAGATGTTTTGAAATCTTGGAATCAGCTGCAAATGCAACTTTTTAAAGCAATGATGGAAGATAATCAGGACTATAATCTGGAAGATTCATAGGTTTATCTCTTCAAAAGTAGCTTTTTGTGGTTTTTTGGGGTTTTGTTTTGTTTTGGTTTTTTTTGTAACAAAACATTTGTATGTATGCTCGTTAATGCCTTTAATAAATGGGAAGGTAGCTCCAGAGGCTTGGATGCTATGTTATGCTTGGCAAAATTTGGTTCCTGAAAGGGTGTCGGGAGTTGTCAAGAGGTTGATTTTCCCTGCCCCTCCCAGTTCTGAGTTCAGTGCATAAACTGAGCACATCTAATAGATTTAATGAGTAGGCTCAGGTAAGTGGAGCCGTAGCAGGTCAGTGTTAGCAGACCACGATGCTGTCTTTGTTCATAGTCTGACATAGTAGCTTAAGCCACTAATGAAATTCTGGGCTCATACCTCACTTTGTGGGCTGTGATGGTAGAGGTGGCACAGGCAGTCATTGACTCCTGTTGTTTGTGTTGCAGGACGACAATTTCTGGCAGTAGATTGGTTGCCTGGATCTGGTGTTATAAACCACTATTTATATGTCAGATGCCTAAGCACCCTCCACAATATATGGGCTTTGAGTACTTTGATTGCAGTACTGTGAATTTTAGCTTATTTTTTAGTAGACTGCTAATGCTATTAGTCACAGGAGAGGAATCCAGCTAAACTATGTCCTTTACTCAAGCCAATTTGATAGTCTAAAATCATAAATGTTCAGCTTCTATTCTACCATAGTATATCTGAAAAGAGGCCTTAGAAATAGTGTCTCTATGTTCAGTCAGCCTGTGTTTTGGATGGCAGATTCATGCAAAAATAAAGTATTCTGTATAGCCACGTAATTAGGGGAGAGTTGGAAAATGAGACTCTTGGATGAAATTAAGATTGACGGATAAGGTTTAATTGTGAATCTGTATGAAGTTTGGTGTTGCAGTGATATAGCAGAAAATGATGTCCAAAGTGGACAACCCTGAATCTTATCAGTAAGAGTAGAATTTCTCCTACTTGTCTGTAATGGCCCTGCTGTGTTATGCGATAGCCTTTTAATAGGTGTTTGTCAGCTTTTGGTTTTGGTAAATTGTGTCCAGTGGTTTCACTTAAAAGTTTTGTTTATTTTGTGGGCTTGTAAAGGCAAGAAGATAACTTGGAAAACAACTAGACAGTTTCAGTTCACTGCAGCTATAGTTGACACTTTAGATGTTGATCATTTAAGGTATATTATTTGTGGAAATTAAAACAGCTACTTTCATCATGTCTTTCAGTTTCATCTTTTCATATATTTATATGAATTTAGTTGTGTATATATATTTAGAAGTATAGGATTATGGAAGTATTGATATATTGGCTAAATGGAACTTCTTTACCTAATGGTAATTTTGCTTTGAGGTTGAGAAATATTTGAATGAATATACTGTATTGCTTTTGGTTTTTGGTTTTTTTTTTTTTTTGCAAGCATTTAATTTAAAGTTATGTGTAAGATAAGGTTTATAATGCAGCCCTTTAATTTCCATGTTGCTGAAAACCTTGCAAGTATTAAGCATTGTACCTTTGTCGTTTATACATATTATCCCAGTTGGGGTGTAAAAATAGGTGTATGAGAGATTATACTGATCCAAGTGGTATATATGGTAGGTGAAGGGCAAAGCTTGGAATGCAAATAGATCCAGAGTCCTTGTCACCCCCTTTGTAGGTTAAAAGTGTAAAGGTATCAGATTTAATGAGTCTGTATTTACAAATAGGCAGTTATTTTCTAGTGAATTATAATTAAAATCAGAGGAGTCAGTGTTTCAAGGAGAAGCATTGAGTCACTTACCTAGTTCTTAAGTTATTAATTCTTTGCATTCCAGTGTATGAAAGACTTTAAATTGATTAAAGGTGAGCCTTAAAAAAAGAAGCCCAAAGAAAAACAGATGGTCCTTTCTTCCTGGAACCGTAGCTTTGGCTTGATAAATTGTGTGCAGTAAAGTTTTCAAAAAGAGGTATTACATTTCAGTAATCTCAATTTCAGAAACATTCTTGCAGCGTTTCAGTACAAGTTGCCAACTTTGGCATCTCAAGGGAGCGCTACTCTGCTCTTAGCTGTTGCTGCAGTTTCTCATCTGACATCATCAGAAACTATTGACACATTCTGCAGTGTCGGTTTTCAAGGAGAATTTCTAATGGCATTGACAGTTTCCTGCGTAGTCTGACAAGACAGGACTTCTCTACACTACTTGTAATAGATATGAACAATTTATATTCTCACCTATTCTCAAATTAATAAGGAATAGCGTCAGAAGTGATACAGACAATGATACAATTTTGTTCAGCATACACTGTGGAATACATACTGTTTGAGTAGGTACCAAGGAACATACACAGTCGTGTCAGATGACCAGATAATCACTAGAAGTTAATTACATCCTTTTAAGTTTTTATCTCATTAGTTTCATTCGTAAAAGCCTTGTGATATGAACCAGTAAGACTTCACTGGAAGTAGAGCTGTGTTTTAATGAAGGACAATTCACACGTGTTCGTTGTTTTAAATAGGATTTTAATTATTGCTTGGCTTGCAGTAATATTTGGATTTTAATGGTTAAAAGTGCCTCAACATCTACATGAAAAATAAATGAAAATTTGGGTTTAGTAAATTAATGGAAAAAATGAGAGAGGGTAACCAAAGGGGTTAGTGTCAGTGCATGGCTGCTACATGAGTTGATATTCACCCTGGTTTTGCTTAATGCTGATGGAAAAGATTAATAACACTGTAATTCAGTGTACAAGCGCAGGCACCGTTGATGGACATATCTTGAAGGCTTACCATTTTTAAGAAGGCTCACTGAGGATGGTAAAGCAGGGAATTACAGCTGGAGTGTATTGGGGCAGGAACAGGTTAGGAAAGGACAAGGTGATAAAGGAAAAAGGAGAATAAGCAAAGCAGGCAAACCTGGAGTAGTTAGGAGCAGAGATAACCAGGTAACTCTGTCCAGATTTTCATCTCTGTATTCAAGTTATTCTGTGGCTAACATTGCTCTTGAAAAGACTGCAAGATGCAGGAGTTTTTTAGTTGTTTTTCACTTGTCTGGTCATTCGTGTTGTAGCTCTCAAAGGCTTAAGTTCGGTTCGGCCCTTGTTAAGTGCCAGGAGAAAATAAAAAAAAAAGGACTTGTGCTCTATTTCAGCACTGGGCTTAGCCCCACCAATCTTTTACTGCACGTCAGTTGATCTATTATAGCTGTCTGTGTGTGTGAGCTTCGCCTGAAGCAAATTCAAAGTAATTTGAGTCATCTTAGTTTTCAGTGAAGCAGGGCAAAACAACTCAAATTATCCTGCCTTTGCCACGGGCTAAGAGCATGCACACCGACAGCTATGATGGATCAGCTACCATGAAGTAAAATATTGGTATCGCTAAGCCTAAAAAATTTTAGCACTTAACTCAATTGGAGTATAGTTAAAGCAGCACGCTGCGGGGAATCTGTACGCGTTTGTATTGGCATGGAAGTGTTTGTGCTGCCACAGCTACTTCCGTAGGTGGGATATAAATACTTTGGCATAAAGCGTCTTTGTTCAGGTTATGGCTGGATTTGCATTCAAATTCTTATCAATAGAGCATATTGGCTTAAGAAATTAAAAGTGTAACCTACTTGAACTTTCTAGTATAGCTCATGTCTCAAGCGACTTTGTTATGTTAAAATAGATTGAAATGAGAGTTTTGAGGAGCTGTGACATTTTGTCTTCTAGCAATTCAATTATGAGCTGCCAGACTTAATTACCTTAGAGTTGTTATCCTACGTGATTTTTAAAGTAGAAGTTGAAAAGTATGCTCTCTAATGGAAAGCACAATTGTTATTCTACCAGTTGTTCACAGTGAAGACTCTCTTGAAGAAGTTTTAAGTGTTGAGGGAAGGATTATTACTTTGGAGCAAAAATGCAGCTTAATTTGGCTGTAACTCTACGTGCATTTTTTGTAGGGAAGAAAAGACTGAGGTTGCTGTTTCCCAGCTTGGCTCTTCCACGAAGGGAATAATAGGAGTGTTTTCAGAAGTATACCACAGAAATTCTCCCAACTCTGTCAGGGCGGGGGCGGGGAGCGAAATACAAAAAGACAGTAGCCTGTCTTCCATTAAAACTTTCCTTATCCTTACTATATAATAAGGACTCCATTTTCTCTCCACCCCCTTTGCCTCTCCAAAACGCACATCAAAAGAGTGAGATCAAATGCTAATCTTTCTCGTTCTCCCCATTTTACAAACGACAAGTGATGAAGGGAGTGGTTATTT
Source organism: Aquila chrysaetos chrysaetos (assembly GCF_900496995.4). Lineage (NCBI taxonomy): Eukaryota > Metazoa > Chordata > Aves > Accipitriformes > Accipitridae > Aquila > Aquila chrysaetos. The sequence continues at coordinate 5,107,382 of NC_044016.1, forward strand.
TGTCCAAGCTCGCAGAACAAATAACAGCAGAATTAGGATGGCATGTTTTCCCGACTTACATTCCTTTGCCGTTATCAGTGGGTTATGCAGCATCTGTGTGGATCAGCTCATCAGGCTGAGTTACTTTCACAGTCCCCCCATAAGGAGATGGGGCATCTGAAGAGGATGCAGGCCTACAAAGAGGTATTGAATTGTAAAATCTCTCACTGTTTCTGACTTGTAGTTAAGATGGCACAACCATGGGAGAGACTCGGACTGTTTGGTAGGGCCTGTTCGTTCTTCTCCGCTTTCTAACAGCCAGAAGTTGTTTCTTTTTTGTCTTTGATGATTCTGGAATGATGTGGGGCTTTTCTCCAGATATGTATTGGGCAAGACTCACATTTTTTAATACTTAGGTTTTCATGTGCTGTTTCACTGTATTGCTGTATTTTTAAAATGCATTAGAAAAAGCAATCTTCCAGCCATCCTAGAGGTTTAAGCCTTTGCTTTAGTTTTGAGTGATGTTACGTTATTCTGATTTTACACAGTACATTAAATCAAATTTGAAGAGTTATTTTAAGATGGATATTGTAACTGAATAGGTTTAATGTTCCTTAATGGCATTTATAGCGTTTTAATGCAAAGATTTTGTGTAAGTAGCACTAATACAATGGTAGAGTTAATCTGATTGTCCATATTCTATAAAAATGGTATAATTTAGGAAGTAGAATGAATATTTAAGTATGAAGTGTCCAAATAGCATCTTTCTGATCTGTGATTAAGGGACTGAATACTTAAAGAATACTTTCCAAGAGCATGGTATACCTTTGTCTGGGTGCTTTATATACATATATATCCTGCTACTACTGTAATGATTTTTCCTACATACTTTCACATTTTTTTTGTGCGTGTATTGGCTGAGAGATACCAATTTTTCAATGGAATATCCTTTCTAGAAGGTTTCACAGTTAAATTTTCACAGCTAAGATATAGGCCGCTGTATCTGACTAGCTTTTTGACAACATGGTTATTGCTGTGACAAGGGAATCTCATACTGTAAACATTGTTTGAAGAAGCTTCTAATTGTATTATAAATAAACAGTAAGCTAAAGCAGAGATTTCTACTGGAATATACTGTATTCTTCTGTAAGAGAATGAAGCAGGGCAAAGGAAATACAGAAAGTGTTAAAATTTGAATGTGACTTAAATACAAAATTTAGAATATTTTGGTTCTGAAACAAATGCATGAGAACTATGGGAGATCAAACGTAAAACTGATCAGAGCAAAACCAGAATATTTTTCTTTGTTTCAGTTACCTTAAAATTCTGTGTTTCTAACATTGCTGTTTGTTCGCTCAAGTTTTTTTTAGTAAGAAAAAAGGTTTAGGCTTCACATACATTGGAAGAGATGATATTCTGTCCAAGTAAAAAGTAGACTATGTGGTATATATATGTATGAAATATGTAGTCTGAACAACACAAACGTGACCATAAAAATAATTTAAACACAGATGTAGATTAAAGTAATGTTCAGAGTCTGATAGGGCAAGGCAATAGCAAAAGCATACTGGTGTTTAAATAGACACCTTCCAAATAGATTGAATCAAATGAATAAATAGACTGAATCAGATGTTTCACTATAAAATTAGGAATGCTACTGTGAATCTATATTTGTGAATTTTATCTGTTAGCTAGTTTTGTAATTGCTCAAATAATTCACCAAATCAGATGGTAGTTGTTCAATTCATTATATTCCTATGAACTACATTACTGGAAATGAGCATGGTTAAAAAAAACTTGCCAGGAGCAGAGATTGTGCTTTACAGGATTATTTCAAGACGCATTTCTTTCTTTATTTTCCTAGTTTGTGCACTCAAACCATTACATTAAATGTAAAAATTCTTTTCACTTTCTTTGGGTTATTAGACATAAAACTATCTAGAAAAAAACCAGTAAATTGGTGGATTCTGATTGAATTTGTGGAAACCTGTTTAGCTGATGAAAACTTAACAGTGTATATACATAGTAACTTTAAGCCCTGGCTTCCTGTGTGATTTTCTATGTTCTAACTTCTTTTCAATACCTACAGATCTTTGAAATAAGGAACATTCAGAATTATGGGGTTGTTACCTTGTGGATATTTTATACATCAAAACACTTGGAATAACAAACTGTTAATGGTCCCAATTATTTGTATACAGTGGGATCATGTGCTTCTGAGTGATTTCCCCTATTAAGCCTAGATGTCTGGTTCCCTTTTGCCTCAAAAGCTGTGATCAGGACCAGATCCCTGTTGAATACAGGTGCACTGAATAATGCTTTTATTTTTGACCAAGATAATGCTATGAAAAACCAGTGAATAATACAGTAGAAGAAAAGAAGGAGGATGAATGAATATAATAACGAAATCCCAGTTAGGCCTTCTACTTTTCTACTTGTTTCTGTAGTTTTGAATAATGTATTAAATTTGGTTGGGGGGGTGCAGCCGTAATATTCCTCTTAGAGACATGACATTTTTGAGGATATCTAATTTCTGAGATACTTATGGAAATGTACATACAGTTGTGATACAAAACCAAACAAAGACTTTTTTTTTTTTTTTTACAACTTGCTTCTTTCTCTCTTTTCTTCATTGCCACCTCCATCCCTAGTATCTACTTACTCCCAAATTACCTTTGCAATGAAAACACATTTAAGAAATTTCAGCTTCAAGTTTAATTTTATTTTAAAGGATTTTGGGGAGGGGAAAATAGAACTGCAGGGTCTTAAAATTTAAAAAGCTTTATGCTTACAGCTAGCGTTTTTAATACAATGCTGCAAATTCTCACCCTGCATAAGGTATAATTTGCTTTATCCCCAAGGCAGTAAGGAAATTCTTACGTACAGCACATTTCTCTAGTTCAATAGCAGGCTTTCCTTTTTGTGTAAGTGTAATTTTTTTTTCTGTGTTAGAATTATGTCCTGATAAATACATATCATTAGCGTGTATGTGTTACTTGATATTTGAATTTGCCTTTTTTATTTTTTCAGCTCTGAAAAGTTGATTAAGGGTCAGTGTGGCTAGCTACTCTACCTAGTAGGTTTTTGTGCTGCTGTTTTGTAATTTTGAACAAGGGCTGTGCAGTGTGGTGCTTTTTGAGTACTTTTCCAAGTGATGTTATTTAGTCTTGTAGGAACCAACATTTTGGGTATTTTAGCAAAGAAATGGAGTTGCATTATTATGATTTCTTTAGCTTCACTCTTTCTCTGCCGTGTTTCTGTAATCGATTTCTCAAGAATCTGCAAATCAACAGGCAACCATTTTTCCCCAGTCAAGTAACTGCTGCCTTTGCTAGGAAAATTCCTGTTGCCCAGGAGCTTTTAGACAACTAAAAATGCTGTGCAAAAAGAGCAAAATGTAATTACTTTTGTTGAACAATATGTTGACCTAAACTTAACAATAATTAACTGAACAGCGTGTTTCACTGCAGGCTGCACGTGAGAAGGTACTTCCTTCTGCTGCTTATTCATAAATCTTGCTGATTAGCAAAACCTTTCATTTTGCCCATTGCTTTTCTGAATTACTCCTGTTTCTCTGTGCATTCCCATTTGGATCCCACGTCATGCCTCGGACTTGTTCATGTTGTTCTTCCGGCAGCACAATGCAGACGCACAGTGGAATGGAAATCAGAGCGAGAGCTGCTTTTGCTTTGTTCAAAGGCATGTGTCTGCAAGCCTGTTCTGGGTTTCCTCTCCTGCTTGAATCTGGTGGGATGGTGAGACATGTAAACAGCAGGCATTCCCTCCTATTGGTGCATGGACCAAGGTTTTGGTTGAAGGCAGTAATTCATGTTTTTGTTGCCTTTCACCGGAGGCCTTAAAGCTTGAGCAAATGTGGAAGGTTCTTCGCTTTCATAGATGGTAAAATAGTTTGGTGCACTGTGCTGGGGTAAGTGGGGAAGAAAACCTGGGTCCTTTATTATTAGTTAGATAATCTGTTCTTATTTGAGCCGTCAGGACTGTGTTATCTAATTAGATATACACTTAAGATAGAAAAATTCTTCCAGAACACTGGATGTTATCTATTGGAAGGGTTAGAAAAATCAAACCTGTTGTTTATTTTAAAAACTGGATGCCTCCCAACTCCCTTCCCTCTCTTTCTTTTTTCCTCCTCCCTGACACCCTACTGTCATTACATTACTGTTTAATTTTTCATAGCCCATATATAACACCACCACTTAGGACAGGAATGGGAAACTACTGCACTATATCCTCTGCTTTAAGGCAGTTTAGTTGGGTAAAATACAAGTCACCCAAGCAGCAGCTTTCTTAGTAGCTAAAGGTATTTGTAATTTGATGTTCACAGTGCTGTTAAAGAATGATTGCTAGAAAGAGTTTGTATGCAAGTTTCCATATAATTTAAACCCTTGTGCTACATGAAGAAAGGTAGGGGAGAGCGTGGGATCTGACAGTGAGGTTTTTTCCATGCTCCCTCTGTTATGGACTAAAATCACTCTAAGGAGCTGCTGACCTGGGAAAGTATCAACAGGCTTCCCAAGTGAGCATTTATTTTGCTGCTCGTGTCCCTTCTGTCATGGTTTAACCCCATCTGGCAATTAAGCACCACGCAGCTGCTCGCTCACTCCCCCCCTCCTGCTGCAGCGGAATGGGGAGGGAATTGGGGAAAAAAGAGTAAAAGTTGTGGGTTGAGATAAAGACACTGTAATAGGACAGAGAAGGAAGGTAAAATACTGCTACTACTACTACTACTGAGAATATACAAAACAAGTGATGCACAATACAATTGCTCACCACCCACTGACCAATGCCCAGCCAATCCCTGAGCCGTGGTGCCCCCCCCGGCCAACTCACCCCAGTTTATAGGCTGGGCATGTTGTAATATGGTGTGGAATATTCCTTTGGCTCGTTTGGGCCAGCTGTCCTGGCTGTGTCCTCTCCCACTTTCTTGTGCACTCCCAGCCACTGCTGGCTGGGCAGCATGAAAAGCTGAAAAGTCCTTGACTTAGTATAAACACTGCTTAGCAACAACTAAACCATCAGTGTGTTATCAACATTATTCTCATCCTAAATCCAAAACAGAGCTCTATACCAGCTACTAAGAAGAAATTAACTTTATTCCAGCCGAAACCAGGACACTTTCTTTCTGCCTACTGCAGACTCTGCTGCAATGAGAGCACAGGGACTGAATAATTTGGGCCTGATGTGTGATACCACACAATAAAATGGTTTAGCACAGTACAGGTTTTGCATAAACTAATGTAGGTGTAGTGTCTAGGGTACATAAAACATACAAAAGGTCTGGGCTGAGAGGTAAGAATGATTGGAAAACACCAAAACTACAGCACAACTTTCCTAATCTCTATGTATTTTTCCACTCTGTCCCATGGAGCATCTACATTCTCAGAGCTGTAAATGGTACGGTACAAGGCATCTCTGTTTCCGCTTACAGGGCTTTTTTCCTTTGTTGTGTCCATTTTTATGAACTTGATTTCAGATGAGGTATCATAGAATCATAGAGTATGTCAAGTTGGAAGGGGCCCATAAGGATCATCAACCCCCACTCCCTGTTCCTCTCAGGACTACCTAAAGCTAAACCATATGACTAAGAGTGTCGTCCAGATGCTCCTTGAACTCTGACAGGCTTGGTGCCATGACCACTGCCCTGGGGAGCCTGTTCCAGTGACTGACCACCCTCTCAGTGAAGAACCTTTTCCTGATGTCCAATCTGAACTTCCCCTGATGTGGCTTCATTCCATCTCCATGTATCTTCTAGAGGAACTGAATCCCATGGCACCATTTGGTATTTGGCAATGTTTGGTATGAAAGGCTGTCCTCTTTATATAACACAATGACAAATGTGAATATGAAGCCCTGATTAGTTCAATTTAATATACTGGTTTTGCATCATTGTAGTGAAATATATTGTAGCAGTAGGAGATGATTAAATGCCAGAAGAAAGCATAGTTAAATTATGTAAGTTATTTTTCAGTTACTTTGAAGTTAACCTTTATTTTTTCCTGCAAATGATTTGTTTAAACATGGATAGTCTCTGTTAATAAAGCTGTACCAATACTTCTTGGCACTGCAGATGTGGGAATATGATATGTGCATAGATGCACATAAAATGTTGTGGTCAAAGTTTAGTTTTATTTACAGAAGGTTTTTAACAAGTACAGCGTACAAATTTGAAAAGATTTGCTGAGACTGCATTCTGGGCATTTCTTTTCTTAATTCATATAACCACTTCCAGTATGCAGTTATCTGGATATCATTAATTATCTGAATATCTGAGACTCATTAGGTCCAGATTGCAGAAGGCATGTTAGTTATGCATGCTCCATCTGTTTAGCTGATTTAAAAATAAAAAGTACCTACCCCACGATACAGGTTACAAATCTTTAAGCATACAATTAACGTTCCTAACCAATACAGAAGAGATTATGCAGCTTGGTTAATGCATTATCCAGGCTGACTGATTTATGAAGTTGGTTTAAAAACTGGTGACTTTAATAAGTGATTTTCTAGCATATGCTCCTTGTAAGATATTGCCAGGGACAGAATAGAAAGGAATCCCTGTAAAGAGGAACTGAAATAAAGTGCAAGAATAACATGCTCTAAGTCACCAGGAAAGGAAAAACAGACTTTGAGGACTGTGGTGAGCAAAGAGGAGAATGGGAAGCTGTGATGTTTTCTCTTTGATGTGGAATATCTATTTGCAGGTTTTCTGATGAGATACAAGCTAGCCAAGTACAGTGGTAAGGCAGTGTCATGCTCCTCCGAGCTGTGTTTAAGAAGGGAGCATGACAGACATGTGGTGGAACTGTAGCCATGATTTTTCATCCTGCTGTCTGAACTAGTGGACAGAACTTCTAATATTATGTGATACCCTGTACGCTAAATTTTGCCAAAAAAGCTAAGAACTTTTATTGAAGATAATGGCCTGTGACCCCTGACCTGCAGGCTCAGAAACAGTTTCATTTATTTAACTGCATTACATTCTTGGTTTGATGTCAGACTGTAAATCTGCACAGTTGTCTTGTGTATTAATACAAACAAATGGATATACATCAAATTTTTCTATAATCAGATGTAAAGAACAACTTTGTATTTTCTTCTATTAGTAATGAAAATTATAAGTAGGTATATGTAATAAAGCCCTCGAAGCAATAGATATTTTCTGCACAATGCACATGGTTAACATGCAATACGAAGGACAACTACCTCTATATAATGCAGATTTCTTTTATCCTGCAGTGCATTGCTGAGATGTTTGTCCGTAGGGGCAGCACCTTCCCTTGAGCACATCAGTGTTGCAGTGGTTAAGGATATTGTAGTGAGGGCCATGGTTTTAAATACTTCACCTCATAGACTCATAGAATCATTTACGTGGGAAAAGACCTTTAAGATCAAGTCCAACCATAAACCTAACACTGCCAAGTCCACCACTAAACCATGTCCTGAAATGCCACATCTACACATCTTTTAAATACCCCCAGGGATGGTGACTCCACCACTTCCCTGGGTAGCCTATTCCAGTGCTTGATAACCCTTTCAGTGAAGAAATTTTTTCTAATGTCCAGTCTAAACCTCCCTTGGCACAATTTGAGGCTGTTTCCTCTTGTCCTATCGCTTGTTACTTGGGAAAAGAGACTGACACCCATGTCGCTATAACATCCTTTCATGACAGCATTGACTCTATTCTTGCTCTCCTGGAAAGCTTTTCTAACTCTGGTAACTTGAATTTTGCAAAACAGTAGCCATTTATTTAGATTTATTTATTTAGATTATGCATTCTTTTGCTTCCTGTACAACACTCCTTTTACAAGGCAGCTAAGTGCTCTTAATCAGAAGTGAGGATAGGTGGGCAGCAAATAAAATGTTGTGTCTAACACAATTGATACAGTATTTTAGAATAACAGACACTGTGGAAGTATCAGAGTGAAATGTTACTAAAGGTGTATTTTTTAAACTTTAGGCTGGGCGATGCAGGTTGCTGCCTTTGTTTTCATTCAGAGAAAGTGGGAAGATGACAAGAGTCACTTTGAAAAAATGCTGGATTATTTCTGTGATATTCGTGAACCATTACAACTCCTCATCTTTCCAGAAGGAACTGATCTCACAGGTAGGCTGCGTTTGTCATCTCTTAGAATGTTCAACGTTGAAATTCTTTGTTGTTTATGGCAATAGTTAAAAAGAAAAAGTCCAAGGCAGGAGCAAGCCTGAGTTCTCATGGACAGTAGAAATTATAGTAAATGATCATATGTACTGATTCATTTGAGAGGCACAAATGTAGTTCCACTGAGACGCTTTGCCGGTTGTCCTGAAATAACTTGCATTTCAAAGCATCTGATGATTGAAATGGCTTTATATTGGTTGGCACTGTATGTACATTGCATTAGCAAAAGTAGGTTTCAAGACCTGGAATAAATCACTTGCATGTTCCCATTTCTTTTATTACTGTGGCAAACAGTGCAAAATCATTTAAGACCTATGGAAGAGTGATTGAAGAGGAGAACTAATGATTCTATTAGATTTCTTGCCTAATGTTTTAAGAGGAGAAAATGGAGATACTTGTTCCTTAGGCCATGTGTAAGCAGTCTGTATCTGCCTCTATAAGAAAAATACCTCCCTAAAACAAATATTGACTTTATCATAAGAGTAAATTTAATGAGTTTGATCCTGTAGTATTAATTCTTAATAAAATATCTACTTTAATACAGGTATCTTATGGCATTAGAAGCAAGTTGCTAACAAGTATTGAAGATGACTCAATTGCCAATAAAAGAAAACATTACATGACTGTTCTGTGGAGGTTCATGCCTGCAGCATGATTTGATAAGCATCATCTTTGAATAGAAAATCAATTACAATTAAACTTCTACCTTTTAGCTTATTTAAAAGACTTTTACTATACTTTGCATTGCAGGTATTCTCAAATCATATTTTATTGCAATGCCAGATCAGTGAGTACTAGACACAGTATAGAAATAACTAACATATACTGCTATTTTTTCTTCTGTATTCCTGATATCCTTAAAAATGTGTACGTATAGTATTCAGATGCTATCACACTGTAGGGAATTGTCATCACTTGATCAGCCTTCCTAAAAGAGGATAAATTCATCATATATTCTTGGGCTGCTTCATGTGATAGCTCTTGTTGAATAGTTATTTTCTATCTAAAATTATGAAGAAGGATAGAAATTATCTCACTTTAAAATTTTTTTTTTCTTTGAATTAATGAACAACTGTCCCCTCCTATGTCTGAATTATGAGATGAAATCTTAAGCTTATTCATGGAGTCAGGAGATTCCTCCTTGGGTCGCTCACACTATTTCTGAGGTGTTTCCATCTCAAGATGATTGAAAGAATTGGATGGATTGTAATTTATTCCATAAATTCTGTATACCTTCTAATCCCTCCCAATATTCCTTAGAGACAACAGATTTTAAAGAACTGAGGAAGCTTGATGCTACAGTTTTAAAAGAAAGAATTAGGTGAGGACTGAGACAGCTGTGGTGTGTTAACACTTGTGCTGTGGAGTCCCAAAGGCAGTGGTGGGGATGCTCCCACCTGAATGTGAAGTTGCTTAAGGAAACACAGGGTTTTCTCTTCGCTGTTGTAACTGATATGAATGACTTAGACAAATTTAAGTATATGCTGTTTATACCATCCACTGAGAAATTCATGCAGACAAGATTCTTCACTTAATATTAACAAATTCTCTAATTGGATTTCTGAACACGGATTTTTTACTTTTTTATTTTTAAGGTATTTCTGTTGTTTTGGTTTTCCTCCCTTATACGTGTGTAACACGTACTCTTTAACTTTGCAGTGTCAAATGGATATCTGCACTAACTGCGCTGTTCTCCCGAAGCCACCGCAGAGGGGTGGTGATCGTTTCCCCCCCCGGTTTGTTGAGCAGCCCGGGGAGGAAGCAGTGCGGTGGGAAGGATGGAGTGATGGGCAGGGAAGACGACAGGGTGCTGCTTCCTTGGGCAGCTGTGCTGGCTTCTGACATGTTAAACTGTCTGGTGTTTAGCACTCTATCCTGCCATCCGTAATGAATGCCACCTTGATACTACTATATCTGTGCATAGTAAGATGTATAGGGAGGCAAAACTGTGGGGCTTTTTCAGTGAAAGTAAATAGCTCTTCCTATCTACCTGTCCTCACAGGAAACATTAGCTCATATATTTTAAAATATTATAGGAAACAGGGCAAAATCCCTTGACAGGCTAATCCTGACCAAGCAATAATTTTATGCCATGTGAGAATGATAGAACATAATAATGAATTTTGTGTAACATTTTGAAAAAATTATTTTCAGAAAATTGTTATGTTATTGGCATATTAGGACCTACTGTAACCTCATGTTCCATCTTTTAGAATAAGAAATAAACCGCAGTTTTGTTCTGAATGGTCGCTCAATATCCTAGGGGACGTTTTGCAAAAATAGAGGCAATGGCTCTTGTTTTCTCACCAAATTCCAAAACTGCTAATTACTTCTGAAAACAAAATCCACAGCAAAAGTTGTAGTGAACGATCATATGTACTGATTCATTTGAAATAAAATATAAAAAATAACGTTCTGCATGCACTTCACTGAAAAGCAGAATTGCTGTGCGGCTCTGTGCTACTATCATTTTTTTATGCTCTCAGTGGCTGCATGACAATGGTAGATGTACTCCTCTTTATAAGAAATTGTATCATTTTTTCAGGTATTTGAGAATTAAAGATTTCGAAGAAATTTAAAGTATGACTGTATTTATACATGGGCCACTGCCTGACTTCAAGTTGGGGAAGTACTTTGCGGTGGAAGATGCTACGTAAATAAATGTTAGAAATAGTAACGTCATGAACCCTGAACAATGTATTTGCAGACTGGATGTATAGGGTCTGAGGTAATAATTATATACTTATTTCTGATAGGTTGGTCATCTTTTCACTCTGGAGTACTTCAAGGTTAAAGCTAAGTGCATCAAAGGTATTTTATTGTAATTGCTTAAAAAGAAGCCCTCAGCAGATAAACATATAGCCAGACTTTCTGAAGCCCTGAAGAAAACAAAGCAACTATAAGTCTAGTGCTTCTGGAAAGCTGGAATACAGCCCACATTTTGCTTGTTCTTTTGTTTTCCTTGGTGTTCCTTATGAGATTCTTTGTAGTGATTCTTCAGAAAGCAATAACAAAAAAAAAAGTTGCTGTATTGCTCTGCGCCTGTTAAAGCCTCATTTCCTATGGATTTGTGTCTGCATCCCTATACATGGTCTCTTCACTCCAACTTCTCCTTTTTCCTTGTGTTTTCTTCCGTGTGACATTTCCTCCACAAATCTCTTGCTGCTGTCTTGGCAAGAGGCATCGTGTGCTGTGGCTCATCCTCACCGATACCTGCGTTAACCGACGGACCGCTGCATGCTGTGCTGAAAGCCTTGACAGACTAAAGACCCATGGAGCCTGCCCTGGCTTTTCCTGTTATTAAGATCTCTACTGCTGGAGGCTTCCCTTTACTCAGCCATTGGTTTTTCTAAAACTCCTGTGGGGCTTAATTATCTTTGAATCTCTTGTCTCTGTCAAACTTTGTTTGCAGGTGGCAATAGCTTCAAAAGTTAAGGGGAACAGGTGGACAGAGTGTGATTGCACAGACCTTTTTTCCTTGAGGAACAGCTAAAAAAACAAGTAGGAAAGCTTGCTAGAGCCCAGATTTTGGCAGGAATGTTGTGGTGTGGATCACATACAATATTCCATCTAGAAGGTAACAATGAACTGCAGTTTGATTTTTCACTTTCCTAGTAAATGTGATATAGTCTGGTAATGCAAGAAAATATTGTTCAAAAGCACTGGTAGAGGTTGATTTAACATGTAATAGTCTGAAAATAGCACAAATAAGAACAATTGCTTAACTTTTTCTTAAAATATTACCTGTGAGCAAATATAGCTTTTATGCTTTCTATGCAAACCTCTAATAGATAAATGAGGATTTTTTTTAATTTTTTTTTTTTTTAAGAGCAACTTTTGGAGTACTTATGTATTCTTTCGCTGTCTGGTACCAATATTGTTTGAGAGTACTTGAAGGCATAGAAGTGCATGCTTTTATCACAAGTCAGATTAAAGGAAAAGGTAGTGCTTAATATTCAATTTTCAGTGCACTAGTACTAGCAAAAAAAAAAAAAAAAAAGTAGCTGAGAGTTGATCAGAAATTGTTGTATTAAAGTTGTCAGAATCAGCTTTCCAGTAGGATGATGAGGGAAGTCAAAATTCTTTCGGGTGACATCCAGCAAAACACATCAACCTGGACAACGTTGAATCTGTAAAAGCATGTGAGCTTGTTTGAGAGGAGCCAATACTGCATACATATTTCATGGGGAGCACAGACTTAGCTTTTCGTTGGGTACAGGTTTTGGAGTTTTAGTTCCAAATACTCTTCAGACTCACACGAATGCAACGTCTTACTGCATTATGGCTTTCATCAAAGTAAAATTCTAGAGATTTTTTTTAATTCAAAACTAGCTCACAATTAAAAATATAATTTGACTTTTAAAAAAAATTGAATTTGTTCACTTTATCCTCTGGTTTTCAGAAGCAAAAGCAATTTAACTTCTTAAAAATCTGTAACTCAGAAATCAAGAAAATGCGTTAGCATAATTTCTTCTTCCAGTTACTTTAAATGAAATTTTGAAGTGTGGTGCTTCTAGAAGGTGCTGACTTTCTGAGCTTTTCCAGTAATTTAAAAATGTGATAAATGGGATTTGCCCACATAATTTTGAGCTAAATGGGAAAAAATGTAATCAAATTATGTACCAAAGGCATCACAGGAGAAAAAAAAAAAAAAAAGTAAGAGGTTATGGCCAGAACTCTTAAATTCTTGTTCTTCTGTGTAGTTTGACAACAGGTCTAGAGTACTGTCTAAAGACTCAGATAAATTGGAGTTCTTGTACTTGTCACCACCCCAAAGAACATACCCTCTGAGAGGCAGCATGTGTTAGCTGAAGGAGACAGGGGAGGAGAGGCAAGTCACTGTGAGACCAGAGGAGACGCAGCATGAAGCAGTTCTGGAAGGGTCCCATATCACCCTCTATTAATAAACTAGCTGCTTTCCATAAAAATAGATTATTCTACTTATTCTTTTGTATCATAGGAGCAAATAGAGCCAAGGAGTTAAAATGCAAAATACACCTAATAGGAATGCTGAGAAAAAAACTCTGGGAGTAGATTTACTTTGGCTTACAATGTAAGAAAGAAAATACTTGTTTCTAGAAAGCAATGCTTACTGACAGTTTTCAGAGAGAGTAAGCAAGAGGGGGCATTACCCTTAGCCAAATGGTGTAAGCGACGTTTTGGGACTGAGGAGACCCAAACTGAGTTCATTTCCAGTCCCTCCTTCAAGAGCTGCTTTATGCAATTTGTGTTGGTTGGAAGCAAAGAAGAGAACATATGTTCCCTCTTTTTAAGGAAGTGTTTTCACTATCAGGCTTACAAAGGCATCTTTCACTTTTTTTATTCTTTCACCTAAGAATGTTATAATCTGGACTGCAGAATGATGAGGCATCTGCATAAGTTTTGCAGTGCTGACAGTATAGCCTGTTCTATTGATTAAGGGATTTTTAAAAGGTGTTTGTTGCATGAATTCCCTCAGGTTGGAGAGGATATAAAAACGGGTTTCAAATTTCCTGGATCAGTTTTCTAATCTCTAGGTTTTATATAATGGGGAACATCCCATTTTCTGCTTTTTGTTGAATCCAGTTCTGAGCAGGAGAACTGCTCTCTATTTCCCCCAGAAGGTTTAGGCACAGGTGTCTCGCACAGGGATCCCAAACAGCAGTAGCCACCAAGGTGCTTACATCGGATAGGGTGGCAGTCAGTGCATTTGTTAATAAGTAATAGCAGAGTAAGAAACTGTTTTCTTCAAATGCTGAGAGTAGCAGGAGGGGGACAAGGGCATTATTCTTACACTTTAGTAGAGTGAAGGCATATCCTACCCTTGCTTTCAGGATAGCATCAAAACCCTTTGGCCTTCCTGACTTGCTGTAATATATGTTTTTTAATGCACAAAGACCTGTGCCTTGGTAGTTGTTAGGACAGGAAGAGGGAGATGATTTTTCCAGATGACAACGATCATTGTATCAGCTGGAAGCGTTATTCTAGTTCTAAAATCCCATTACACTAGGGTCATGCAAAAGGGGTAGGTAACAATCTCTGTTACATAAAACTTAAAATCCAGAGGCAAGACAGAGATACAAATATCAGGAAATAGCTGAATCGTGTTGGCCGGTGTGCCAATGTCCAGCTGTTCACATTTTTTAGGAAGGCATTGTAGTAAAAGGAAACTAGGAAGATGTTTTGCAGATGTTTACAGTGAGTTCTTTCCAAGTGCAGGGATGTGCACTAAGAGGAGGTTTGAAGATGATTACTTCAAAGCAATGGGCAGTGGAGGTCCCAAACCTTTTTTGCAGCATCAGTTAGGTCTTGCTCAGAAAACAAAACTGCCCGTTTACTCTTTGGTTTTCCTGCAGTGCAAGTAGGAGTGTTTTGGAAACACCAAGGGATTTGTTTTTATGGGCCCTCTGAAACAGAGTGCTAGCGAGCAGACATACAGAGAGGGTTTTTCTGAGTGCTCATTAACTGTGTGCAGTTTGAGATGCTTAAGACTTAGATTTATTTTTTTTTAGACTGCTTAACTTTATGTAGACTTATATGGCACTTGTGTCTCAAAGCTTTGATTGACTTGATTTGCAGAATGCAGATGTTCCACAGTGAAACCCAAACTTGGGTATGTAGAAAACAAAAAAGATACTTCTTCTGTCCTTTGGAAGAAACAATACCTTAGCTTAAAAATATTGCGATAAATTAATTTAAAACATTTTACTTGAATCACCACAGAATCTGGAAAAGAAATCTTGAGTTGTATAGTTTTTATAGGAGTGCTCTTGGTGGTCAATGTCCTTTCTTAGAAAATAGAGAGTTTAAGTTGTTGAGCTAGTAGTGCAATACAATTATGTCCAAGAGGTAGAATCTGGCTTTTCAGAGGAGCATTTAATAATTACCAGATTAGTCTTGCCTCTTCTGCCATTCCAAGTCTTGCTCGTGACTCACTTTGCGAATTTTGTCATCGCAGAGGTAGGAGTCCTAAAGGCAAGTTCCCTCCTCTAATTCAGAATACTCCGTTTTCAACATTGAATGGGGTAGTAGTCGAGCAGACAAAAATAGATACTCTGATCATGTGCTTAAAGACATAATGCATATGTCCAAGGAAAGATAAATTTAAGTTACATAGCCAAGTGTAATTTTAGTATTTCACACATTCTGTAATTTTAGCAACACTTTTTGAAGATGTAATATTTTCAAGTATTTGTATGTTTTGGCAACTTGGCAAGAATTAAATCTTTGGATTCTCTTTGCTGAATCACTTGCTTGGCTACTGTGCAACAGTTGTCCTTTCCTCCAAATCACACGGTCAGGAAATCTGTGCACTAAGCCTTAAGGGTTGTATGTATTAAAAGCAATACTCTTATGCATGGAAACAGTAGTTCACAGGGAAAAGATGCTCAGTATACTGATATGCTATAGCATTTATTAATAGGTAGATAGTCCTTTAGGAGGAACACCCACATTTTTTGATAAAGAAAGAGCTCATGTAATGTAGGGAAAAAAAAGAAAGATGCAGGAAAGTTGCATTACTGCAAAAAGGACATCTCACACTACTTTTGATTTGTCCACTTGTGCTACTGTTCCTTTACAGGAAAAATTATGATGATTGTAAGGGAAAGAACTTACCTATAAGTATCAATTAAATTATTAAGCAGCAATATGTTTTTTATTACTTTATCTCCCATCTCTGTTAAGGTTAACTGTGGACACTTAAAAAAAGAGCCGTTTCTGCTTGATAAAGATGATATATTTCTTAGGAAATGATTTTGTCTTTTAAAACACCTGTAAGACTATATCAGTATGAGTTATTAAATAAGTTAGTTGATCAAATTGATTTTTTTTTTTTTTTTCATGTTGCTCAAGGGAACATTGCATGTGTCCATTGCCTTTTGGCCACAGAGGAGGCACAGCAGTAGCCACAGTGAAGGAGTAAGTGTAGCCAGCAAAGTCTGTTTGGCTGCTAACTGAGGCTGCTTGGAAAAGCCCCCTGCACCTCACTGAACAACAAGTTGCTTCCTCTCTGCCTGTCTTCAGAAGTTTTCACTTTAGTGTCCGCGTCTTCCTCACTTAGTGGGTTCTGTTAGCAACTGGCTCTGAAAAAGCCTTTGTTCCGTTTTCTCATGAGAGACTTCTTTTTGCCAGAGGTTCAAAACATATTTGTCACGGGGTTTAGCCACGCGGCTTTCCAGATGCCTTGTGTGTACAGTAGCAAGCATGTGTTGTAACACTAAGGCAGTTGGTCAAAAAAATTAAAACAGGGTACGTATGTGCAGCATAGGTTGATGAATAAAAGGTGTCAAGTTCAGAATGAAGATGTAAAATACCATTTTAATGTGTTAGATTAACTGGTTTCCTCCATTTAATGTTTTCTTTCCAAAATACGTTCAATGTGGTTAAACATTGACCTCAAGGTATTCCTGTACGTAATATCAAACCTACATTAATAAACATTGTGCCTTTTGAGTTAAAAAAAAAAAAAAATTGAGCCAATTAACACATTTTACTGTAAAATGGGTATTGAAGTGTACACAGAAATATTAACAGACTTTAATTAATAGATTTCAGATTGCATTTGATAAACATGCAAGATTTGCTGATTATTTTCTGAAATGAAATGAGAGGGTAAAAAGGCTTTCCTTGCAATCCACATTGGTCTTCCTTATACCATATTATAGCCAACTGAAAGCACACTTGCAGTCTGCCTTCACCCGAAAAGCTGTTGCACATTTGTACTGTGTGAACTGCTGTTGTACCGTGCCTGTTGTATAATAATTATATTTAATTCTTGGTCTACGTGCACAGTAATAGAAAGTGGTGCTTTTTATTCTCTCCTTCAGCCAATACCAAAGCCCGCAGTAATGAATTCGCTGAAAAGAACGGACTTCAAAAATACGAGTACGTCTTACATCCGCGAACTACTGGCTTCACTTTTGTGGTTGAGCGTCTAAGGGAAGGTAATTCTGCTCTGTATTTATATGTTCTTTTTTTTCCTTTAAGATAATGAATCTCACCCAAGCTGTAGAAGCTGATGTTCACAAAACTGCTTGAAGTAATTTCAGAAAAACTTCATGTATCCTGATCACAAAAAAAGCCCTTGTTTGCAACCCTGCTTAAAATGATTGTAACATGGAGAGATTTGAGAGAGTTGGTAACAGTTACTAATATCATCAGGAGATATGCAGTGGATGAAAACAACATTTTTGCTTTTTTTTTTTTTTTTTTAATATTGTAGCTTGTTTAGCAGTCTATCTCAGAAAAATAGTGGAAAAGATCCCAAGGAAGTTCATCCTTATTGTCTGTACCAGTCCTTAACCCGAACTGGGTGGTTGACACTGAACACACAGACATGTATAATGCTGCCCTCTCTGAAAAGCTTCTGGTTTTAACTCTGAGAGCTGAGACAACAAGTTGCTCTGTTAAATGGGCAAGGGGAATGCACAGTTGCATGTAGATGCAGCAAGTCGGCTGCCCAGTGCTGCCAGCTTTTTCAGGTGATGGTGACTTGGAGAAGCTGCCTAAAATCGGAGTTGTGCTGCTTGGCTGAGTAGTGGGTAAGAGAATGCATGATACTTGCTTTTTACCTAGAAATGGTCTTCCGTCCCTTTATTAATCTGGGGGTAGAGATAGAGTCCCTATTATCAGGGGAACAGAGTATAAAGATGTGATTGCTTGTTAGATCGAGATGTCTGTGGGTTGTTTTGGGAGTGGGCATTTCAATGAGATTTGAGGCCGTAACGGTGTAACCATTAAATGATACTGATGTGGCAGTGATTAAAATACAGATGAGTGAATGTTTGAGGATATATGAATGTATGGTTGAAGAAAATAAACATGTACAGTAGATATGAAGTGACTTATTTATAGGCTAGTTCTTCAGGGAAAAGCAATTCTAGATCTTTAACACATGCTGGTTATTCTGACTGCCAAAGGAAGAAGTTTGAGATTATTAAAAAGAATAAGGGCCTGCTGGTAGGTTTTTTCCCTTGCTGGAATCCTTGCTTGGATTTTAGGAGCAGAGCTGCCTTGCATATTGCCTGATTCATACTAAGCAGATATCCTGAGATCACCGTAAATGCTTTGATATTTTGTCCAGCTGGACAATCCTAGCTGGACCATATATCTATTTGACCCTACTTTTATTGGACATTCAGTGGTGGACATCTTAGATTTTCATCGATCTTGAATGTTTATTACTCAATTTGCTGTGGTGAAAAAAAATTGCCACATATGCAATTTCAAAAGCTTGTTTTACTTAAAACTTTTCAGCACTAGGTTAACCTAGTGCATAACAATATTTCTAGCCTGGAATAAATTTTCAGTTAAGGGAATGTTTTCCACTTGAAATATTATCAAGTTAAAAAAAAAAAAAGGTTCTGTATTTGCTGCAGAAATGAGCATTGTGGTTATACAGTCATTTTCTAATTTTGTAAAAATGCTTTTCTCTTCTGTTGCTGTATGAGAGATCTATGCAAATTAGGCTATTGGGTTATAAAAAGGAAAATATTTCAGGATGATTAACTGATTTTATGCAGTACAAAGCTGGGGAAAAAACCAAAAACATTCCTAGGTGATTTTTTTTTTTTGTCCAGTCTTTTAAATGCTTTTAAGTCCTACTTTTATTTAAGGCAGGCAAATATTGAGTGAAATGTTAATGTCCCTTTAGCATTGAATTTACTAGGTATTGTGTACCTTGATAGGCATTGAGGTATACATATTACGACTGTGTGCTATTATGTAGTAAATTATGTGTGAGAAGGTAGTTCAAGTAACATTTTAAAATACTTAGTTATTACTTACTAATTTCAGAATTGGTTTTCTATTGTTTGCAGGTGTGCCACATACGGACCATTTGTGTTGAAATATTTTATTTTTGTGGACAACCTAACTGTAGTTGCTTGACTTTAAAACACTTCAGTATATTATATACCTGCATATATATTTTTTCATCTGGATAATATAGATGTCCAGGTAGATTTTCAGATACAGATCGCACAGTTGGTACCTACCGTTATTGTGCAGCTCTGGTTTGACTTATTACTTATACTATTAGAATGCCTTCTTCACAATTCTAGTTTCTGATACTAGCAGTAATAAAGAAAACCAGGATTGTTAAGGATATGGTGTTAACATGAGTCCCTGTTTCTGGACTGTCCTAATGCTACGGTAGTAGCAATAATCATAAAAATACACTTGTTTCCTTTTTTCCTGCTCATAACTGCAAGCACAAAGCAGTGTGTGTGACTTTAACATGCAGGAGGGAGTGGTGGAGATTTTAACATCATGTTTACGTCTTTGAAAGTATTTTTGTTCATAGATGACAACCTTATTGCCCTATAGCTCTCCTGTGAATACATTTTGGCTCGTGGCTGTTTTCCATTCCTGAGGCTCAAGTGTCTTTACTTCAGGCCTGAGTACATTATTTTGCTCCAAAAATAGGCTGATGAAGAGAGAGGGAAAATGTCATTAGAAGTTTAACTGCTTTTCAAATGTTGAAAAAGCTAATTTAATTTGGCAAGAACCCTGATTAATATGCATCACAATCTGTAGCATGAAAGAATTACCTGTTATTACATAAAAATAACTGTTAGCCACCCTTCTGAATAGGAAGTGAAGAATCAGGAAAAAATAACCTTCAGTAAAATATTTCCTGTATCTCTGCAGGAGAGTTTCTTCCTAGAGGAAGCACTATCTGGACCCTGACAGCATAATCCAAGCAGTTGTCAGTCCTTTGCTTTCCATAGGTGGCAAAAATTTCTGAACCATGTGAATGGATTTTTGCCAGTGATGACCAACACTCAAATTCCTCTGGCTGCCTTTTTGCTCTTATATGGTCATTATTTCTAACTATTTGATCTCTTTTGCCTGTAGATGCTGCTATGGTGGGTTTCTAAGTCATTGCTGAGATTATGGGAGCTAAGGAAAAAAAAAAAAATCTGTATAACCTCCACCAAAAGATCAATAAAAATTGTTTAGGCAATACATCTCCTTGGCTTTTGAGTCTCTTACCTTTTTTCCCACATTCTAGCTCTACATGAGTGATAGCTCTTACCCCCTGAGCTGACTCTTCTAAACAGAAACCCAGGTAGAAGCTGACTAGTTTTTCTTTTCATTATGCTCAGGTGCCAAGACAGTGAAAATATTCTTTTACTTGTAAGTGATCACATTACTGTTTTCTCATTCATATAAACCTTAGAGTCACCCAAGAGTAAACACAGACTATGAACATGCTTTAGATGTATAATTAATAATATACTCTGGAGAATAAGGACTGCAGTTGTTGCTGTTTTTTAAGCAAGACAAAGACATAAATTTGATTCAGCATTGATTTTTGGAAAAATGTGTTCCTCTGGCTCAATAATAATTTTAATATAATGTCGTTGTTTGTGCACGGTAAGAGAAAATACAGTATAGACGTGAGAACACAAAGAGGAAAAGACCACGTGGTAGCTGGATAAGGTCAGCTTGCTACCTGATATGCAGTATAGAGCATTACCTGAAGATGTGGAAGTGAGTAAGAGAGGAACAAAAATTTCAGTAAGGACTAATGAAGGTGGAAAAGTATTAAATATTCTTAGGCTAAATATAGGTTAACAAAATTTATGCATTTTTCACCCCTACAAGAAGATCAACCTTCCTGGGAACGATTATTGAATTTCTAGTCAATTGTGACAGTCATTGCAACAGATAAAGCAGGTTTGTGAGATTCTTCATTAATCTTTAGTGATGCACGTTACTCAAAATAGCACTAGCCTTTTTTCCTAGCATGCTTTAAAGTTCGCATCTGCAAACTCTTTGGCCTTAGTCTATTAAAATATTTAAAGTGTACGAGCTCAATTAATTATACATTTTCTCAGTGCTGAAGCACTTTTGATTGCTTTAATCACTTATCATGGCAGCCAGAGGAATTGCCCTGTGGAAGACCAAACCTTTGTTGACCAAAGTGACCACTGCAATCCCAAGTACTATCACATCTGGTTAGCTGGCTATCAATGGAAAGCAAAGAGAAATTAGAGTTGATTTGCTGCTTTCTAATTCTCTTCACTTGATCAACTATTTTATTTGTCTCACCTCAGCTGCTAGGAATCCTGGTTTCAGTCAGCACCTAGTGCAAAATGACTTGAGCTTTATGCTGTATTTCTTTGGGGAGAAAAGGTGAGCATTTTTTGAAAGAGCCAGAACATGTGAATGAGTGACAGAAAATGAACTCTAGACAAAATGAAGATTGGTCATGACTTTTTTGTTTTAACTCATCATCGTATACCTCTCTCTAACTGTCTCCTAAAGTCATATTTAATCCTTTTTTAAAGCCCAAAACTTTGAATAGAAGTTACATATGGAGTCACTTTTGGCAGAACTTGGGTTAAGGCAAATCATCTCCTTTTACAAAATGTCGGACTTTGAAAATGACAGAAATGTGCAGGAAGTTAAATAAGACTTTTATATAAGCATGCCTTTAACAATGTTAATTAAAAACACTTATGGTTTAAATAATGCTCTTGAAGATCTAGTTTGTGAGATCCTTCTATGACAGGTCAGGAGGTTACTCAGAAATTAAGTATGGGTTTTCAGGCCTGGTTGTATTTTATAAAGTTTTTTCTGAAGTGCCAAATGACATTGAAAGTTCAGATGGCTTGAATGTTCAGTTTCAAAGAGATGGAAAATAATACTAGTTGATTTGATTCAATATTGTCTGGATTCATTGAATTACATATATTATCTTGGCATAATATCTGTAATTGTAGCCAAATAGTCTGTCAAGAGAAAATAGTTGTTTACGAATGTTTTCTTAAAATTGCTTCATGGCTTTTAAGTATTTTCTCAGGACTAAATAAACAGTAAGTGTTAAGACAGAGCTCAGGCTTTAGAGCATCATTAGAAGATTATTCATACTTTCGCAGACAATCATTTCTGCCAACATTAAATTTTAACTGACCTCTTTTTGACACTTCCTCTATATCCATCAACAGTCTTTAATATCTGGATACATTGGATTGAATGTTACTATTATGGGTTTTATATTTTACTGCTTTTACAGTATGATGAAGAGTCAGAATTATTTGCCTTATTACAGTATTCCAGCTTCAAATTTATTTCTAGTTTGTAATTACCCAACTGAAAAAAATATTGCAGATAACAGCTGTCAACTGCAGCATCCTAAAATAAAAAAAGATAAAATTTAACATGCTTGCCTTCATTGCATATCCTTACTGATGGAAGGAAACTGTGATTCTCATCCTGTTTCCCACATTGGTTCAAAATTGATAGTTTTGCCCCAGAGCAGATATTTGTAATACACACAATCAGAAACCAGCCTATATCTTCAACTGTTCATACCTGAGTCTTACAGCTGTACAGCATTTCAGTAATTACATGCAATATCCCAATTTGTTTCATTGCTAGGGCAGGAAAATTGTATTTAGGTGTTCAGTTCAGGATATCTGTATATATCTATGTAAATATTTTAATCCTGTGACACTTACTGACTATTATGTGGATTCTGTAGGCTTTTCTGGGAGCTATAGTATCCATGTATGTGTATTTATGTACTTAACTCTTAATGCCATTTATTTGAGTTATGGTACAATGTGCTTATATGGCACTTTTGAGCTAATAATATAGGGAGACAGTTTGCCATTTGCAGATTAATATATATCTAAGATGGTTAATAGGAGATGATGATCAGCAGTTCTTGAAAGCTGACACGTACAGTTTGGTTCACCTTCACTGGAGGGTGAGGCAGCCAGAGTTACACAGCAGGTCCTTGTAAGCGGCATCTGGATGTCCTCACTATGCATGGAGAATACAGTAAGCTCCCGTATAAAGCCCTAAATAGGTTATGGACAGAGGTGATTCTGTCTTAAGCCCTGTAGTCGTCACATGAGGCAAGGTGCTCAAATTTGACGTATTTGTGTAAATGGTGTTTAAAGTTGAGGCTCTCAATTTAGTAATTCATTAACAAGACCCTCCAACTTGAAGTAGCCAGAGTATATTAGCTCCCAGAGCTTTTTTTCTTACTCTGACTTTGAAAGACAGAGAGGCAGGAGGCTGCTTTTATGAGTGGATGAAATGTCTCTGAGGAATGCTACCGTGATAACTGCCAGAGGCTTGTATTCTGGTGTAGATGACGCTTCTACTCTGCACAGTTATGTCCAAAGCACCTGCAGCTTACAAGACAGACGCCATTTATTCTTTCAAATGTAAATCAAAAGTAATACCAATTTCTAAGTGTGTTATATGTGGGGGGTTTATTAAGGGAAAATTGATGAAGGTGTAAAATTCAGGTCTAACAGCTCTTTTCATTGACAGAAATGCTCAGGCTATGGTGGGCAGGCTGTATGAATGAATGGACGTAGGTATTAAATATACTGCTTTCTATTTCGATGCACAAAGTTTCTTACCTCTTCACATAAATACTGGGTGAGATGTGGGGGTCTTGATCACAGAAGTGTCTGCTGAATTACCTTCAGCAGTTTTATGCATTCAAACTGAACCACGTAAGCAAGACTTCAGCAGTTTTCAGGTTTGTGCATAATTTGTCTTCTGTTACAGAGGTACAGGACGTAGAAACGCCCCACGTCAAATGACAGTGAGGGTTAGATCTGTTTTTTTAACGAAAGCTAACCTCCCTCTTTGTGACTGAACAGATTTCTGACTCCCAGCATGATATGCTGAGCCACTGCCAAAATTTCTGTGGGTTTTGGCGAGGCCGGAGCTTGCACACTGACCGGCACTGCCATCTCTCAGAGCAGCTCTTGCCTGTTTGTGCTGGTTGCTCAGTGCATGTGTAAACCAAAACCAGTCTGTTTTGGAAATAGGAAAATATAAGTGGCCACATGAGCATTAACTTTAGGTCCTCAATCAACTAATTTCACCCATATGTCTGTCAGATTTGCAGAGATTAAGCAGCAACTCTAAACCTCTAAACCATCGTTCCTCAATGCAAGGAAATGCTTTCTTCCCGATTTTTCTTTTTTTTTTTTTTTTTCCCTCTGTGCATGTGTGCCTCCCAGAGTCGTGTTACTAAGTAGACTGATACTCAGAAATTACAGAGCTATTGTGAAAGAGCTTTGAGCAGTTTTTTAGCTGAAAATGCAGTATTAGAGCTTCACTGGTTGCCGTTATAATTGAACTTGTGCTTTTATGAGAATTGGATCCTGCACATCAAATAGCGTAGCCTTTGATATAGAAATATCAGTATGTAAATTGAAGCCCGCATGTCTTTTATGCCTTTTGTGTGTTGGTAGAAAATTCATAACAAATTAGTTAATTTAAAAAAACCAAAGACCGTGTTCAAAAACACACTTTTATCGCTAGGCATGTCTGTGAAATTCAGCAATGCAGAAAATCGGGTGCAGGCTGTTGTGCTTTATTGCGAACACTGACAGTTGTCTCTGTAATCTGGAACATGGGAAAGGGCAGCTTGACTTTTTCCAGAAACATGTTAACCGTTGATGATTACTGTATCTTGCAAACATCTGCATGCGTTGTCTTTGACTTCTCAGAATGAGCACCAGCTTTCTGTTAGATATTTTCTGGCCTTTGGTACACGTTGAAGTTTCTGTTCCTATCTCTTCCTTTGTGTCTTACTGGAGCAGTATGCTGCACTACTTGCCCCACCTCTGTGGCAAACAGTCCATCGTTTCAGTCCTCCTGGGAAGGATTTGGTTTTTCCAAACCACTCTTCTCTCAGCCCCCATCCTTTCCTCTTTCCAACCTCCACTGCTTTTGAGAAGGAAGCACAGCCTTTCACTGGAGGGCTTTATGGTGGATCCACGTGAGAATCGCTGCCACCTGTAGTGTTTGCAGGTTGACATGTTGTTGTTTGTCACCCATACATCTATGGTGCTCATCAGAAATATTTCAGGTTTTACGTTCTTGAGCCTCTCAAGATCCATCTACTGAAATAATCTCCTTACACTCTCTTATGTGTGAGTCATGGCTTGTGACAAGCAGATATACCATGCGGTAGATCATTTTTCCGTTTACCTCCTAGCAGGTTATTAATAGTCACTGTGGTAACCATATTAAAAAGTTATTATTTGCCAGCAGTTACCCCACAGTGGTATTAGATGTTTCCACTGTTTTCCCTTAACTCAGAATACACAGTATCTGTGGTAACGATGTGGTAATGTTTGGCGAATGTGGGCTTTTTTAATTGCTTCAACTGGAGGCCTGGAAAGATATGTTAGCTCATCAGATTGCATAGGTAGAAATGAAGCTTGGTCAAAGATGATTTCAGGAAAAGTGATTGCTCAGTAAAACTAGATGTTCCTGCTTTTTTTTTTTTTTTTTTTTTAAATCTAATGTTTATCTCCTCTTCAAGATATTTTTAAAGAAGGTTTTTCTGGTTGTTTATGTGCTTTGACTAGACGGTGGACCAAAAGTGTGTGTAACAAGGTGTATCTGCTGGTCTAGACTTGGTCAGCATCTCTCTGGGTGTCCATTTTGAAAGGTCATTCATCTGATTGGAATATTTATTTGGTTCGTTTTTTCCTATAGTGTCACTCACAGCAGCACAGGAAGCTTAGCACAGGGTCTTGCAATACTCTTGGTGCTCCTCTAATCCTGCACGAAATACCAAACAGTCCATTTCGTGGGCTTGTTCACTACATCCTTGTGACGGGCTTGATACTAATAAAGTATACTGAATACTGTAAGAACTGTCAAGGGGATTTGGGGTTTTGTGTCAGAGTACTGAGCTTTGTGGTTGTTTTTAAAGACTTAACAGCTGCAGAACAGACAATAGGTGAGCCTCAGGTAAAGTTCAAGTTTATTAATTACTGCTCGTTCTTGTCAGCCAATGATCCATGATTTTGCAGGTGATGTTGGTTGGATTGGTAGCATATTTAATTATTGATGAAGCTGAAATTAATTCCTATAAACAGAGGAATAGTACTGATATCTATTTATTTCACATGGCATTACCAGATGCTCTACACAGCATACCCATTTCTTGGCTCTGTTTATTAGTAAGGCAGATAATTGCTTCAAGCAGTCTTGAGTAGAGAGGAGCCTAAACATACTTTTTCCAGGACAAAATACTGATTTAGTTTCAGTTAGGAGATGATGTTTCCTGATGTGTTTTATCAGAAAAATAGCAGCATCTACAGGCTGAACAGACTAATCCCAAATCAGAGTCCCATTGTAGAGGAGATTCTCAATCATGTTTGATGGATTCCCCACTCTTCCACTTTTTGCAGATGCTAGCTGTTTTCATTTCCAGCTGCATTAAAGTTGCTGCAAATGTATTTTGTGTATTCCTGATATCACTTTTCTAAATGAGTAATTGCTGGCAGGGGATAACATCCGTGGAGTATCATTTCAGTTACTGGAAATGTTGGAATCCTCAAGCTGTTCAGATATAGCCCCCAAATCTGTAAGATAGTAATAAAACTTCCAATCTCCTCTACTTGCAAAATTTGCTGCTTATGTATCATTAAACCTTAAGCAGTTTGTTTCTTTCATTCCCTTCTGCTGTTGCAACTTCAGCTCATCTTCCCTTTGCCCTCCTCTCAATCCCCTGCCACTATTTTCAGGGTAGACAAAAATTAGTCCAGCATCATACTTTTCTGAGCTGACTCAGATCCCTGAGTTTGGCAGTCATTTGCAAGGCTCTGATCCAGAGATGTTGAGAGCAGTGCCACATTCATGAGTCCTGGATGTTGCTATGGTACTGATACTGAAAAACGAAAAAACATAAGAGGGCAGAGGAGCTTGGGAAAAATTGTAGTAGAGTATAAATGGTTTTTAAAATAGATTTTTATCAAAACATAAACTTCAGCATAAATTCAACTCTTCACCTCATTCATCACCTTATATGTAATCTGAAATATTGCTGTCTTTGGGGCTTATTTTGTCAACCTTTTCCTGAACTGCAGGATTCTGGAGGGCAGGAAGTAAGGTCTTGGCTCTCGATGTTCTCACTAAACATTGGTAGATATAGGAAGGGTTTCCCTTTACTGCCTATGTGCCATGCCAGTTATTTGAAGTGCTGTACAATGTGAATTAACTGTTACAATGAAGTATATTACAGATATAAGGTTTGAATATATTTTCCCATAAATTCATTTTTCTGTGGAATGGCTACCAGTTAAGAATTGGAGAACTGGTTTTATACATTCAATATGGTAGTGTCTCTCCCTGATCCTATTTCATACTGTTAAAAGCTAATATCTTAAAATAAGCATATCTGAAATGCTTATCATCTATATTTAGACTTACGCAAAACTGTGATTTTGTTTGCATTGGTAGTCATTGTTGACCTTGCAGTATAACGATAAAAGTGAGTGCTCTTGGTGATTATAAAACAGTTCCAGAAGTGGGGACCTGAGCAACCTTCTGGCTAGCTGGTTCTGACCACCAGTCTTTCACTGCACTGCTCTGAAAGGAGGGAGCCTGTCCTGCTGGTTTCTGGCATTGCACAGACAGTAAGGACATCTATTAGGAGAAAAGCATAACGTGCACAATAAATAAAAAGGAGAGACATTTTCAAAAACGTTTCAGAGACTTTGGAATTTGTGAGCAATGGCATGTTTGTGTTGCCTGGAAGTTGCTATGGGTGCTGATGTTGAAAACCTAAACACACAGAGGGCAGACCTTAGGGACATAAGTCCCATTTAAAATCCTATAAGAATTAGAGTTCTTTAAATCTGCTTGGATGCTTTTGAAAAATCATCCCTCAGAAGAATTCTTTGCCTAAGTGTTCTCTAGGTTCATCCTGTCGGCAGCACCACTGTAATTTAACCAGTTCTACTTCTGCCTTCGTTTCTCGAAAAAAGCATTCCTTCCAAAGGCCTGAAAGCTCCCTGGCTTCCTCTATCAGCCTTTTGCTTTGCTGCTCTTGTAGCATGCAGCAGAGAATTAAATGAAACATATGCTCAGCAGCTATGTGGCTCCTTCTTTCCTTCCCATTCTTCACATACTATCTGCTAGGACTGTGTCTTTTTGAGGTAGGTGTTTTGTTTTTGTGCGTCTGAAACAACCATCTCACTGGTATATTAGCATTGTTGCAGCAGGTAGCAGTTAAGCTGCAGCGCTCTCAAATAGCACACTCTGCGTGTCCACAGCATTGCAAATATTTAATAAACCTGTTAATAATACATTCCAGACCATACTTGAGAGGCTGTGGAGATTCATCAGGATTTATGCTACCTGTGGTGCTAACAAATTCAGTTGACATTACACACTGAGACATGCACGTAAGCATGCACTCAATGTTAAAACATATACATAATTTCTGATTTATAATAGCAGTGTTGTATGTTAGGAGAGAACATTTTCAAAGGATTATTCTCCTCCTTGAAGGGATAAATTCTCTTGACTTTCAGTCTTGTGCCTTTCTGTATTCTGGCACATGTTGTAATCTGCTAGCAGCATATTCTTTTTCATGTCTACTTGTTTGGATAGCAGTGGACAGCACAGAATTCATTAAAACTGAAGAGCCAAATGCTGATAGAATATAATGAGCCTATGACTCAAATGGTGGGTTTTTTTCGTGTAAGGTATGGTATATTGTGTACATACAGAGCTGTGTATTTGTAGAGGAGTTTGGGGGGTTGATTTCTGTCTTTCTTGGCAAACTGTCTAGGGTGAGGATTGTATTCTAAAACCTCATTAATACAGTTAGAGAAAACAAATCTTACTTAGCCTTTGTGAATTTATGCAGTAAGGATATATACTCCCATGATTTTTTACAAGCAAAATGGTTTTACTCTGCCACTCCCTCTAAGCTGGCTGAAAGCACTGTGGCCAGACAAGGGCTGCTTTACACCCAGACTGAAGACATTGTGGTAACGAACCCAACATGGGTTTCAACTAGTCAAAGACTATGAGCAAAGTGAGCTCACTCAGTCTGCAAAATGTTCTGGGGCATCCTCCAGCCAGTGTAGCAGTGTTGTGCAGAATGAGTTTCACTGGCTTCTTGCTAGAGGTTCATTGCCGCCTCTTAGCTGGTCGAGAGGAGGAATTCAATTGAATAGCTACATGTCCCTTTAAAAACATTCCAGGATTCACTATCAGGATGCTCTGTCTTGATCTACAAGTCAGATGGCCTCATAAGGCGCTGCATCTTTTCAAAGTAAAACAGGAGAAAAGTGTTGAACATTCAGATTGCATAACTAAGTGCTGAGAAATAGGAATTTCCAAAAGTGAGATTGAATGCAGCCCTCTTGTGGTATATGCTTTTGAGTGAGAGAACAAATGCTGTGTTTTGCCAGTCTGGTATTTCCTTTGCTTAGAAAGACAAACTTTTAACAATGTATTTCATGCTTTTTCATTTCAAATGAAAGAAAGGAAAAAAAATGTCAGAATGGAGAGCTTTTACTGGCAGGGCTTTGAGGCTGATCTGCTATGCAAGAAGCTATGAAGGAATAAAGTTCCATAATCTGCGGTGTTCTCTGAAAGAGCCTGAGAGGGGTGAACCTGAGGAAATGAACTGAGTTTCTTCCTAGGAGAAAGGTGGAATTTGGGAGTATATGGTTATAACTCCAAAAATGTTGCCCTCATTTTCAAAAATTCTATAGCAACTCTTTTACAGCTGTTATCTCAACATGGTTTTCTCAAAACATTTTGCTATCCAGAAACACATTCCTATAATATATTCATTATTTTAGTAGAAGAGTTGTGGCTGGCAAATATGAAAGGATGGAAGTAGTGGAGGTAGCTGAAAGAAATGAGAGGCTTGAAGATGTATACTCTGACAGCAGATTCTCAAATCCAAATCGTATAAATACAATAATGTGTTTTATGTCTATGAGTAATGCAGAGTCCACTTTAGGAAACGGTGGTATATCAAATGGGATATTTGAACATGCTTACATAATAAGCATTTCCTAGCTCTCAGATTTTGTTCTCTTAAAAAGAAAAAAAAAAAAAGACAAAACCAACAACAAAGTTTTTCTAATTGTGAAGTGATATGCTTCTTTGCTGACTTTTATTACTAAATTGTGCTTCTACTTTATGGAGCAGAAATGTCATGTTGCTTTTTCCTTCCTGGAATTTGCTATGTATATCTGGTATGGACAAAAGTCAAGAGTTATCTTGAAAAGGAGCACCAGCATAGTTTTAATGCTAGAAGTATGATACTTCACAAAAATTTTTCTCTGAAAAAAAAAACCAAACACACTAAGAAACCAATTATAAACAATTAAGAACATGAGCAATATGCTGGTCAGACTTTTGTCACAAAATAAACAAAGACTATTGAGAACTGCATGTAAAATATATTTTGTCTGCTACTTAGCACACGCTGTAGCTAAAATGGAAAATTCTGTAGAGCCGAATGATAGCACTAAGTGAATTGGCATTTGCAATTAGTTTTCCAGTGGTTTGGCAGTATTAATAATGCAGCAGAAGGACAGGATATCCTTCAACTAAGTCAGTATGAAAAAAGGTTTTCATTAGCATTACAATGAACTCTGAGAACTAGGTATTCTTACTCATTGGAAAAAAGATTTAGGGAAGCAAATTTCGTGTTTGAAAATGTTTGGGGAATTTTGGAGAGCATCTAAATATGACTGTTATCAGAAACTGGTTTTAGTATAGTGTAGGGATAAAGTATCTTTCTCAGGCTGTTATTGTAATTCATAAGATGTTATTTTCAGCAGTGTTTATTATACAAAAGAATGTTCAGAACCAGATAAATACACTAGGGAGCCTGGTTAAATAGGAATAAACCAAAGGAGTTACTTAAAATTACAAGAGAAACAAAATGCTGACATAGATGAGATAAATTATTCTTTCTGTTGTTTTTCCATAATAGTCTATTCAGTCAAAACCAAAGAGCAGTAACTAATATGTTTGCATATTTGTGGGCAAATTTAGATGAAGATCATAAATGTTCTGATTTATCAACCAAGGTAAAATGAGATTGAAGTAATCCAGTCTGGAGGAGCTGATGCTTATCAGCAGAACCTTGGAGCTGAGAGAGATTAATTGGAAGCCATCAGATGCAAGTTGATGACGACGAATGCATAGACGAGGAAGCAGTATGCCTTTTTATAATTGTTGTCACCACAGACCACAGGGCACTTGTGTTTGTCCGAACGGTCAAATTAGTCCAGCCTTCAAAACAGAGTATGCAATTCTGCTAAAATGGAGATGACCATCTGGCAGCCTACAGCAACTTTGGAATCTTCTGCCTTTGCCAGTGTGCCCCATCCTGAATTATGTGCTTAGATTTTAGCCTGATGCCCAGTTACATCTTTATCAGCCAGTATTATCTTTTAGGTGAATTACTGTGTATACTATTATACAGTAGCTCAAGATCATCCAAATTCCTAGTCTTTTCCAGATACTTGGTTAGAACAGTATCAGGATTTTTTTGAAGGATCTCTTCCTACACCTCCCTGCAGTAAACACTCCAAAAACACTTTCGTGTAATTCTTCTTCACTAAATTATTGCGGTTCTGTCCTCAGCATGTCCTGATGCCTCAGATAGGCCTGAAAGAGTATTGTAAGTGGCCTCACCAGCTCTGCAGAAGACAGTTAATTCTTTAGTGTTCCTTCTCTCTTATGCCACTACGTCCTTGTTTCTGTCTTCATCTGAGAGCAGAGGGAGGAAACTGTCAACTCTGAAGTTCAAGAGAATTAAGAAAACTCAAGCCTTCCTGATTTTGTCTTTCGGACACTTCTTCTTTCTACTCTCTGTGCACTCACCACCACATTCTTGCTCCAGCACTGACTATGGTGCAATTAATTACTAGTAATTTCTGTGTACTATGCTCAGCTTGTTCTCTGCTTGAAAAAAGCCATAATTTGGATAGGTCCCTCTCTCAGGCATGAAAAACATGATGCTTTGCTAATTTCCCCTCAACAAAGTCACTCCACATCAGGTACTTGTCAGAAGGACAGTTCTGCAGCCTCCGTGAGACTTCTGCTCTGTCTACCTCCACCCAAGGCAGATCTAGTTGTGCTGGTGCCTGGCAGTTGCCCAGTATAGCAATATTTGAATCCAGTGTGCTATGGGTTGGGTTTCTTGCTACATGGCAGACACTTGTGATGGTAAACATTTCCAACTTAACATTACTGAGATATATTTGGTTCCTTTTTTTGTTCAGTATAAATAAGGCACCCCATATATGACATTTTGAGTGAAATTCAATTAGCAGGAACATGAGTAAGGTTGGTTGAGTTTAGTAGTTTCCCTTTGTTTACCAACAGAGACTGGTGGAGGTTACACAGTAGAGGCAGCTTTGGGTTGCTGCTCTCTGTTTTATAAACAGTCATGAATAATAAGGTCCCCCCTGCCAAACTTGCATTCTGGTTGACAGCCGGCCAGCTGGTTGCTCTCAGAGGAATTTGCTTCGAGTGGGTTATGTGCTTGAATGATCATATCCATCAGATTTGAAGGCAGATCCACGTTGAGTAAAGCTCCCAGAGGATGTGTGGGTACCACTCAGTGAGGGACAGGAAGGTCCGTACCAGAGCCTCAAATGGTGTGCTGGGCAGAGCGCAGAGACCTGGAGTGACATGTCCAGCTGTAGCTTTTCCATGAATTTTTGTCTGGGCTTGAAAATAACTTGAAATGACTGTAACACTGAGTCTGGAAAGGAAGACCAATTAAGCCTCCACTAGCAAACAAACAAGGTAGTCATCTGGTTAAACAAAGATGAAATTTGATCCAAAGTGTCTAGCCCAAGAGTAGTAGATGTGAGTGAAACTTAATCCCACAACTGCAAACTGCTTTAAGTATCTTAACAGGAGGGAAATGGCAAAGTTGTTTTTATCAAACCTGTGCCCCAGCTATTGCAATACCTCAGTATTGCTCAGTCTTAGTGTACTGTGAGAATAGAAACATCTTACAGGGTTTTTTTTTAAATATAATGATTCTGTCTTATTTCATCACAAGGTAGAAGTTTCTTTGCAGGAATTTCAGTGGCCATTAGTGCAAGGTTAGGTTAAGATAACTTTAAGTGTCTGTTTCGGCCTTCAGATCTCTGGCAGAATCCCTCACTTCTTGAAGTTGGTAGAAAATTTCATACTGACTGTACTGGAAAGGTGGTTGGATGCGTTGTTGCACAAGACAAAAAATTGTATAATGTTTACATACAAGAATGTTTAAATCCCAGTGTTTCAAATAGATATTGATGTGTTTATTCTAAATCTCAGTGAGGCTTTCTCGGCCTAACTGTCTTATGTGTCAGTATGTTGGGATAGGTAGTATAACTTTAAGGAAAGGTAATATAAAGGAGGTGAGAGAAAGTCTCTCTGTGTTTGAATGCTCATTTAACTTGGTTAGATTGGATGCCTATGAGGTGCCTCTTCAATAACTGAAATGTTCATCCCCTTTAAGTGTAAAACATCAGAAAAAAAGTATCAAAACACAGAAGAGGTGAAGATGAGTGGGAAATTGCTGCTCGTCTGTTGAATGGAAACTTGATGTTAAATAAGATCTTCTTATGTTTCACTGTTTGAAACACAGTAAGAGTTCCGGGAACTAATTATCTAGCAATGGATGATGACATGGAAATATATTAAATATACATAGATAGCTAACCATGAATACTTGATGCATGCAAAAGAAGAGTCTAGTTAATTTTTATGTAAATTAAGCAACATTGAAAGTGGCAATATAATAAGCAACAACAGTGTTTTGCATTTGAATAGAACAAAGCAGCAAATTCACACTTGAAATAGAGCCTTTCTTCTTAAATTGTCTTTTCCTGGGTAGATATTTTAACGTATGCTTTATTCACAGTAAAAACGCAGTCTTCATAGGTATCGTCTTGTTTATAAATAATCAGACAAGTTAGCCTTTTAAAAGCTACTTTAATTCTTTGGTGAGTGTCATGTCTATGTTATCACTTTTAATGATTAAAGGGACTAGTGTTGAATCAGTGTGATAAGCAGGCATGGTTAATGCCGAGGTTGTGTAAGGACTAGCTTATTTCCAAAACTTCGTGGAAGTAATGAAGAGGGGTGCTCGCTGCCAGGAGGGTAAGAATGTCGGGTGTGGACCGGCCTGGCGGAGGTTGGGATGCTCCAAGTGTGGGCTTAGCTGCTCCACACTGCTTCCTCGGGGGAGCAGCTCCACCGTGAATTCACCTGAGAGGTAGCCCGTTACGAGGAAACTCACTTTCAGCGACTGAGTGTAGAAGACAAACTGAGGAGGGTTGAGGAGAAGGGAAGAGTTCAAAAAGAAGGTGCATTTATCTTTAGCCTTCCGCTGCACATTGCTTGGTAGATGGCAATGCTTATCCTGGCTCTTTATGCATGTATTATTTATGCTGCTTGTATTACTTCATTTCAGAATTATCCATGGATACATAAAAAGTTCATTACGTAGATTATGTGTAGAGCTTTTAAAACTCTTGGAGCTGTTAGCCTTTGAGGGTGAGGGAGGAGGGTATTAAAGCAATTATTAAACGTATATTAATATGCACTGGTAAACAAACTTCAAAAACTGTTAAAGAACAGATGCCTTTGGCATGTTTCAGTGGTAAGCATATGGCTATTCAATCTTGAAATACAAATCCCAAAGCATTTAGATCAGTGCCTGTCAAATAGTTTGTCATGACAGAGGGTTCAGCTTGGAGCTGCAAATTGAGTCCTATTCCTTTTTTTTAATCTACTGTTGGATTTGATTAGTTGAGCCACCACTCAGCTTCCTGTAAGACAGGAGTCCTTAATCTGCGGTAAATGTACTGCCAGAGGCATGCAGGGCACAGTCTTTTACCTCTGTGTTATACAGTGCTGTATATTACAAAGGTTTGAATATCTTTGGAATGGCTGGGGACAAGTGTTTATGTTAGGGATAATTTAAAAAAATTAGAAGCCTCAACTGAGTTCATATTATACTGCCCAAAATAAGAATGTACTCTTACTGCAAACAGTTTACATGTGCAAAGTTTGAGCTGCAAGTCAAAATGACAAAATCCTAATTTTTTTCCTTAGCTTGGTTCAAAATTTACAACTTTCACGTGGAGTTCAAGTCTAAAATGAGTGAATAATTTTATTTTATAAATGTCTGAGAAACAGAATCAGAAAAATCATAGCGAATTAGCTTTATAGTTGCTACTGAGTGCTGCTTTTATAAATGGAAAGCTCTAAGACTTGGTTATTGACATTACAAAATTTGAGTCTTCCTTCACAGATCAGGTCTGGGCTTTGAATTTAAAAGCTGATGCAAAACTGAATATTTGAAGGCCTAATGTATCCTTTAAGGGTGAGGCCAGATTTCTTTATCATCTATCAGCATCCAATATCATTAGATCTTAGAAGACTGTTTTATTCCATTTGTTGGAGGACTAGTAATTTTATTTGGATGAAACCAACAATGAAAGCAAAAGTAAAAAAGGAGAGAGAAAAAAAACATTATAATGCTTGGAAAATTTGACACTCAGAAGTCAGCGAACATCACAAAGCTGTTTGTAGGATCTTTATTTGGCTTTTTTACATGTATATATGAGATGATCTGGTCTTTAGCTAAATGACTGCATGCCATTCTCCACACACACACGTCCTCTGCCTCATTAAGCACTCACTGAAGGAGCAACTTTTAAATATTTTGTGTTTTCCTCATTTTCGGTGTGTGGCCCCAGGGCTTATAGGCTGCACTATTCAAGCTCTTCTCTGAAAACAGAATTTCCATATAAGCATCTCTGCTGCTAGCTGCTCTACAGTGTTTTCTGATCTTGAAGGAATTTATTTTCACTATATCTGTATTTATCTCATGCATGTGGGAAACTGAAGTGCAGCAGGACTAAGGTCAGGTCTACTGCCTGGTTTTAGACACCTATGGGCTTATTTTCCAGTCATAGCATTTTCCGTGCAGCTTGCAGCTGGGGATGCTCAGCAGCACTGTAAAACTGACCCTAGAAACTTCCAGTCAGCCAAACCAGAAGATGAGAAATTAAAGTCTGTTTATGAAATAGGCAGAAATAGCATACACTTCTCTTTAGTTTTAATTAGCATCAAGATTGGTTTGAGACTCCACTGCCTAAAGTTGAACTTGTCCTGTTTCTTCCCCCCTCACTCTGTTTGTTTGTTCATTGCAGACCTTTCTGGTCCTGCAGCAAATGAAGCAAAGCTCCTGCACTCTGTTGTTACACAACCCTGATTCACTGCAAGTTCAGGTCCAGGGGCAAAGTAGTATATCATCACGGAACTAAAGATAATGTCCATTATATAGGCAGAAGCAACCTTAGATCTGGCATTTTCCTACATCTGAGTATTGGACTTTACAACCTAATGTTTTTTACTACTGAAGTATTTTATGTTATTCTAAATGTTTTTAAACACTAAATCAACAGCCGATCACGCAACAGATACTGCCGCCATCGTTCCCCAGGCTTGTGTTTCTGCTTTGGTTGCCAAATTCCTTTCCAGAGCTGTTAAAACAGTTGTCCCCTTCGCATTTGAATCAAACAGCTTCCTTCCCCATGCTGCATGGGTGGTCACAGGCAGGAGCGGTGAGGGGACGTAGCGTGGTCTTTTACTCACAGGGAATGGTGTGTGAACTGAAGGCTTGAAGTTGGGAATACTCAGTAAGGACAGGTTGTTCTTAAATTTCAGCTGTAAACTCTATAAAATGTTTGCTGACCGTGTGCAAAATTAAGATTCTTCAAAGGTTCATAGTTGTTGGCCAAATTTGGGATGTTTTCTTGGAAGTTGGCAAAAAGCATATTACTGACACAAATACCATCTCCTGCCAAACTTCAAGTCCCGGTTCCAAGGCTTGGGGATGTCAGTCCTTTCCAAAGTAGAAACCATCTGAAACTTTTTTTGTGACTTTTTAAGTAACAAAAACATTTTTTTCCATAGCCTCAGTCTTTGATATAGCTGAATTGCTTTAGCTGAGATTGTGGTGCTCCTTCTTCTCGTCAAAAAAAAAAATGAGTCTGATGCTGAAAGGGCCTGGAAATTTAAACCACTTCAGTCCAAGTGGTTTAAACTTGACGTTGTACATAGCAATTACAGTAGGGTCTTGTAATGAAAGAGCTGGGAAATTGTACTGTGGACGTACTAAGCCTGCTTTATAGTAAAAGAAATGGGCTGTTGTCATCTGAATTGTTTCCTATGAGCATAAAATTGGTGTTCAGGAACTTTATTTTTAGACCAAATAACCCAATACGGACTGGACAACTTGTCCTACTTCGATTTTTGCTTGATCAGGAGAATGTGCGATATGTTGGCATTGCACCGTACAGACTCAATCCAGCCATCTAAGGCTAGTTTGTTAGGATATCATCTTGCAATATGAAACCGTCTTTTTGTGAAAAGAATGCGAAGAATTTTGTTACTAATAACGTCTTACCCTTTATGGGTAAAGTTATTTTGCTCCCTTCCAAGATGAATGCAGCTCTCACCGACTTCAGTGAGGACCTGCTGCTTTTCTGCCTGCCTGCTCTTGCAAGGCTGGATCCATAGCTGGGGTGAATCAGTTTAGTTCTGTTGAAATACGTACAGCTTTGCCGCTGTACG
Source organism: Aquila chrysaetos chrysaetos (assembly GCF_900496995.4). Lineage (NCBI taxonomy): Eukaryota > Metazoa > Chordata > Aves > Accipitriformes > Accipitridae > Aquila > Aquila chrysaetos. The sequence continues at coordinate 5,144,928 of NC_044016.1, forward strand.
TCTAGTCAAGTATTTGCACTTCTTTTAACTAGAATGTTTGGGTTTGCACTTGGAAGTTCAGGTTTTTATTTCCTGGCTGAACTTTAGTAAAAATAAATCGGGAAGCTGTTCTTAAGTTGCTTTGCTTCTCAACAAGTTGCGCAACTGAGGTGGAAGGGATGGAGGGGATTATTAGTCCACCCAAAAGCTTTGTAACCAACCGTGTCGTTTTATGCGCATGTAAACCAGCAACTGCCACCGGGGAAAAATACAGGAAAAGGATTGTTTTTCAACAGGAGAATTTTTCTTCTATGATTCACCATCTGGCCTGCAAATCCTTGTGTCATAGCAGTGGTCGTGGGGAGAAGGAGCAAGCCTGCAATTGCAAAGCCAGAGAGTGAGGGAGGTGAATGAAGCTGATTTATTTTGATGGCAATGGACGGTGCCAGCTCGAGTGCTGCAGCTTAACCTAAAGCAGCAGGGCAAGCAGACCAGTTGGCAAAAGAAAATAATTGATCCTTACAGATATAAATAGGCACCTGACTCAGTTTGATACATCTGAGAAGACCATAAGATATTGAACTGTTTTACTTTTGTGGGAGGTGGGCACCTGACGAGTCCAGGTCTCTGCAAAATGTCCTCCTTGCACTCATGCATTCATTGGGCTACAAAATAAATTGGTCAATCTGGCACATTGGCCATTTTCTGGAATCCTGTTCTTTCTTTGTCCAGTTGACCAACATCTCCTGAAATTTGGTATTTGTTGTCTCCTCCTGGATATGGGCAGAGGTTGCTGAGAAGTTAATGGTTTATTTGTATTGATTGAGGAAAAAACATGAATTCATTAGAAGTCAGCTTGAATATTAGGTGTCTGACATTGCTATTTTTAAATTGCTTTCATCTTGTTGATATGTTATAAATATTTCACATGGAAGAGTTAAACATTTTTCTTTTGTAAAGTATCTTTTAGGTTGGGGGGGTGGGGGTTTTTTTTAAAGCTTAACAAAAGTTGTGGCAAGGGAGATTTAGGTTGGATATTAGGAAAAATTTCTTTACTGCGAGGGTTGTCAGACATTGGAATAGGCTGCCCAGGGAAGTGGTTGAGTCACCACCCCTGAAGGTATTCAAAAAGCACGTAGACAAGGTACTCCAGAACATGGTTTAGTGGGCATGGATGATGATTGGACTCGATGATCTTGAAGATCTTTTCCAACCTAAATGATTCTATGATTCTATGAAAAGCAGTATGCTTGGTATAAAATAAATTCAGTAAAATACTGGTAGTCTCCATTTCCAGATTAGTCTCTCTTTGAAAATGAATGTTAGTAAAACTAAAAGAGAAAAGATGTTTCCCAGCATTTATAGAGCTTCATAATTTGTTTTTGTTTTATGTATGCTCTTTCATATACAAATATTACAGATATTGTATGATTTAATTCCTGCTTTGCTTTTTAAACAACGGGAGTCAGAACAAAAGAAACTAAATGTTCCACTAAATGTGGCTGTTATCCTGTATTTAAAACTACTTAACTTGAAATTAATAAGCCAGCAGTGGCTTGTGTGTTGTAATGACCATAATAAAGGAATGGTTTTGATAAAATCATGACAGGGTTTATGGCCTGCTGTACTTCATGTGAGACAGGATTATTCTAAAATGATCAAATATCCTCCTCACCCCAGACAAACAAACAAAAACTCTTAGACAGAAACAAAATAACTTTTTGTACTTTAATGAGATTGTTTGGTAGCCTTACCAGCAGTTGCAATTTTAGTGATGTTTACGCAAGAGATTGCATAACGGCAATTTAACACATGAACACTTTAAAAGGAGCTATAAAGGCTGAACCTCTGGGTGCAGCCAACTTCAGAGAAACAACGGAAGCCCACCTATCTGCAAGCATGGTCTTAGGAGCAAGTGCCTTTCTCCTCAACCATCCCAAGAGTTTAACTAAGCAGAAGTATTTTCAGAAGATTGTTTTTAAGATTTGGAGAGTAATTATTTGTATCTGTAATACAAAATCTTTCACCTGTGGTGACTGTGTTCTGGAAATTTAAGAAATCAGTTCATTTTGTGCTGACTGCTATAGCTTCTCTGAGAACATCTGACGAATTGAAACTCCTGAGGAAATATGCAATCAGTTGTAATAGGTGAATATAAAAACAAATGTGTTTTATGAAAGACAACAAAGGACAGACTAACTCATCCTTGTAAAACAGCGATAACCTTTCTTCTCTGAATTTCCAGAAAAAGAGCCACTTTTTTTCTTTTTCTTTGTTCTTGGCTGGAACTTGAAATTCAAAGCCTCAGCCAGGGAAGGGTTTCCTTAAAACAATGTCTTTAAAGCTCCATTAATCCAACAGAGGTTTTGATACAGTTTCTTACATGAAGATTTGTTTGGGAACCTGACTTTTTGCCAGTTTTAATTCTGTTTAGCCTCCCGTCCTCTTTTCTCTCTCTTATTTTCCTGAAAAGGGAACATAGAACTGTTTGGTTGAGTTAAAGCTTCTGTTTGGTGGTTTCTTGAGTTAGGTCTTGCTTCCCCTCCTCTTCCACTCCACCCAGCTTTTTCTTCATGACTCACGCTAATTTGTAGGTAGTAAAAGTATTGGGACCTACACATTCTTCCTTCACCACTACTGACTTTCTTCCAGGAGTGATTTAAAACTGTAATGGAGCATATCTGTGAGGCCCTCTGCAAATTGTGGCTCGGTCTCCACCTCTTCGTAACTCATGTAAAGTCTGGATCATTTTGGGGGGATTGTTCTGGGCTTTTTATATGGCAGCAGCAGTTCTTCCTCCATTCCACTGTAATTTTAAATGCTGAACCAAAGAGCTTACAGTCAAAATAAAAAGGCAAGGGGCATCGGGCAGAATGCTGGAAAGGGATGGGGTAACAGCAAGTCTCCCGTGCTCCCTTTGAAAACTTCGGGAAACAGAGCACTGTCTGCTGAAGTTGTGGTTGAGAGTTTATACAGAAATCCAAGCAAAGGATGGGATTTGAGAAGGCATTGTAGAGTAGCGGCAAGGGTCTTTTAAAGAAAAATAACTAGTATCCGAACTCCTTCAGCAGCTGCTTTAGGGAGAGGTGCAAGAAACAAAGAAATTGTGGAATAATCAGCCCAACTAGGCTAGAAGTAAATGCTCCTTGCCTGCTGCCCAGATCATTACTGGTTTGCTACAGAGAGGTAGGTAGATTTGTACATGTTGCGAATCTGTGTCTAGCAAAATTTGCTTTTGTGAGCTGTGGCACTGAGGTCGTAGACAGACAGACTGGAGGGACGCATTCTGCAGCCTTGTAGCGTCATGTACTGAGTATGTGGGGAAATGGCTCAGCTTAACAATTGAGATTTTCAGTAAAATAGCTGCAAAATGTCTGTCAGAGGCTGGCAAAACTATTCACAAGATCCTGATCCATTAACTACGGGAGCCTTGCGAATTGTTGGTTCTCCCATCACTAATTACAACCCTGTAGCAAAAATGACATATCTGCTTTTTTTGTGTCTGGAGTTTTTACCCTATTCTTTTGTTACCTTAAATGGGACTTCAGTATTCATGTATTGTCTGTTTTTATTCAGTCTTAATTCCTTTGAGTTTAGTTTTTTTGGAGGGTTCCCATTATTGATGCATTGAAGAATATCATGGACAGAGGTTACCAAAAAAGGGTGTGACTTGGGAGTGGAGTAAATTTAGCACATCCACATTTTATTAAATTTATGACTCATAAAATGCTCAATATTTCACAGAATAGCCAACTGACCCTCATTTTGCTTGTGCTGATGGATGTCCTGAAGTTTTGCCAAATAGTTTTGGAATTATATCCTCCAGAAAATGTTATTGCCTATTAAAAGCTTGAATGCGACCTTTTCTCCTTTCTCTTCTCTCTGACCTCTGTCTCTGGACACATCCCATATTGAAATTCTTTTTCTCCTCTGTCCATTTGGCAGAAGGATTCCACCTCCTGCACACCCTCTGTTGTGTTTTAGGAGATGTAAAAATGGACATTTTTGCATGCAGCACCATCTTCAGAGTGACACATGTTTTTCTATATTATCTTTGTTTTTGCATCTGGACAATCTGATAGTTTTATATATGGATATTTGTAGGAAGCTTCATCTTCTCGACCAAAAACTGAATAATTGTTAATGCGGGTTTTTTTGGAAATCTTGTTATGAAATGTTCCTTTTTGTTTTGCTTTTTTCTTCCCATACAGCTGTTGATATTGTAAACTGCATGTTTGCAGGGATGCATGTGTCTGCAGCATATGATGCTGTTGGCTTTTTAGTAGTTTTTCCTGTGTATGGACTGGAGAATGTTTCAGATGGAGAAGACCAGCTGGAGGGAGAGCAATGTCAGCATACCCTACTGGGATTTTGATATGCTAAATTCTGTTAATAAAATTCAGGGTCTGTATATCAACATAGAATAGCTTGGAGAAGTTATATAAACACTTTGTAGTGAGGAGTAAGGGTCTGTGAGATGCAACTTAAAGTATTATTTTTCTTTTAAATCTTTTCATTTCAGAACTGTAAAAAAGCTAAGGTTTTCCTAGCATCACTGGCAGATTTTTAAAAGCAAAGATTTAGGAGTCTTTCCTGGTAAATGTTAGAGGTAATACTTTTAATCATGAGCTAAGCCAAATCTATCAAAATAACCTTTAGTGCTGGTTTTAAAAATTACAGCACTAAAGATAGGTGGGGTTACAGCAAACTCTGTAGGTTGGTCTACACAGATGTAGTTTCCAAAATGGCTTTATACGTATGTACTTGCCTGACCTGTGTCCCATTATGGTGACCGCCACGTGCAAACAAAAAGTGACATCGGATCTGTATTCCTCATTCAATAATTGTGTGTCTGAGAAAATCAAATAACATATGTGAGGAAAGAATAGCATGTTATATAATGCTCTGCTGTATAATGTGGTGCTTCTCTTCTTCACTTACTGTCTCAGCAATCACATTTGGCCACTTCATGGCTTCCTCTGCTTGCACAGAATATGGTTTGTGGCTTGCAGGAAATAAGGAGAAATGAAAGATATAGCTGGCACAGGGACAATTAATAGGCATACACAGAGGGGTTGTAAATTGTTCAAGGCACCGGTAACTGTGCATATGAATAAACAGGTATGAGAGTTTAAAGGAGGTTCTTTAAATTTTAGATCTTAATCTAGCAATTTCATTTGTGGTCAAGCGACTGCACAAATACACAGGGCAAGCTATGCACCTCTGATTTCAGGACTGTTAGTACATTAGGTTTCTGAAAATAAAAATAAAGCAATTTATATGAAACCCAAACAGCATTCTTTATGTAATTCATCTTCTGCAGGCATCTTCTTTCTTTCAAACATGTCGTAACACAATATATTTTTATTAGTTACCCTGTCAACTAAAAAAACATGCTTGATTTTTGTTTTATTGTATTTTTCCTCCAAATGTATTTTGCACATTTAATAGAATGCTGTCAGTAGTCACTTTCTGTCTAATTTGAATCATTTTTTTACTCTAAAACTACAGGAATAAAAAGCTTCAACCTGCTTTTGTAAGACATGTAGATAAACAGTTATAGCTATATATATATATACACACACATATATGTAGTTTTCTAGATCAGGAGTTGATATTTTTAATAGTAAATTTTAAAAACTCAAGTTGCATTCTTTTTTAGGCTAATTTAGTAGGTTTTGGTATATGGAAAGAATATTTCCAGAATGCCAGAGTAGGTTGTATTTGTCATTGCTTTTCTCTATAAACCAAAATCAGCCATGTTGTTCTGTAGTAGCTGGGTTGGGGTCGTTTTTCACACACAGGACATTCAGTGCTATAATATGGTTAAGGAATGCAGACTTTGACCTAACCAAATACAGCTCGGTCATCTTCATTTCCGAATGGCTGCATTTTTTTTTTTTCTTTTTCCCCAAATAGCCCCTTTCCTTTCTATTTTGGAGTGGAATATAAAAATAACTTTTGTGAAACCTTGGTTGATTTCCTCTCTAAATGTGTGAGGTTAACATTTAGTTGCAATTCTGTGCATGTAACAAGAAGTGAACATATCATTTAGCTGTGTGATCGTGTTTCCACTTAAGAAATGGAAAAGTACAAACTCAAGTTCTGTTTGAATAAGGCATCCTTAAACTGTTGATTAGTTAAGCAACAGAAAAAAGTGGATCTGCTACACTTAGCAGCTAATTTTCAGAAGCAGGCAGTGAAACACCACAGAAATGATTTAAAAATCCAAACCAAGCTTTTCAGCAACCAGCCTGGGTATTTTTAAACATAAATCATGTCCTCTGTCCTAGTAAGAGCCTCCCTGGAACCCACTGGATCGTTTTGAGAGTCATCCACAAAACTGAAGTTGTTGTAGTGAAATGTATTATAATAACCTTCTGCAGGTCCCAACCAGGACGAAAATGTTTGATTCATATCTGCCAAACACAGTGAATATATGATAAACATGCAAAAAGATACAAATCCTTCCTAAAAGAAAATTGTTTTCATACAGAATTTTGCTTATTTTGCACGCGGTGGGAGTATTCCCAAAATGCAGCATGAAACATCTTTGAGCTTTAACACTTGGAGATTAGGGTGGTGGGTGGGAGAGGAGGGATTGAGGTAATTCATGTGCAATGTTGCCAGTAATGTGCCTGCCATGCAGTTGACTACAGTAAGCAGTTCTTGGCAGATTACATTTACATGGGTGAGTCACATCGTTTATAATAAAGAATCCTATGTGTAATTTAGGATGGAAATTCTAGATGCGTTTCATAAAGGCAGAAGAGATAATTAGACAGGCTTAAGCATGCATGGTTTTTGTACACATTGTGTATGGAGAAAATAGTCCTGTCTCCTAAAAAAATGTAAATTGCAAATATTAAGCTCTCAAACTACAACCTTGTTTTGAGAAAGTGCATTAACTATCATTTATAAATACCTTTTCATAGCTGTAACAAAAGTCATAGAAGAGAGTGCCTGCGTCTAGTTCAGGGTTGCCATTTTCATGCCCCTTTGATTGCAAATTGCTTTTTCTTTGGCTGTACCAGGTTCTTTGCAGGGATGTTTACTGGGAGTTTTATTACTGAATAGGTACATGCCTCACATGGTTTCTTATAAACAACCCTAGCTGGGATTCAGAGTTACTGTTTCTGTCTCTGCAATTAATTCTTTGATCAAGCACTTCGCCATTTGTAAAGCAGTATAAAGTCAGGGAAGCAAGACCGAAGGACTAGGCAAAGTAGAGCTGTTGTCTTGTGCAATATTTGATGTACTGTGTGTTGTTATATTTAATTTTTTTCAAAAATGCGTTTACTCATTTTCAACAGTGTTTTCTGTAACAGAAGTAATTATGTTGCATCAAGCGTTAGCACTGTTTGATCTGTCAGTTTACAAATGTATGTATTAAGCATTCAGTAGAAATTCTCATTTTGAAACTGAAAGCCTGAAACGTGCTGTTTACTAAAGACAATATCAGCTTAATATGTCATAGAAGTAGCTTTAAGCATCTTACACTGTAATAAGGAAGATACATGTTTTGTCAATTCCCCATCAGTTAAGAACATCGTGAAAGAGCTGGGTGACTGATGGCAGGCAGGAAACACCTTGTAGAAATTGCTGTACTGAAACACAGACCCTCAGTTTAGAAAAAAAAGAAACAAAGAACCCCCCCAAACACAAAATTATGAATTGAAGTAATTTCTGGCTTTTTTCTGCTAGTTGAGAGGAATGAAAAACCAAAGGAACTATTCCACTTGTTTTTCTTTTTTCTCTCTCTTTTTTTTTTTTTTTTTTTTTTAAAGATGGGCTCTGCAAAATTCAATATCCAGGAATTTAGGGCTATGCACATCTGGAGGCGGCAGCGTCGCCCAGTCTTCGTTCTGTTCTTCCCGTGAGGTGCTGCACCCTTTCTTGAGTATGTCCTGTTGACAACAGAAAGTGTTCTGTGTGTGCGAAGGTGTCAGAGCTGAGCACTGACTGATGGCAGAGGGTGACATTTAGTATGGTGTTCTTCCTCCCTGGACGTTTTTAATTTCAGGAATCTGCTGAAGCTGTTGCTGCTCTGGATAAATGAATGCATAAGCATACTGGGGGAGGGATTAAAAAGTGCTAAAACCCACAGTTTTATCACAACTTGGTTACAACATTGCTATTTTCTTCTCACCTAGCTTGGGGATGTTTGAGATAAAGCATGCGAGGCATGTACCAATTCTGTAATCAAAACACTTTTGTGTTTTGTTAGCGGTGAAGAAATTTGGGTCTGAATGGCAGTGACGTGTCTAGCCGATGGGCAGAGGGCATTTGTCTGCAGGAATGGAGTAAGTGCCTACACCTCTGGAGGGAGGTGCGAGGGTGTGCCGCTCACTTCTGTTGGAGTTTGTAGCTTGGAGGTCCTCTTGGGTCCTTCACCATTTCAGAGAAGGAACAGCTGTGGTTCCATGCCTTTGTTTTTTCCATCTGTTGCTAGCCAGGAATTTGTGAACATCCTTCTCGGATGTGGATCTTGCTGAGGTTATTCATGTCTTTGTCACCTCCCAGGCTGAAATACTGCAATCCATACTTGGAGCAAATGTTCATAAGCCTCCAGAGCATTTAGCTGGTATGTGGAAAGCAGTGGCATACTTCCTGAGTGGGTTTACACAGCATGGGCTTGATTTTTTTTCAGATAGCTTTGAGCCCTTTAACTCCGTAATGAATTTGCTGAAAGCTGCAGGTGTGTTGTATCTCTGAAAATCAGGTCTTGGGAACACACTGAGCTCATGTCTGGTACTCTCCTCTGGCTACCTAACTTGTTCCAGATGCTGTTCTAGGCAATAGCAACTAATAGAGGAAAATGCTACTCTAGGCAACAGTAGAATAATGAAGAAAAAATGTTCCAACCCTTGGCCCAGAATTCATATGAATTACAGGAGAACGCTGTGTTCTGTGTAATCTTGTTTTTGCATCTTACCAACACAACAGATGTGAGTGGCAGGTTGGGTCTTCTGCCATGAGAAGACAAGCCTGCACCCACATCTTGGATGGGTGGGGGAAACGGAGAGTGCTTATCCTCCTTGGTGGATGAAGGAAGAGGTTTCTAACAAGAAAACATGCTGTGTGTTTAGCATCCAGTCCAGCTGGACGAACTTTCCCGACTCCACGAGCTAGCAGTGGGAATACATGTGTCCCACTGCCATCAATAGTCAGGGATTCAGATTCCCCAGCAGTCCCAGTACCAGTATGGTTCTTTGGCAGGGTTAGCTTCTGCTGGCTCTGCGTGCGAAAAGGGCTCACTGCAGGATCGAGGGGAGCAAAGGGAACATCCAGTGCAGGGCAGGAGACAGCAAGATCACTCCTTTCAGAGGTGGGTTATTATGGGATTGGTTTAGCTGTATCACCTGCATCCTAAGAATAAAAGTGGCTTAAAAGCTCCTTTTGGAGAGAAAGATGTTTGCTATCACACCGAACAGGCTACATTTCTGTTTTGGTAGCATACTGAACAGTCACATTCCTATCTAGTCCTCTGTCCAGGACAGTTGTCTCAAGAATTAAGGTAGTGCAAGCACTGGATCAGAAGGCTCCGTGTTCAAGGTAGCCCCAGGGGGCAGAGAGCAGTCCTGAGCTCAGATGTGTTTATTTGCCCATGAGAACATGGGTCGTTCCGCTGATGATACAAAAGCATCTCAAATACGTGTCTGCCAGCTGTTCCTCCTGCTTCGAGCAGTCACTTCCCCTGCATCTGAGTTCCCATGGCAGGGCACGGTGCCTGTTTCATGAAGTCCTTGCAAGCAATCTCTGTGCCTCATGCCTAGTGAGATCTCAAACAGAAATAGATTTCTTGAAATCTCTACCTCAAGAGCCAGGAAGACCGCTTGGCTGTGCTGTGGAGGGGTCAGGGGTAGCTTCAAGCATGGTATTACGGTTACATTACCAGTGGGGACATTCTTTAAACCTGGTTTGAATCCACAAATGTAATCCATGTGCAACAGCCCTGTCCCAAGGGGACAAGAAAAAAAGAAAAGCAAAGAGAAAAAAAACAAAAGAAAAGGAAAAAAAAAAAAAAGGAATGCAGATATAGATATTGTATCCAGAGATGCATCTTGCCTGGAAAGCTGATGTCTATAAAAGGCTTACAAGCAGTCTGCTAAAAGTAGTAAACGTTAGTAGCCCCATCTTGCAGAGAAACAAGGGGTTTTCCAAAGCAGTGGTTTCCTGTGAAGTTTTCAGATTTTAAAAAGAGCAAAGAGCTGTTGATGAGGTACCTTTTTTCTTGTTATGAGCCTAAAACTACATATGTTATGATGGACAAAATAGAGAATATCTAAAACAAATCCCCTCGGTGCTGTTCTTTAGCTCTAGATTACAGACTCAGGAGAAGAGCTGAGTTGGAGAGGCAGTCAATTTATTTTCTGTATTTCTCGAGCCCTGCTCCAATCCCTAGTGCTGATCAATTATAACAGCAGCAGCAGATTGCATGTCAGGACATCTTATGAAGTGAGAAATTAGGACTGTTGAAGACTACTCCACAGATGCGTGAACCCAGGAATGAAGTGAGAATTAGACTTAAATAATATGTATCGTGTTATGAACTGAGCCTGGCTTTGGGTTTGTTTTCTTATTTATTTTTTGATATTGTAACAAGGGGTAGAAAGTGGAACAGTACTTAACTTATTCACAGGAATTCTGAGGGTATGTCCCCAGCGTGATGGTTGTCTCGTTCTCTAGGTAGTAATATGGTATTTAAAGCAAAACCAATATTGATTCATTCCTGTAATGAGAAATAATGAAGAATATATATATGTGTCTGTTCACTATGTATAGTGAAGACAGAAAATGAAATGCAGCTCTCAGTGGCATTTAAGAACATTGAATTTATGATGTGCTGCAGCTCCTTGTTTATTGTGCTTATTGTATATTGTGTTTCACAATATATGGTGGTCTTGCATTTCTATCACTGTACCTTAATGTCTGATATGCCTCTGGTGCCAAAACATCATACTGTGCATTATCCACAGGCTACACTGGATTTACGATTTTCTACTTCACCTTTGTAATCCAGAATGTTTTATGTGTCTCGATAGATAAACGAGCACATCTTGCAGTAAAAATTTTATATGGGAATTCCTGGAGCAACCAGTACAAAAGCTGTGGCATGCTATACAATTAAGGATAAAACTTTGGCTTCACATTTATGTTGAACTGTGAAAGACTGAAATCCCTTTTCTTATCATAAAATATTTAAAATCAAGCATTTATTATGCCTAGATTTGATAAGGCTACTTACCAGCCTAGACATGTTTGCACACAGCAGTATCTTCTCATTTAAATTCAATCACAGTCACAAAACAAGCCTGGCTTAGACTAGCTGAAGATGTAAACTTCATTTTCATCTCATTAGGCCACCTGGAAGCAACAATCAGTGAGTAGTCCTGACGTCAATGGTCTTTCTACTTCATTAAAATGTTAATTTCATGGCTTTAATTCCCTTTGTAAAATGTGCTGCTGCAGGACACTATATGCAGATTTATTCTGAAGCAGACAAATCTGCATGCCATATTCCTTTTTTAGTGCCTTAGGTTCCGTTGGATTTTTATTTTTAGCCATTCCTATTTTTATAAACTGCTGTGAAAAGATGATCACCATAACAACCAAAAAGTAAATATTTTCTTAAAACAGCCCTTTGAGAATGTATACTTAAGAATCGGGAATTCAGGGCATCATGCATTTAGTGGTATTTTGCTCTGCTGTTGCCTTTTTCAGTATTCAGAAATGAGACAGGTATTGTTACTGGCTAACATTTTCAAACAGTAGATCATGAAGGGAAAGCATCATGTGTAGTAAATCACAAGCAGCTACATAGATCAGCTATAGCATCAACATTTTTAGTTGAGATCCTGCTGATAGCAGGACAAAATGATGGACTTTTCATCAATTTTAGAATCCTTCCTTGATAATATGTACTTCCTCAGCATTTAGTCATCTTCATCTTGCTTTAGGGGATACATTTCTGGTTTTATAGCATACTTCAAAATTGTATGTCATAGATTGAGTTCAGCCTATGGTAGTAGAAGTGTGTCTTCAGTACAGGAAAGCAAGAGAAGGTAGTTGTTCATCTAGTCTTTTCCCCTTTTACTGTATACAATTCTTTTTTAAGAGTCTGAGTGCTACTGTATATTTTTCAGAGTGCTATATAAACTCTTAAGTATGCCTATGCTATCTATAGATAGATGTGATATATACTTCCATCGCAGATGGTAAAACCAAAGTGCAGGGTCTGGACTTCTCGGGACCCATTGCTGATTGAGCTGCCTGGCTCAGGAGTACTGTGCTCAGCCGGGTGGCTCTGGGCTGGTGACAAGACTCAGCAATAGGTCTTCCCACTCAACCCTGGCAGCTACTGTCACTTTAGGCTCTGTACAAATCCCACGGAGCCCCCGTGGGCAGGTGGTACCAAGACCTTTCTGTGAAGGACCTTGGATAATGGATGTACCCTGCCTGATTTTAACGTGGCTGGAGGTGGCAAAGACCGCCAAGTCCAAATCCAGCAAATAAAGGAGGTTTTTCTTCCTAAGCACTGGACACATCTGAAGTTTTCTCTCTGGGAATCCCAGTGGGATCCTCCTACCCAGGAGGATGCTCCTGGTAAGTAACTAGGAACAGGTAGTTAATTTGGCCTCACGCCTGCCCTGGGACTGCCGGGAGAGCAGTGCAGATGCAGCTGTATCAGTCTACTACCGTGTACATCTAAAGGTGTGTAGCTCAGGGAGCGAAATAGAAATGTGCCCTGTAATTGTAACTGAGAAGTAGCCAGAAGAGCTTTAAAGATGTGAATACAGTGAAGTTAGACAGCCTTCCAGACCTCCATCAGGTTCCTGTTTCAGGTTAGGTAAGATAATTTGTCTATGAGTCTAAAAACACGTTGGTACCTATTTTGTCACTCTCAGTGTCAAGGGAGAAGTTTTTTGAAAGTCGGTGAAGACAGATGGAGAGTAGCCAATTCATTTCCATCTTGGGGCTCTTGCCTACAACGTTATTTCATCACAGGCAGCACCATAACTCAATGTACTAGTCAATTTAAAATGCCAAAGTGTGCCAGAGTTTTACTCTATGGATAGAATTATTCATTCATGTCTGCAGTTGGTGAGAGTGGAGTGATACTATGACGACTTCTCAGATCACAGATTGATCTAGAAAAATATTCCATTTTGTAACTTCTGAGACATTAGTTGTTATTGCAGCAGCATATTTGCTCTTCTAACACTGTGTTTTGATTTGACAGACAATATATCTTATAAACTAATCAAAGAATTTGTCACTTTAGTGTGCAGTCCACTTAAACATGAGTTACAACAGGTGTTTGAACAGAAGTTGTCAATTTGCTGAATGAATTTGTTGTCAGCCTTGACACTTGAAAAGCCATTTCTACGATTGAGTAACAGGGTTAAAGTTGCTGTCATCACTTAATGAACTTACAACTGTAGGTTGACATGGCTTTGGGAATAAAAATAAGAGATCTCACTTTTTGTTTTGCATTTCTTTTGCCTCGGTCACTAACTATGTGTAGTTCCAGAGATATTCATGCTATAATTGCTGATTGTTTGGTTAGTTTACTTGTTGTTAATGCTCTCAGAAGCAGGGCAGTTGGGAGAGTTGGTGGAAGTTAGTTTGTGTCACCATTGCTTAGGCAGAAAATATCCTGAGATGAGTGGTAGACTTTGGGTTTCAGCGTTCATCATGCTTTCCATGTTTCAAAAAGTATAGCAAAGCTGTTGAAGTTCTCCTTTGCTTGTGTTTGCCCACAGAGAGAAAGGTTTTTACCAGAACTACCTCTGAAATCTAAACTGTCTTTGAACTCAGCCAAGCTACACTGGATTTTTCATTGCCCCATCATTTATTTGTGAAAGACCAACTGGCAGTTCATCATTCTGCAGCTCTTGAAAAGTCTAACTTTAACTGTTCCTCAGATGAGAGATTATGCTGTTCAGGTAAACTTGAACTCTCTCACCACCTTTGTTGACCTGCCGTGTGAACCAGTGGCAACTTCTTTGTTCCCATTTGTAAGGACAACCTTTTTCTTTCCCACTGGGATGGAAAATGGGAGACATCCAGTTGCTGCTGGCTGATGAAGACATTGTGCTGTAGCATGGCAAAGCCTTCCTGCGGGCAGTTCAGAGTTTCCCACCAGCCCTGGGCCAGGTCTTTTCCCTGACTCTCATTCCTCCAGAGTAGAGGGGTTGGTGCATTTACTGGTGGTCAGGAGGGCTCTTGTCCTTTCCCTCCTGGATGAAGCTCTCCACAGTTGTTTGTGTCCATAGACCAAATATGAGTGACAACAGCAGTCTTCACCTAAAGTCTGTGCAGATGGTGTCTAGCTTGTTCATGGCCATTGAGACAAAATGTTGAGACTAGTGAGGCTGGATGTCGACTGTAGTAAACCATGTTACGTACACAAGCACTCGAGGGAAAATACCAAGGTACTACCGAGGAACATGGAGTGTTCTGGGATGTGCTACTGATGTGCGTGTTTCCAGTCTCTGCTGTTCCTGTACACCTTGGGATCTGCCAGTGGGGGAAGCTGTGGAGTGAGGGCTACACGATGCCTTTTGTGCTTTCAGTGGTAAGCCTGGGGGGAGCAACGAGCGGAGACATTCTTCAGGCGATCTTGAGGGAAAGTGTTTCTGACCTCAGATGTGTTCGATATAGCAAAGTATATTTATGGGAAACAAAAGGATTTTCTGCTATGACAAATAGTTTCTCCCCTTAATTAAGCATTGTCTTCTCAATGCACTGTGTGAAATTTAGGGGGCTTCATTTTTCCCAAGTTAAAATATTTAAGGAAAACAATTGTGTGCTGACAACAATGGACTTTTTAACTTGCAGGCCATTTGTTTCTGTAATTCCTATGAAATAAATTAAACTGTCTAAATTGATTTTATTCATTGTGGTTTAGTTATGTACATATTCATATTTGTGTCAAAAAGCAATGTTAAAAACATTGGTAATGAGTACTCTCAGAGCTTTCTAGCATGCAGTGCCAATGGAGTTAAATGTTCCGCCAGAGTTCAGAGATGGAAGTTTATAGCAGCTATTTTCAGGAAACCAGTTTTAGACTTCTGTTCAGGCGCCTGTACAACAACGATTTACAACATTTTCTCATCTGTGACTTCAGCTGCCAGCATGGGATTGCCTTCTCATCTGTATGAGAAACTAGCAGCCCACTGCAGCCCACGTCTTTAACATAAAGGTACAACGCATAGATTATGAACCTAAACCTGGTCTTACTTGCCTTGAGCAGAGCGATGCATTTGGCTCAGTGTTGGGCCATTGTGTACTGGTATAAGTGATCTTTCTCAGCCTTGTTCTTGCAATACTGAGACCAGATCTGAAGATGAACGCTGGCCTGTATCTGACTCTCTTGCTGTCCTTGAGGTAGGAATTCAGTTTTTACTTCTCAGGCTGGCAGACTGACAGCATCACACACGTGGAAGTACAAGATGGATGCCCAGAATTCAACTTCCATCTGAGCACAGGAATAACTGTTCAGGCACTCTCAGTGGTCTTTGCTTGTTTTCAGTCATCGAATTGACCTCAGTATAATTTTTCTACGCATCCGTATGAACAGCAGTAGTTGGAACATTAGCAAATACTTTTATTTCTAGAGACAGATCTTTTTGCTGCTGTTCATTTAAAATTACTGCAATCCCTCATTCATTAGCAAGGCCATGATGCTGTGTTTTCACAGATCCTATGGTATGTAGCATCCCTTTTGCTTTTCCATGGCACTGTCATGACAACTTCTGTTGGTACAGCCATTCTCACATCACCAATTAAACGTTAACTGAGCTGGAGCTAAGGGCATTGATTAGCGGTTCCAGCAGCCACCGTTGGAGGAAGCTCATCTGCTCCTGGACATCCCCGTGTCTGTTTTCTGCAGGGCACTGCAGGGTGGAGAAGCAGCTCCTTTCCGTGCTTCGTTTTTCCTAGCACTATTACCAGTGAAGGGAAGAAATGTTGTTTGCATAGACACAGTAGAAGTACAGTGCCAGACAAACGGTGCATGTCCTTCACCTTGGCTTGAGTGAATGAGAGGGGCAGCAGCTAGCCCATTTTACTGGGGCGACCACCACCCCAGTGTCATCAGGATGCAATCAGGAGGATGTTTGGTCTTACAATAAGAATGGCTTGAGCAGCTTTTCATTTTTTATTTAGGAAAAAAAAAGGAGACACTCAGTTATGTGCCATGGATACCTGTAGGGCCATACCTTCTTAAAGAAGTGCATCCTGATGAAGAGCAATCGGTCGTACTCGCAGGCTGCAGGTAGGAAGGAAGGGCTGGAGGGGGTTTGTGCTGGTTGCTCTCCCTGTCTGCTCTTCTTCCATAGTGGCTGCGAGGGTGCATGTGTTACGTGAGGTTTCTCTGCGTGAGGAGGCTCCAAAGGCCGTCAAACCCTTCAACTTTGTGGCTCCTTTCCACCAGAGGAGCTCCACCAAGTAGCTGCAGTAGGGTTTGGGTCTGATCCCATGTCATTAGGGAGGAAAGGAACTATATAATCATTATCCTTTTTAGAAATTTTAACCATAGCCTGTGGAGGGATGGCAGTACTTTATCTGACAAATATGTCACTGTCTTTCATCAGCTGATTATAATCATCTTGGAAGTTCCAGTGTGTCTGTTTTTCCCTCTTCTTTTTTACTATTGTGTTTTGTTTAACTTTCCCTAATGAGACCAGTGAAAAGCAATTGTTCTAAATAAATCATGTGCGCTACAAAGCAGTATATCACAATTAGGTTTCCATTATACTTTAATTAGGCATTCCATTATTAAATTGATGTCTTTGGCTTCTTCCAGGTCTCAGACTAATCCTGAAACAAATTCCTCTTTGTGGATAAATATTAGCCAGTCATAATTAAAGAGCATTCATTGGAGTTGCGGCTTTTCATTAAATCCCTTTCTGATTAAGATGGCTCCCCCAAGTACTGGGCTGATTAATTTTAATAAGATTTGTCCACTTGTGTGTATCATGGTCTGGTGGAAACTGTTTCAGCACCAGGGGATTGGGAACAATAAGTTCATATCTCAGTGTAGGCGGTCATGGGTCTAAATGCCTGTTATGCACAATGCTGTATGCTCTTGTATCAAGGGGCTCTATAGTTTGTGTGGTTGGTCAGCAGAGGAAAAAAACCATGGAAATGGAATTAGTAGTGTTAGAGTTGAATATCAAAGGGTTAAGTTACAGCTAGATGGTTACAGTAAAGAACAGAAGATTAAAGTATGTTAGAGGCTGTTTTGTTGACTATTTGACGACTAGGGCTTTGCTGCTTAATTGAAACCCGAGTGCTTTTCTGCCCCAAACTGATTTCACTTGGTGAGATGTATCGATGAGCTCGTTTCTATGTAAATATGCCTCAGCTGTGAATTCAGGGAATAAAACAGATGTTCCTGACAGAAGTTCTTCTAATGGCAGAGTATGAAATGTTTTCAGAGCAAAATCTTTGTCCTGGGTTTAAAACAAGGTGGAGCAAAAGCATGATGTGGCTTTAGTGTATATGTCCATCAGAGAGAAGTTATAAGCCTCAAAATTTTCTGTGTGCTGAAATTATGCCTTCTTGTCAGGCTGCTGGTGCTGTTCTGCATTCCTCTTGCTTTGTACACAGAAATGAAAACAAACCACTGTGACCAAGAATGGCAATAGCACAAATCGGCAAGGCATGAAATGTGAGAGATCGGCTCAGGACGTCTGCGGAAGCACTCCATCCAAATATTTGAGGTGGCTGCTAGCAGGTGTTTTTTCAACATCTAGTTCATACTCTATTTTTGGCGCAGGGTACATTTTCATCTAGTGTTTTGGTTTGGTATGGGCCGTATTTGTAATAGCGAATCTCTCAGAAGTTTGAGGGCATTTTCAGTTTCTTCTCATGTATCCCAAATATAATGGTACTGAGTATATCATCTAGCCCATCTTTCGTATTGTGAGGAATCCAAGTTGACCCCTAATTCCAAGACTGCTCTTCCTCGGGCTGCTGAAGGCTGCACTAACCATGAGTGATGCCTGGGACAGTTCGAAGAGGGCAGGGTTATAAAACAGTGTCAGGTCACTAAGCAGCTAAAGAGTACTCTCTAGCGGTTGACTTTGGGTAGTGATAAGAATAGATAGCAAAGTGCACTGAATTAACATAGGGTTACTCATTTGTAGCCATTAAAAAAAGGAAGAAAAATAGAGTAAGGTGAGGAAAGGAAGCTGAACGTGATGTCTGAATTATAGAAAAGAATGTGGATGTAATGTACAAGAAGCCAAGAATAAAATCTCTTTTCTTTACTAGCCATTGTTTATTTACTTATTGCTACTGTTGCGATACTGCGTTGGGTGGTGGTATGCTATTCACAGCACCTTCTTTCCATTGGCATGAACTAAGGGCTGATGGAAAGTGAAAAGTCCATGGCGTTTCTGAGGAGATAGGATGCACTTTGATCTGTTGATTACTGAGCGAAAATTGCCACAACTGCTTCCGTCTGAATATCTGTGGTGAATTATTTTTCTCTACTGCTCACAGTGTCTTACACTAGCTTTGTAGTGACTTCATAAAGGACAAGACTCAAAATAAGTTGCACAATCAGTCTGCAGATCGGCTGGGATCTAATGTTCCTCTATCCAAGACAATTTGAAGATTATTAAAAACGATGAGAAAATGATGAGAAGATTCCTACCCTACATCCTGGTAAATCCTAGAACTATTGAAAAAAAAAGATAGATGTGTTTGAAAAGAGTATAAGCAATGGTTGTGGAAGAATTAGGAGGAAATAAGTAACATCTAATGGAATGAACAGGGAGATTGGGAGGGGTAACATCTTGAATGCTTGTATTTTAATTGAGATGCTGAAAGCTAACGTATGCTTTTGTGCTACAACATGGCAGTTCATACATACTGCTGCTCCTTACATCTCTAAAACTGTAGCATTTTTGCAAAAATTCCAGGTTTTAAGCCACCTGCGTTGTTTACCTAGCAGTAACATCCTGTGATATTGAGCATCACTGGTATGGCAGTTGTGCATGTAAAGTGTTCCACAGTGTTTTACTTTACTGTTAACTCAGTAAGGCCAGTCAGAAATGACAGTGGAAATTGCAGATGCAACAGCTGAATTCTGGCAGAACTGGATTACCTCGAATAGGGATGTGTTTTCTGCTTTAGAGATCGATGTAATTCCATCTGCGTTGGAAAGAGATTGTTCATCTAGGCAGAGAGCAAACAAATGTAGAGGGATGGATTACTTCTTTCTCAGATTCCCAGTGATTTCAAATGCCCAACAAGTAACAGAGGAATTAGGTGGATAGTCTGTTATATTAAAGATAAGAATAAGCTCTGTGTGTGTGTGACTTATTTTTAGGGTATTTGATGTCTTATTTTTGCTTAATTGTCCTGATACTTAGCTTTCCAGAAATACTTGGATGACTAGTTTAGTTTTCATTTTAAAAATAAAAATAAACCAGCCATTTCCTAATTTATGTACGTTTGCCTGTCTAGCAAGACATCTTATCATGACAAGATAGGGTACATGTGATGCTTTTTAAAAGGATTTCACTGCAGTATAGTAAATTATCTTCATTTCAAGCATAATTGTGATTCTCATCTGAGTTTGTTGGCTGTTTGCCAGGAAGTTCATGTTAGAGCTTAGTGGAATTGGAGAGTCGCATACCAGTGCGTCAGTGTCTGCCTGTTATATGAAATATCATTTTTCTATATGAAAAAGTAGTGGTGTACTATAAGCCTGGAAACAACATGTTTTCTCCTTCCTAACATGTAACATACCTATGAAAACCAAATTCCATATGTGTATGTAGAGCAGATTTGTAGTATGAGAGGCCGGGAGAGAGCAGATATGCAGGCAGGGGAATAAACAAGGCATTTTGGTCATATGGATTTCATAAATATAGTTTGGGAATGATAGAGTAAAGAGTGGTGAGTCAGTTATGCCTGGTCATCCATAGTGACTGAAAATAACTTGTTATTCCAACCCTTTTATCCCTCCTCTCCCTCCTCTCCACATATTTTGTATTTTATTTATAGCTCAAACAGCTTTTACTTTGTAATTCGTTAAATAACCCTTCAGAGCTGGGGAGGGAAGACCAAAGGGCGACAGCCCCCCGGGCAGTCTGGGGGATGGAGCCGCTGGGTCGGCACGTTCCCCATCGCGATAGCTGGGTCCCTTCTCTCTCCTGTGCCCCCTTCCCTCATCTGCTCAGAGATTTCTCTTTTAAATGGGCAAACTGGGTTCCTGAAGTCATTATTCGGTTTGTGTTGACGGCGGTACTCAGGAGCCACGTGCGGTGTTCCAGACGAGCTGGCTGTGGCTTTGATAGCAGCTGGGTCAGAGGGCCCATGTCGGCGGGGGTGGCAAAATAGAGTTGTATCTGTAGAACCTTAATGGAGGTTGTAAGCTGCTCTGAAACGCATGAAATCTAGCACCACAACCCATATTTGTATTTATCCCATAAAGCATAGCTGTGCTAACAATGCCTGCAGTAATTATGAGCTAAATCTTCTGTATTTTGCTTCGGCTCAACATGTGTCTAAGTATTTTTGTACAGTTTAATCCACGAACTAAGAATCAGTTTAGCACTTGATATATCTTAACTTGCAGACCAGGATAATACACTTCTTGATCTGCTCTTAGCATTCCCAGCTTTCCCACAGTAGTGACTTCTCGTACCATAACTGAACTACACTGTGTTTTCCTTCTTGTATTAGCTCTGATTTGGTTTGGAGAGGAGGAAGAGAGCTGGCAGGTGTGTCTGCTGAAGAAAAGAGCATCCCTCGCATTCACATAGAAAAGAGGGGAGATCTACTCCTGCTGCCGTAGTAACATTGGTTTATAGTCCTGCAGAGAATTGCTCAATCTGTAAGAAGCATTTAAGTCGACTAGATTTTATTGGCATTACAAGTTCAGTGTAGTGATGCTGATTAAAAAAAAAAAGCGGGGGTGGAATTTGGGTAAATTATTGTCTGCTTAACTGCAGTGCTCCTTATTTTTTGGCTTATGCAGAGGGTGAGGGGAGAGGCATGTTAAAGCAACAAATGTGAAGCTGATTAGCAGACACCAGCCTGGGGCGGGAGAATCTCAGGCTCTGTCACAGGTGAGAGTGGAAAAACTTGCCCATAGCTTGTTTTTGTGCCCTGACTTAACTGGGGATCTACACCTTTCACGGACGGTGTGCCAGGCTGTATTCTCCTCACCTGGAAGAAATTTCCCAGAAACTGGGGAGCGGTACCTGCCAGCTCCCCTTACCGTTTCAGCGTGGTCTTGTCTCTGTGGGAGGAGGCTGCCCTGCTCAGCCATGGAGGCTCAGCAAGCTTTGCATTGCACAACGGTGGGTTTCGCATCTCAGCCGTGTTGCACGTCACTTCGAATCCTACCCAAGTGTTGCTGTGGCATGCTCACTGTAGCTTGCTGGCTCCATTGCCTTCCAGGATGCGGCAAATGGCTCTGTAATGCTTAATAAACAGGGCTAAAGAGCAGCTCACAGCAGTGCTGTAGCTACAAGAAAGGATGTAGTCTTTGGAGGCATAAAAATAAAAAACAAGTAGGAATGTTGGTACTAGATATCTGCGTATGGACTTAATGAGGCCATTTTGGAAAACTTTACCTGGTTCCAGTACCCATGCTTTGAAAAGTATGTTGAAATGTTAGAAGAGATTCAGAGAGCTACAAGAGGGATTTGAGCTTTTAAAAACACACTTCATATTGAGATTTCAGAAGCTCAGTAGGTTTAGTTTGTTCAGGAGCAACTTATGAGGTTGGCAGATGGGACCGAGACTTACGTATATGAGCATAGACAGCTCTTTAATTTAGCCAAGTTGTATGGTCAGGAACTAAAAGTATAGAAATAATGTGTACACAGACACACATGCCCGCCTGATTAATTAGAGGAATTGCCTATCTCATGTTAAAAGCTTTAAGGCAATGCGGGATGTCTGTCTTAGAACATCCCATGGCAAAACCGAAAGCATTCTGCATAAGCTCCTGTGGCCTGTGTTATTCATAAGATCAGATTAGATGATGACAACATTTCTGTCTGATCTTAAAATAATTAAATGAGGTATTTACAGAGATTTCAAAGTCAAAGCAGATTCCTGCCTCCCTACCCCCCCAACAACTTCAGTTAGTGGTATTGTTTTACACCTTAATGAGATGTGGCATCAGGCTGCAAAGCCATGTGATTTAAATGTATTTAACAAAAGAATTAAGCACATGTAATGATTGCCGATAGCAATGAGGATGTCTTTATATCTCTTGATCTTTGTACCAGCCGGGCTGGAGGTACCTGGTCGGGGATGCCAAGTAGTCCTCTCTACTGCTGTATGCAGCACCCAGAGCACATTTCCTTCCTGCTGGGGAGCAGAAAGCAGCCAGGGCTGTCCCTTCCCCAGGCTCCCACCCTCAAGGACAAGAGGTGCAGTTTTCTTAACTCCTTCATGTCAGCAGATGGAAGGTCTTCCTCTCTCCTTCTATCACAACAGGTGGAAAATCAGATAGCTACGGAAAGAATTGGTATGCAGGATCACTCTTCTCTGTTAATCAAGGCCAGCATTATCATTCTGTCTTTTTTGTTTGCTTATTTGATTGCTACACTTACCCAAAAAAGATTTCCAATAACTACTGAGTTGAAAGTGATT
Source organism: Aquila chrysaetos chrysaetos (assembly GCF_900496995.4). Classification (NCBI taxonomy): domain Eukaryota; kingdom Metazoa; phylum Chordata; class Aves; order Accipitriformes; family Accipitridae; genus Aquila; species Aquila chrysaetos. Next base: position 5,167,542 of record NC_044016.1, read on the forward strand.
TAGATTAACCCTGGCTGACACCGCTGCTTTAAAGAGGGCTGCCTGAAGTTTTAAATCTTCACGAGGATGATACTTCCCAGGAGGGGCTGTAAATCCTTGAAGCTGCTCCCTCCTGATACTGTGTTCTCAAAGAAAAATGACTCGAATCTCAGGAGCCAAGGCAGTAATATTTCTCAGTAAGCAGTTTTAGATGGCTTTTGTTTTAATGTCCAAAAATGTATCTTTGTTTCAAAGCTAACGTACGATACTCAGATATTGGGAAACATAACTAGTTTTGTTTTACTTGTTTCCATCTTTGTTTTGATTATGTTGCTGATCAGTTTATTTACAGAAATGCCAAGCCTCCTTCTGTTGGGTTTCCTAAGGAAATGTATATAGGGTTGAAGGATATTAAGGGGTGGGTGGGAAAGCTATAGCCAGTGTTCTATGGAAGCATGGAAATGTATGAAGCATCTAGAGCTGTGTGGTGAAGGGACAGGTATGCTGCTTTGCAGGAGGAAGCAGTTATAGTTACATTGTGCTGGGAGGTGGAATGGGCAAGGGCCTTACATATTGGTCCCAATTTTCACAGAACAGCTTATTTTAAGGTGATCATGAATATTTTGTTGTGAGAGCATCTCAGTATACCTCTCCCATTCTGGCTCAGCAACTCATCGGCGTGCTGTTCTGTGATGTACTGTGGTTAAGAATAGCATCTTCTCTGCTGGATCAATGCAGGGGAAGAGACTCTATAATCCTTGTATGATTTAAAGTAACGTCAATGATAACTAAAGTAGGACAAATTGCGGCTGCTGAGATCCTTGCTAGGGATGGAAATGGGTAATAGCCACCACTGTTGATGGTAAGGAGACTCAGCTGCCTGTTCTCTTTCTAGGCCGCTGAAGAGTCTGAGCAGTTCATTGCATGGATTTGCCTGGGGCCCCTCATCATTTTTGGCTCACTGATGGTCATTTTGGCTTTATGAGCTTCTGTTCTGAATCATCATTTTGGCCCTCAAGTCACTGCTTCTATAGATCCTTTTGTCTCACGGTGAGCTTGCTCAGCATTGCCTAGTCCTGGGTACGGGCAAGAAAGTGCCCTTGTCGTTGACATGAATCATAACTGAGGAACGAGCAGTGCATGAGCTCCCAAGCGGTGCTTATAGCAGAGGGGATGGGTCCATCCAACCAGCCCACTTATTTGGGACTGTGCTGTGGAGCTGAGCATCACTTCTGGCAGTTTTCACCAATTGCAGCTGCCTTGCAATATTCTCTTTGCAAATGTGTTTGAAAGAAGCTGAAAATAGTTTAATCCTGCCTTTTACATTCAGGCTGGTTTTTTTCCCCCTGGAATTAAAATACTGTGCTGACATGGTATTATTGAACACACACAATTAAAAGTAACTTTCAGTTTACCTGTGACATCTTTACTTTGAACCTAATAAGAGGGTCTTGGTTGTAAGGTTTTATAGTAGGTGTTGAGATGAAAGGTTTGTCTGCACACATGCAAAGGAGCACAGAGGCACAAGGGCAGGCAGGGAAAACCCCAAAACCCAGATGGAGAAACAGAGCCCTTACCCCAGCTCCTCCAAAGGCTGTCACGGGGGAGCCATTAGCCCGTGAGTCAACGGGAGAGGCTCCTGTCCATCACCTTACAGACTGAGGGGGGTTACTGCTTGCAGGGCTCTCGGACTCATTACAGGATGCCCAAGAGGAGCATTTGGGGATTGTACAAGATTTATTACGGGATATTTAGGGGAGGAACCAAAAGTGGGGAAAGAGATGGTTCAGGGTGGTTTGGGAGGAACAAGTTTGGGAAAATAGAGGAATTAAGGGGTAAAAGGGGCTGGTCCCATGTAAATGGGGCTGGTCAGTACACTTGCCTTGCGCCTGATCAGCCCAGTCTGCCCCATCTTCTCATTAAACCCCATTTCTAACTGTTTTCCTGGGTGAGGGGACTCTGTGGGTATGCGTATGGAGGTCCAAGTGCCAGCAACTGGAGGGACCAGGGTCTGTCGTGTGGGTGCATATGTCAGCGCGTGATCACTAGTGACTATCTAGTAGGACTAGCAGGCGAGTAGGGTAAGAGGCTTGGGAGCCAAGTATCAAAGTGGCCATAAGTCTTGGTCAGATACTGGAGAGGTCAGATGGTCACAGTTTGGCTGTTGGAGGGACTGCAAGGTCCAAGCCAGCAGCTGAGGAAACTGCGGGGTCTGGGCTCAACTGAGACCAGTTTGTATGTTTGTCTGTCTCTGCACGAGGCAGCTGGAGAAGAGAGGATCTGAAGACCAGCTACTGGGTGGCCCTGAGTGTCTATGAAGGGATCGACAGTGCGTGTGTGTCCGTGCAAGGGGTCTGTACCAGCCCCTGGAGAGGGGCTGTGGCCCCAGGGGCTCCTGCATCCAGGTGCCAGCACCTGGGAGGACCAAGGACGCTGGGCCAGTTGCTGGAGGGATGCGTAGCCTGTATATATGTATATAATTCCCACTGACAGACCTTTATCCTGATCAACCAGAGCGGGGAACACACTGAGGCCATTTTATTTGCTTGAGTGCTGTGTTTTCTGTCCATGTTGATCCATGACTGTCTGTCCGTCTGTGCCTGTGCATTGTACGCGGGTATTTGTGTGTGTGTGTATTGGGAATACATGCTCGGACTTGCTCCTAGCTGGGGCAGGGAGCTGCAGCAACCTCACCTCTACTGGGCTACCTGACGCTGCAACTGCTAATGTCGAATAAAAATTCTGATGGAACAGCTGGTATAGTGAAAGAAAATGTCCTCATTTTTCCTTTGAAATGTTTTTTAAAAGAAGGCATCTTTCTCTAATACTGTTATTTTGGTCATGAGCCTGGCAAGTTCTTCCTCTGCCACCTCTGAGCGCAATGCCCAAAGCAACCAGCTGTGCATTGTAATCGCTTGAAGTAATGTCGTGTATCAACAGAGCCTGAAATATAAACAACTTTGATTGGAGCGTAGAAAGTTTAAAAAGAAAAAGAATAGTGCTTTTGAGGCATTTTGTCATCCCAAAATGGAGACCGCCACATGGATTAATCATCATCTGCAAGTTATGCAGTTTATAGCCACTTAACAACAATTGCAAATAAACTTTATCTTCGCTCCTGAGCACTGTAGTAAGCTTTCCTTTTCTGAGGTGCTTTTGTAAAGCATAGGACAGAATATTGCTCATGGGTATGAAGGATATATAGTTCTACTACTGCAGGAAGAAAGTCATGAGACTGTAAAGCTACTGGAACTGGTGCCTCTTTGTCCTGAAGAGCTGGGCTACCTACCTGACATTTTAGCCTTAATGGCAGTTTCTTAGCTTAATTAGAGTTCAGATGCAAAACAGCAAACTTTATTTGATTTTTTCTGTCCTTCATTCCTTCTCCCAATGGGATGTGGATACATGCAGGATAAAGAAGATCCCTCAGATGTCACTAAAAGCATTGCAAAAAGTGGTTTGTCCACCGACAGCTTCTCTGAACTATGAACAAATATGCTTGCCTACTTTGTTTTTGACCCATTAGAGAAGTAGAATGATGTGGCTTCCCTTAGGGCAATTTCTTCTTAAATGTGCAGAAGCAGTTTTTTTAAGCAGATCTTTAAGTTCAGGTGGATAAAGATCTTTAAAATCAGTGACTGCCCTGCGTCTTCACTTAGGAACACTTTCGTTTGCTGGTTGACTGGCACCTTGCTTTTGATCTGAAACATGTGCTGTTAGGTATCTCCAGACTGCAGAGAGAATGAGCTTAACTTGAGAGGGGAAGAGAGACAATAAAGATGCTCTAGCCAAGGATGCAGGTTCAAAACTGCCTGATTAAACCTAGCCTAAGGGAATTTTGTCCCTGCTCACAAATGGTCTACCTTCATCTGCTGCAGTAACTTTTCTTCTTTTTAGCAGATTTGCCTGTAGCATGTCTGGCAGTGATGCATTGACCCTGTCCGTATTAAAAGCTGTCGTTGATAAATCAGCAGAGAATATGCAGAACCTTTTTGTTCAAGTGTGCAGTGTGGATCCACTTTACTGCACATAATACTAGCAGGGTATGCTTCTTTCAACAGCTGTAGAAAAGTGATGGGAGCTGGTCTTTTCCACATACTTGCCTTGCCAGGGAACGAAAGCTTCGGGCTGCCATTTGTGCGGAGTTTTTAAATATGTATGACCCAAACAAGGGGTCTGTTGAGAAAGGCTCTAATCCTCTTGTATGTGAAACCTGGTATTCTGGTCTTCTCTCTTTCTGATGTTTCTGTGCTTTCAGATATGCTAAATCTACCTTTGAAGTTTCACTTCTTCTTGTTTAAAATATACTTTAATAGGTGAAGCTTGCAGCTGGGAATTAGGAGATGCTGGTTCAAGGTGGACACACTGAGCAGGACACGTAATCATCCTTTGCCTTGGTGTCCCTGTTTGTAATGCAGAAAGAGTAATGTGTCCACCCTCCTGTATGCAGCTCTTTGAGCTTTGTTCTGAGTAACTAATTTAGAAGCCGTAATGTAGTGTAGACCTTCTACAGTCTGGCGTGAAGCCCTGCTGGAAGTTCTCTGTCTGGGGGTGCTACCAATCCATAGGTAAGGAGTAGAGGTTTCCCTGTTTCTGAACAGGAATTTGCGGGCAGAAATCTGTCTGCATGCTGAAGAGATCAGACCAGCTGTGTGCGTGCAGGGAGTCCTGCCCGGTCCTGTCAGTCCCACTTGCACAGAGTCAGAAAATCTGTGTCTTAAGCGAATCTGATGATTTATCGCCGGTGGTCTGTATGCCAGTGATCCTTATGTGTAAAGCCGTGATTTTTCAAGAACATTTGCATGTAATGGCAGACTGACTGTTTAGCTGCAAAGACACAGATGACTGCAAGATGGGTGAGAAACTCATGTAGCCCCAAACTCTTTACATAGAAGGCTTTTTTCATACAAGGACCTCAGGAAGGCTGAACTTTTCTGGCCTCCCTCTTGAGGTAAAGTGTGTAGGTTTTATGTGCCACTAGGACCTGGGGAGCTATGGAGGATCAGGAGGAAGACAGATTGTAAGAGATGGATCTCTCTTAGAGGCATATGTAGCAGCCCTTCCCCTGGTTAGGCTGGGAACTAGGGGATGTCTGTCCTGTAGGCTGACTGTAATTCTTTCTGATGGCAGAAATATTTGGAGTAGTGGGAGGAAAAATGCAAGCTGCTCTCAAAATGCTTTGTGCTAAGGTGCAGCAGGCTGGCCATCATTTTCCTTTGTAAGGGCTGGGTTTCTGAGACACATTCAATTTTGGCATCTCCTGGAACGTGATCTGTAAGGTTTTACCTGTGCAGAATACAGTGATTCTCTTCTTAGATAGGATGTGATCCCGTAGCTAGACAAAAGCTGGAGTATTGAGTTTTGCTCTGATAGACCTCCTAGGAGCCATATATAGCTCTTTAAAAACCCAAGTAACCTGCCGCAAAACCGTCCAAGAGAGATCGTTACAAGACAGCACAGTTATAAAATACTCTTCAAAGGCTGCATAGGGTTTTTCCCCCTCTTGTGATATTTGGAGTTGCACTTTAGGTACATCCTTTTGAACATAGCCTTTTAAAGTAACTTTCTATTCTGTCCTTGTCATTTTTAGGGCTGTAAAGGAAAGCCAAAAATGCCAGGGAAGGGGGAGCAAATGAAAGGAGGGAGCAGGGCTAAAGAGTAGGTTTTGATCATCTTTGCAAGAAGTGACATCATCTGTGAGAGCAAAAGTCTTCAATTGCTGCAACTGGAGACAGCTTTTAGTCTCCAATTCTATTTTGCCCCGAGCCAGCCAGCCAAATAAAAACAGTGGGATAAATCACTGCTGGCAGAACTTAACAGTTATGCAACATCCAGTGCACCATGCACCTATTTTTAGATCAGTTTTACACTAGCAGAATTTACTTTATGAAATCTAAAAAGAATGTCTGTTCAGAGGCCGGGGTATAAAGAGGGTATTTAAAAAGTGCAAAAACATTTAGTACAAAGATGCGCTAGCAAACCCCACTTTGGCAATACTGATATCCTTCCAAGAGCGTTGGCTCGATCAAGCATGGTAATGAAAAGTAGAGGGGGTTTTCATCAGTATTCCCTTGAATTTCTAATCTGCAGTTGCTTTTTAAGTGGCTAACTATACTTACTTTACCCAAATAGCTAACTGTACGTGGTTTACTTAAAGCTAGGCTTCCTACCATTTATGCTGTACTTTGTCTTTACCAGCTCTGGAATGCAGTAAGCAGCAGCTCACCTCCTTACAGTACTGGCTGGTCAGATTTAAAGAAATTGCATTAACTGGAGTGCTCTGCAAAGCTGGCTGAGCTACAGAGATACTACTCATCCTTTGTGAGATACCAGAGATTTAATGAGCTCCTGGTATTTAGCTGGTGTATGTTTCACATGTGTCTTCTCAATCTTTGGTGAATTAGGATTGTGTATGCTGTTTGTTCCAGATCAAACTGAATCTTTTTCAGTGTTCACAGGAACATACACTAGGGTGTATTTCGTTAGTTAAAAGCAATTTCGGCTTGCAGCACAGGTATGAATAACTGAAGATTAGTCTCACATACTGTGCTCTTTATTCAAGACCAAATGTGCATCTTCTCTTTTTTAAATTTGACTTTATCCTCTTACTCACCGTTGTAATTCTACGTTAGTTTGTACAGTGTATAATTTTGTTCCCAAAGTTTTTTGCTCAGATGCAGAACAGATAATGATTGGGAGAAGTTTGACCTTTCAGCCTTTAATGATTGTAGCAGATAAAACATACTCTGCATAGCTATCCCATAGTATCTTTGGGATTTCTGCCAAAATTTGGACAGTTTTCAATCACGCCTTGAAGTGACTTAGTGTTCTGACCATTGCATGATCTGTATTGATCTTTTTTCCGCCAAACCTTTCTTCTAGGTGACAATCTCGATGCTATCCATGACATAACTGTGGCATACCCCCAAAACATTCCTCAGACAGAGAAGCACCTTTTGAATGGAAACTTCCCAAAGGAGATCCACTTCCACGTCCAGAGATATCCCATAGAGACAGTGCCCTCTTCTAAGGAGGAGCTGCAGCTTTGGTGCCGGAAGCGTTGGGAAGAGAAAGAGGAGAGACTCCGACACTTCTATGAAGATGGAAAATGCTTCAGTACAACAGGGCAAAGCGTTATTCCACCGTGTAAATCTGAGCTCAGGGTCCTCACGGTTAAGTGCATCTCGCTCCTGTATTGGACGGTGTTCCCACTGGGTATGCTTGTGCTGCTGTACCTGTACAGCTTTGCACGATGGTATTTTGCAGCCATGATCATCTTTTTTGTTGTGCAGCAAAAGATATTTGGTGGCCTGGAGCTAATTGAACTCGCTTGTCATCAATATTTTAGAAAGCAACAGAAACTTCACAACACGAAAATAAAAAACAATTAGTTCTGGGGTAGAGAAAGATGTAAAAATAGGTGGTTTTGAGATGTCCTGCAAATTTTATGCACAGGGAAGAATTTTTGCATGAGAATTGTCTTTTACTATTGCCATTGTTAGACATTTGCACTTGATTCTGTGAAGAGAAAGAAAAATGTTAGTTATTGGTATACGTGAAAATGGTAGTTTTTATCTCTGAATGTAATTTCAACATTGCTCTTGCAAGCAGCTAGCAACTGCATTCTGCTGTAATTAAGAAACAAATTGCTGGATTATTGAACAATCATAAGGACGTTAATAAATGTGACACGCACTGAACTTTCATGTAGAAACCCAAACTGTCCAGCTAAGAGACAGATGTATGATTTCTGTATAATCACATTGTTGTAAAGTAAGCACCAGATTTGGAAAGCTGGTAAGTTTAACAATGTTTTGATGGTAGGTGGAAGTTGGAGGAGAAGTTGTTCTGTTTCTTTTTTCTATTTCAAATATTCAAACTTATTTTAAAATAATATTTTCCTATAAGCTTTTCCAAACACTACTGAACCTACCACTATTCAACCATTCTGGCTTGGTCACTCGGAAGGATTTCTAAGCCTTGCAGTCTTGTGCTGTAGTACAGAAAACAGTGCTGGCTCTGCCTCCATTTAAGTCTTAACTGATTATTTAATAGACCTATGCAGCTAAGTTTTGATTTGTCACTGTTTCATACTGTTATTTGGTCTCCCTGTTAGCTGTGAGAGTCTTGTTCCTACTGTAGTATACAGAGCTGTGGGATAGGGGAGCTGGTTTTTTGTTGTTTTATTGGTGTTTTTTCCTCATAGAGGCAAAAATAAGTGTCTCTGAGTAGCTGGCAAATGTTTTTCAACAAGGTCTCCTTGTAGACATTATTTGATTGAAAACATTTTATTTATTTTTCAGAGTAGGGAAGATATTTTTTTTTTTTTTTAAAGCATTTATTTTGGTTTTCACATTGCTTCCTTAGGCATTTCAATTGTCCATCTACATAATCAGGAAGACTGCTTGTTCCGTGTGTGTCAGCCAGACATGTTGAAATGCATCTGATGCGATGGTTGTCTCCTTATAGGTACAGGAGATGGGGTTTGGACTTATCACAGCACAGGGAAATTGAGCTACATCTTCCCTTTGCATCTCCTTGATTGCCTGATGACATCATTGCTTTTCCAACCTCCTTCATGATTTTTTGGGGGTTCTTTTGGGGCTCCCACTATAACACTTTCCCTTATTTTCATGACTTTCAGAAAATATGAAGGCTTAAACTCAGACAAGGCACTTTCAAGTGTATTCTTTGTCGTATATAATAAAAGTAATGTTCATGTTCGCATAGTAAAAGACATGAACATTGCCGGCTCTTAAGAGACACTTCATGTTAGGTTTGTTTGTCAACCTCAAAAATGTTAGACCACTTTATCAACTGTATTGCTGCGAAACCTTCCTGACTTACTAAATATTTGTTGTTTATTGCATGAAGGCTTGTTTGAGCTAAACCGAGATGGCCTGGCTCCATATGTTGGGTGGCATTGCCATGAAATGTGAAAGTACAGAGTGCAAAATGTATCTTGTACTATGCTCAATATCTCAAGTATTGGGTCGGCATGGTAGACACATCTGTCGTCTTCTAAATTACAACACTAAACATGCTGTCTGTATCAAAGGCCATTTTTTGAACTAATCACCAGCCTCTATTCAACTGTCCCTTGCAAGGTGACAAGTATTTTTTAATCTATGCTTATAATAACTAATTGTTTATTATGTGGAAAGTACTTGAAGCCATCTGTTTTACTCTAATTTTTTTAATCCCTTTTTTCTTAAAAATAAATAAAACTAGGTTTATATTTAGGGTTATGTTTCTTAATGATTTTTTCACATTTATATTTGAGTACCTGACGACTGACAACTGGTGTTTCATTGTCACAAGTGGAAGGAGGTCCTTTCTGCACTATGAGGACTTTTTAAAACTTAATTCCGTGACATCAAAGGCATGGTTGCAGCTTACATCTACATAGCCTGGTTTTCGTTCGCCTAATACTCTGCTTTGGTGCAGTTCCCTGCACATCCAGGTAACTCGCTGCAAGGGAAAACCTAAAAACCTCGTTTATGGTTAATGCAGAGGAGACCTAAAAGGCTTCTTCTAGTCTGTCCTGAGCCACGGCTGTGCATTCATACCAGGAGTAACCATGGCCAGCCTACTCCAATAGCCTTAACATAGTCTTCAGAAATTACTTCAGCAGACAGGTTATATATGTTGGTGACGTAAATACCAGCTACGCTTTTCTCAGTCGTTCAGAGAGCTTTGTGGTGTCATCAAACGTATCAGAAACATCAGCGTGAGTCTTGGTTATGGAGCAGTGAAAGATTTACGTCTGTGTGTGATTAGAGTTGGGCTCTGAAAATGAAATCAAATGCAATCCATCATTGACCCTTACAAGGGGTTTTCTCCCAGCTGGAGCCAAACACGTAACCTACTGTAATGTGGTAAACATCCTGCAAATCTGTAATTCATCCCTCTCTCTCATGTATTCAGATCAAAGAGAAAGAATAATCTTCTTGTCAGCTGCTAATGTCACGTTTGCAGTGCCTGGCTCCATGATGCAGGGCAGCACGTGGTAAGTGAAGAATCCTCCTCTCCCAGGGAGGTGTGTTAGCTTTGTGACTGATGTAAATTTTCAGATTATGTGCATCATTTTCCAGCTCAATTAGAAATGCAAGACAGGGGAGAAAAAATTGAATAAAAAGAAAAAGGTTTGTGGATATAGAAGCTTCTTTGTTTAAAAAGTGGTTAAGGAACTGGGGGAAGATCTTTCTATGAATGCTTTTTTTTCCTCTTTGGTCAAAATGTAGCTTTTTCCTCAAAAGGTTCTAATATACAGGGGGTTTTGAGACTGTTTTGTTCTTACCCTGTTTCCCTATTCAGAGTACACTGAGGTGGCACTTAAGGACATGGTTTAGTGGTGGACTTGGCAGTTTTAGGTTTACGGTTGGACTTGATCTTAAAGGTCTTTTCCAACCAAAATGATTCTATGATTCTATGCTGGGTAAATCACTTTGAAATGTTGTCAGTGCTGTTAGGTTAAAGGTGCTAGTACTCCAGGAGTCACACACCCCCTCTTTCATGGAACACATATTGGCACCGAGACTCGTCTCACTCATTAGCACGTTTGTCATGGCTCACCTTCTCTTGTAGTTCCAGCAGCCGCAGTAGACAGAGCAGTGACTACTCCGTCTGTGGGACCTACAGGTCTTGCTAGGTCTTGCTTATGTTATTTGAGATCAATGATGTGCTTTAAGGATATTGCTTTCATTTGCTCAATCAAATGTTTCCTCATCAACATCAGGGGTTTCTTTCTTTCTGCTCAGAACAGAAGGTTGAAGTCCTGCCATCTGTGTTTGTCATCAAGCTCATCTAGGTAGCAGGATGTCAGACCAAAACATTTCTCTCTTGGCTTCAAAGTTGCAAGGCCCGAAGCTGGTCTGTAAGGTGTTGTCTTGATCATACAAAGTGTAGTTCCTAGTTTTGTGCATTGCATCAATCTGTGGTGTTTAAAAAAGATCGTGTTTTTATAACTTGATTTTATATGTACACGGTGTGAAAGGAAACACCAGGATACTACAAACCTACAGAAAGCCTTAGTTTTCAGAGTTCACTGAGTCTATTAGAATGTTTTAACCATGTACCAGTTACTCTACAGCAACAATAAAGACCTGAAGCATTGCATGTGTTTAATTTTGCCGTTTTCTTTTTACTGCGCGACATATTCTGTATGCACCTGTAAGGAGCAAACCTTGTCTTCAATCGTATGGCTGACCATTGGGCAGTCCGGTGTCCGGCTCGACCCGTGGTTTGTGGCTGTTGGGGTGGTACATCTCCCTGCTCTCCATGGGAGGTTGGAAAGGGGCGGCTGGCTGTACCTTCCCTTCTAGTCTCTTCACGTAAAGGGATGCAGAAGCCTCTGAGCGTGCGAGACGTACAGCTCAATTTTAGCCTTGCTTTGCTGCTTAACCAGCGTTGCTTAAGAGCAAGCTGTTGCTCAAAAGAGCATGTTGGGTGGTGATACGTAGGGGAGTCCTCCATTTTAGCTATGTCCTGTTACCACCCATGTAATGACTGACACAAGAAATGATCTATGGCACGGTTCACGTTCCTAGAGGACAGGCTCCTTCATTTCTCTGTCTGTTGTCCGAATCCTAATCCGGTGCGGAAGGGCAAGGGCTGTGTTCCTCAGGAGCTGTTGTGTTCCTCGTTACCTAATGGGAAATAGCCTTGCTGTACTGCCACACCCCACAGCAGCCCGAGCAAAACACCTGCATCTCCAGCAGGTAGCATGTGTCAGAAAGACCACCAGAAATGGAGACCCTGGTAGCAGTTTGTACAGCTAGAGATGATACTTGAAATGTCTCCATATGCTCAGAGCGTTCAGATCAGTCCCCAAAAGTCAAAATGAGCCATGCTCTGTATTGAGCAGCTTGTCTCTCTGAAAAGATGGTTGTCACTTTCTCTTTGTTTCCTCAGAGCTCAAATATGCAATGAAAAAATTGATTTCTCTGTCCTACCTGCCATTACAGAAAATAATAGTAATGGAGGCCAAAGCTTTCACCCTCCAGCTGCCCCAAACGCCTCCTTTGCAGTTCAATATGAGTAAAAGGTTGTCTTATTTCCTGAGGACTTTGAATCAGACCGCAAGCTATCTCAACTAGAAATTATTCCCGGGAGCAGGGAGCACAGTCTGTGCTTATAACATGCTTGAGTGACTCTCATCCTAGAGAGGGTTTGTGCTGAGACACCAGAGGCAGAGAGAGCTCACCTCTGTCCTTGCGGGGCCTCTGAAAAGTCCCAGCATCTTTAGCAGGAGTGGAGATAGGCCCTGAATTTTTAAGCAGATATCTTTGTTTTATTCCAGTCTGGCCTCCATATGGTTTTGTCATCCCTTTTTCTGGAGTTCTTCATGTGGGGTGACTCTTTTCTCTGGTGGTAGGGTATGCAGGAGACTGACAGGAGGAGTTTGAGCAGAACTCTGCCTGCATTTTCTCAGATAGGCGTTGCTGCTCTCGGGAGAAGAAGGGTGTTTGCTTCTTCTGAGATACTTCACGCTGGGCTGCGTGAGAGAGGTGGGCACGCAGGAGCTGGTGCGATTGTAACGGGTTTGGTGGTCAGCACCCTCTTCCCTAAATTTCTCTCTCCATCTTGCTTGTCAGAAGGAGGAGGCGAGAGCCCCTTCACCCTCATCTGCAGTGAGCAGAGAAGCACCTTCAGCCTTACCAAAGGGAAGAGCGAAAGGGGCTCAGGCTTTACCCTTGCTTCTGCATCCACAGGATGACACCCAGCAGGGGAGGATAAGCTGCTCCAGGGTGCAAGAGGAGGACGAGATGCTGCAGGAGGAGGGGGAGGCAGCGCCAGGCACTGCTTTCTGCAGAGCAGTAACCTGGCACTAGCATCACCGCCTGGTTTTGCCCTCTACCCCCCTGCACTATTTCTTTGCCTGCCCTCAAGGCTTGCCTTGCTGCTCGAGCTGCTGGTTGTCTAGTGAGCGAGAGGAACAGATGTTAACGCTGAACCCAAAGGGAAGGGACGTGTTAGGGATAACGGGATAGGGGCGCTGGGGAAGGTGTTGGCTCCTGCCAGTGCTGGGTACAGCTGGTTGGGACGTGTCATTGTGTTTTGGAGGCTGAAGGAAAAGGTCTACATTAAGAGACTTTTATACTTAGACATCTCTAGAGAAAGAGGAAAGAGAAAGAACATTCTCCACGGGGTGGTTCACAGTGGGACCCACGGACTGCCCCTGGAGGAGCCTCTTTATGTTCTTACCTGACAGGCTGCCCACTGATGCTGACATTGCCCATGCGTGCCTGTAGCCAGTCGGGGTGATATCTCCTCTCTTTCCATACTCAGGTTTCTCACTTGATGTCCTCTGTTTCAAGGCATGCAAACGGCTCCTCCTGTTTCTTGACCTGGCAGCCGTGCAAGACCCCGAGTTCTTTAAGGATAGAGTAATCCCTCACTGTCAGTAAGATTCCCACCGTCAGGCTGGGAAGCTGCCCAGCTTTCCAGGAGAGCTTGCAAAATCGCTTGTAACGCGGCGCTGCCTGGTGCAATCTCTGCATCGCCCGGCAGCCAGGTGCTCCCCCACCTCCCTGGGAAGGAGCTGCCTCATTGTCCCCCTCCCCAGCGCCGCAGTTAGATTTCCTTCCAGATTATCCACTGAAATGATTTGAGTGGAGATGCTGTTCACGCTGGTAGGTCCACAGGTTTTCTTCCTACAGCTTTGCACTCCCTGCCCAGCGCTGTTCAAAGAGCACTCTGAAGCTCAGCTCTGAACTCGTTTCGCTTGAGAAGTACCCTTTTTATAGCTAATGAAGCAAAGGTTCCCCACTTCCCAGGGGCTTTTCTTAGTGCTTTGTGATGGGCACAAACCATCAGAGCCGGTGGATCGGCCTCAGGGTCATGGTGGGGAAACCTTTCCTCTGCTGCGAAGGCAGGAGGGGGTCCCCCCCCAGCACTCGGGGTCTGGTTAGATCAGACTAACGTGCACAGTCCTGGCCGTGGGGAGATCAGGGGCTGAACTTGTGCTGCTTCTAGCAGGCCTTAACACCAATCCCTGGAGAAGCAGAACCAGCCATTTAAAGGAAATGCTCAAAACAACCTCTTTCAGCAGCAAACAAAACTTTTGATTCCTTTCCTGCTCTATGCCTTCCTTCTCCTCTCTCCCTCCCAGGACCAAGGGAGGAGAAGGTTTTGAGACACCATCTATGCTTCAGTTGCTTAAAGCAGGAGAACGTGATCCTGGGGCCACTGTCCCACGTGGATCAAGCTGTGCTGGCCGGGCTCACAAGGCAGGAGTTGAGGACTGCTTGACGCCACAGGCTCCTTGCATTTGTCTGCCTCTGGAGAGACCCACAAGGAGAGGGGCCGGATCCGGTTCCTCACCCGCCGCTGGTCCCCTGCGTGGGCACGTGCCAGCTGGTTCATCTTGCTGGGCTACTGCACGACCAATGCGAAATCCTCGTGGCTAACACAAGGACAACGGGACACGGAGCATCGTCCTGCAGGACCCCGGTGTTTCAGCCACCAGCTGGGAAGCTGGAGAGGAGCACTTGGGAATGGTGCGGCTGTGCACGGACCTGCTGACCGACAGCCCTCGGGTAACCTTGGTGGTCTTCTCAAAGATGCTGTGGGTAATGGGGGCCGGGGTGGGGACAGGGCACGGACACCACTTACTGTAAGCCAAGGATGTGTCCAGCACCAGCACTCACGTACGGGTTTGAGGCTGCATGTCCGTCTGGGACAGGTATTATTCCCAGTCTCCGAGGTCTCGGCTGGGAGCGAGTCCCACTGTTACGGGCAGGACAGCGCAGGATGCAGCTGACCTGCAGCTGCTGGGATAATGGGCAGCAAATGTCCCATTGCCAGCAGCAGCAAGGACTGGGTATTTTATTCCAGATACGATAGCTGTTTGCCCATTCCCGTCGCTGGCATATGCCCAGCACACGCATCCCTGAGAGTATTTGTCCTAATAATTCGGTATGGTTTTGTCTGACACAGGTGGGAGGGGGGCTGATGTTCAGCTGTGATCTCTGCTCTCCTCTCTTTGTTCCTGCTCCTGCACCACGTGCAGGGACACCTGCGTGCTCCCAGAGCGTGGGGTGCCTCAGCCTACACGCCACATGCCCAGCCTGGCTTTAAATTAAGATGCTGAAGCTCTAGGAGTAGTCTGGCTGCACAGAGCTCGATGTGGGCTACTCTGCCCCACTCTCAACAGGTAGATGAGCTTCCTCCGAGTCCCCCGCTGCCACAGCCAGACCACTCTCCCATACAGCAACTCAGAAGCCCGCTGGGCGATCTTGGCAAGCCTCTTCTGCAACAGGAGGGCTGATGGAGCTTCCCTTTCCTTCCCAGCCACTGGTAGAGAGCAGTGATGGAGGCAGGAGTCCAGGGGGAAGCATATCACCTGCCTTCTCTATTCTTACGCCGGGATGAGCTGCCAGGAGCCGGGGAGCTGGCTCAGGCCTCTGTGGTCCATCACTTGGGCTCTTGCAGCTGTGCAAGGGCAGACCTGACCTTGCGGTCACTCGGTCGTCAAGTGTCTACTGGGTGTGTGACATCTCCAGCTGCATTGGTGCAGATGCTGCTCTCCTCTAGAGGTTTTGCTTTTCTACCCTCGCTGGGGGAAGAGGGGGTCTTTTCCAGGAGCCCCTGAGAGCGAGCACAAGGACATGTTTTATGCAAGACCACAGCAAGGTGTTCGGGTCTGCCTCCTCACAACATGTGAAGGTTAAAGGCAGGCTCTCAGCTTTCCACTGCTAATGACAGAAAGTGCTGTGTAAGTGAGAGAGTGCCTAATTAGGGATTAATGAGAAAGGAGCCTGTGGTTTTATTATCTGTTGGACATGAGTACCATGGATGAGCAAGAGAGGTTGCATTAGCTGCTTCCTGCTGAGTCCTTCCAGCAGGAAAGCCCTTAGCAGACTTTCTGCACATTTAAGGCCGGGAGGTAGAGGAGAGGGCTGCAGACAAGGAGCGGTGGGGCTTCGTGTCCTCTGCTGCAAGCTGGGACAGACCCCAGACCTGTGGCCCCACGGGTGGACTGCAGACCTTGGGGCAAAGACCTTGGGTTCTACTGTTGGGTCTGCCACCGAGCAGCGGCGTGTCACACACCTCCCGGCTTCCCAGGTGGTTCTGCAGGACGGGGGACATCTCCTGGGGATGCGCTGCTGCGGGGACACGCACCACGCTGTCCCACAGACCCTTATGGTGGGTGAAAAGGGGCTCCAGCCTCCTGAGAGTCTGTTTAGTCACAGTTGTCCCTTTTCCTCAGACTGGTGCCTGGTGGCAGGCTGTGGCACATCAGGAGAGGGGCTGTCCGGGAGCAAAAGCACAGCTATTTGCTGCTGTGAAGGCCAGAGCAGAGGCCCCCACTTTGGGACCAGCCCTCTGCCCTGCTCCAGCCTGTATCTGATAGCGAGGGACGTTGGAAGAGATCAGGTTGTTGACTGTCAGATAAAGACAGGAATAAAACCAGGGAGGTTAAATACCTAATGTTGAATTAGCTTCATCATTCCTAGCCATTGCACAAAAGCTATTAAAGTTATTACAGGACATGCTGGATGCTTGCACAGCAGGAACAACAAATATAGGTAGAACGGTCCTTGTCATAAATATCACTCAAGCCGTCTCAACAGCTCTCTTTCTTTGCCATCATGATGCTGCTCGCAGCCAGCCTGGCTGAGCGATGCCAAACCGATGGCGAGCGGTGGGTGCATTTGATGGAAACAGCTAGTTCTCTTTCTAAAGACTTGCATTGGTTTATGATTAGCAGGTGCCTGAACATTTCTCAAGGAGAGAAACCTCCTCAGGTGGGGCAGACTGGGCTTCTCTGGGTCTTTTCCACAGGGCTCTTGCTGCAAGTGCCACAAGGAACCAGAGACCAGGGGTTAAAAATCACTGCAAAACCCCCACTTATGCCTGCATTTGTCAAGTCTATTAATAAAGTGCTTCATACTATACTTTGAATGCTTTATTTAATGATTACTCTGCATTTTGCCACTCAGCCACTGCAGTCACATCTAGGTCCTAAACTTATCAGATGTTCATTTTGTAAGATCACAGCCCAACTCCACTGATGTCTTGCTATTTGATACAAAGATGTCTTTATTATCAAGCACGTGGACTTTTTAAGCCTTCTATATTGACACAGCATGCAGATAGGTGCCTTTATTGCTCTATTAACCAAACCAGGTGCCCTTTCCAGTGACATACCATTGCACCCCTAGGTATAAAGTCCTGCAGTTAGCCCTAGTCTGCCAAAGGCTCTCACACATCCAGTTGGGAAATGAACCCAGCTTTTAGCTAGGTCTCTCCAAATCCTAATCCTCCCGTCCCATCCCGCTCTGCTGCATCTCCCCCAGCAGAGGAGAGGATTAGAAAGGAGGACCTTCCCCCACACACTGGCATTGGTGGGCAGAGCAGAGAGGTCGCGCTGAACCTGGAGTACTTCCAGGGCCACTGAACCTCACTGAGTCACTCATTAAGTCGATACAGCAGGAAATCATCAAAAATAGAAGACAGTGGAAATAAAATAAATAGCAAGGCATCCATTCACACCCTTGGCAGAGGTGTTTTGGTTCCCGGTCCCCCGCGTGCCCGCAGGGAGGACAGCCGCTGCTTATTAGTCAGGTTATGTAATTGAAGTGGTCTATATTTATCAGGAGTGCGTGGCGTACACACCTCAAGGGTCAGACGCCCGGCAGTTTGGGGAACATTAGCTCCCCTAATGAATCAGCAGGGAGAAGGACCTAAAAATACAACTCGGCTGCAGAAGGGCATCATCGAGTTGCTCAGGGAGCCGCGGTCAGGAGGCCCCGATGTGCCTTTCCAGCTCTGGCTGGAATTGTGATGCTATGCTCAGATGCTCATCGCCTCTGAAAAGGCAGGATCCAAGCTACACTAAGTCTCCTTTCAAACTTCTGCTGTGGTGTTGGATGTTGAACCAGTGCCTAAAGGAGGAGAAAAACCCTCGATCCGTGCCATAACTACCATACTGTAAAGTCAACCTCCTTTTGGGGCTGCTCTCCCTCTAAGCCTGGCAATTCTGGACTCGCGCTGGTCCACCTCCTGCAGGCAGGGTGCTGGGCTCACCTGCCTGCTCTGGGTTTCAGCTTTGTGACTTAGGACTCTTGCGTGGAAGGAGCATAAAGGCTGGGGATGGCCAGGGCTGCCGGTTTCTCGCTTCCCGTGTGAGGGTATCAGCCATACAGAAGGCAAGCGATGACCATCTAAGCCTGCGTAGGTCTTACCAGTGCACCAGGCACTTTCCATCCTTCTTTTTGGATGGGTAGGCCTGGAGAGAACCACCCCATTGCTCCACACAGGATGGGGGAATCCACCTCCGGTGTGTGGGATGGCATCCTGGTGGTGCTCAGGCAAAGCCATCTCAGCAGCCAGTGGCTTGGCAGGCAGCAGGTCTTTCATGACCTCATCCTCTTTCAGCCTGGCTGCGCCTGCTGCATCCCAGTGCCATGCTGGTCTGCACTGGGAGAGCCCCCGGGTGGCGTTTCTGCTACGTGGAAGGGGGAAACCTGAACACGAGTGGGATGAATCCTCCTTTATAGGGTGTAGTACCACTAAAAATGATTGATTTCAGTCAGGGGTCAGGGAGGTCCTTGGCTGGTACCAAATGCGGAGGCTGGTCTGCACCACCTGTGCTGAGCTCTGCTATGGGTGCTGGTGAGACACGTGCTTCGTGCCGTCTCCTCGGCTTGGGGATGCTCTGTGGATATGTCTGTCATCATGCTTAGCTGCCCAAACATCTGCAGCCAACTGGGCCTTGCTCACGCCAGGCAGAAGACAGCTTGCAGGAGACTCTCGAGGACAGATTTGTTATGGGGGGGTGCTGCTGAAGAGGTTACAAGGATGGCTACGTCTGGTTCAC
The DNA here is from genome assembly GCF_900496995.4 of Aquila chrysaetos chrysaetos. NCBI lineage: Eukaryota > Metazoa > Chordata > Aves > Accipitriformes > Accipitridae > Aquila > Aquila chrysaetos. The sequence continues at coordinate 5,186,347 of NC_044016.1, forward strand.
CTTAGAGCTGAAAGACAACATGTATCCAGCTCTCCCTTTTGCTCAGGGATCCTGCCACGTCCTCCTGCTAAGGGAACAGGAGGAGACTTCATCACTCTCCTGCAAACTGTGAGACCTGAGGAGGGCTCCTGCCAGGCGTTGCCCACCCACAGGTGAAAGAAGCCCCCCCAAAAACGAGGGGAAGGCTTGTCTCCGTCATGTTCGATGACCAGTCTGCAGGAGCAGCAGAGCTGCTCCATGCTCCTTCAAGCTGCCGGTGGAGCAGGGAAGCTTCAGCACACCAGCGATGGCCCATGGTCACCCCGTGTCAGGCTGGAGACATCAAGGTGAGCAGCCAGCTGGAGGGGTGTTTCTGAATTCGTTTTGCATGAATAAAGATGGTTAATGAGAGCTTTTGGGGGGAAACTGGAACAGATGGAAGGAAATAACAGATAGTCTCTCTTTTCTTGGTTTCTATTATTATAAGTGAATCTGTTTGCCTGCAGTGCCCAAGAGCACAGCTCAGTACCCTGGTTTACCCAGAGCAGTATAGGCAAAGAGTGGTCCTTACCCCAGGGGCCCTATGCTGTGTTTGGGCAGTGTCCATACAAGCCATTTACCTTTTTAAGATCCTGAACACTGTGCCCCGGACCAAATTCTGCCTTCCTGTATACCTGATGGAGGACCTGCCCACCAGAGGCAGAGAGCAGAGCCTGGCTACGCAGCCTGTCCCATGAGGCTGGCGATCTCCTCGGTGGCTGTGAATCCCTGTCACATCCCCAGTAATGTCTTTGGTTCTTGGCTTCACGCGGTTTGGCAGCCTGCCCCACGCAAGGGCCAGGCCACCGTGCTAAAAGTGGCCCGGTTGGGCACGTGCGGCTGTAAGACCCGCCCTCCGCTTGAAGAATATAAAACTATAGAGGGGTAAATTGCACGGAGGCGTTGTTAGTGACCCATCAGAGCCAAGGTTGATGCCCCTCTCAGTGGGGTTTGCAGAGCACTGGTACCAGCTCAAAAAATGTAATCCCAGGGGCTCACTCTGACCCACCCGGAGCCCCCACGTTTTGTTATGGTTTGGAAAAGCTTGGCCAGAAAGTGCTTTCTCATTGCTATTTTTGTGTGTTTCTGAAGAACAGCTCTCTGTGAATATCAGGGTGGAGGTTACCTCCTACAGGAGCAGTAGAGCTTCCCGACTGCTACAGCTAGTATTAATTAAGCCTTGAAAGGAGGATCCTGCTGAGCTGCGGGCTGAGGAGCAACAGTGTCTTGGGGGTGGTGAAGGCAGAGGGCAGAGAGAAAAGGGGGATCCGGCAGTTTGGGGGCTGCCCGGGACAGAGGAATGCAGGTACCACGTGGAGCTCTGCAGGTGTTGGGCACAAGGTGGGATCCTGCTCCCCACCTGAACTACTTCTGGTGCCAGCCTGGAGATGCTGGCAGCCCTGACGGGGAGGACAGACCCCTGGAGAAGGACTAGGAGGTCAACACCAGTGGTCACGTCTATGCTGTGGTCCTGGGTAAGGCATTTGTGTTGCAGTCACGTATAGTCTCTGTTCCACCTTCAGTATAAGCCTCGGAGGTTTTAACATAAACCACAGGAGGATGTTTCTCCCATCACGCTCTTAGTTCTGCTTGTCTGTGGGGTGTCTGTGGTCACTGCAAAGTCCACGCATGCCACTGGGTCAGTCCTTCTGGGCTCTCACTGGCCAAGCACCTGGGTGCCAGCTCCCCTCTGCTCCCGGAGACGTCACCGGCTGAGGCTCGGAGACCCAACCCAGCACCACCACATGGATGCACTCACTGGTCAGCCCTGGCCTCTCTGGGATGAGGCTCTGTCCCACAGCAACTGAGGAAAAGGACTGATTCAAATATAGCTGCAGGGCTGGTCTCTCCACTGCGTGTTTCCTGAGCAAGGTAATTTATCTGGAAGAGTTGGTCCTGGCAGAGATCTTCGTGCACGTTTTTCTGCTCCCCTCGGTCCTCCCTGCAGATAACTCAGCTGCCACAGCAGCTCCTCCTTCCCCGACCTCATGTCCCCTGGACGGGCTCACGAGGCACATCCCTCTCCTGCAACAGCTGCTGAAATTGCTTTTTATTTTTAAACCCTGGGACACAAAAGCCTTACCTTTATCACTCGCCTGCAGTCCCAGCAGCTCCATGTATCCTCATTAAGCAACCACCGATCATCAAATGAAGCTGACAGGCACAAAAGGCAGGGGGAAATGCGGCCGCCTGGCGTTGCCCGCAGCTGATCCCGGCTCCCTGTGGCTGCAAAACATTACGGGGGGGCTTCTCCCTACGGGATGGGGAGAAGGGCTGTCGGGAGCCCGGGGGAATGGTGAGCTTGTGCCTTCCTGCTGCAAGGTGGGGCCGGTGGCTGCAAGGACTGAGTTCACCCCAGCTGTGCCAGATTTTCTACTGACAAAGAATAATAATAATTCTTTAAAGGGGGTTAATGGGATGGAAAAATCCAAACTGGATTATGGGCCGTGCAATTTTATTTTCCTCTTTGGAGACGCTATTTAAATAATCCTTTTATTTATCTATTTTTAATCTCTGTAGTCCACACCCTGACGGAGGATGCCTCCAGAGCAAGGGGACCACCAGCCTTTGGTCAGTGGGGTGCAAGGAGATGTGCATGGGCAATCAAATTGGGTGGCAGCCTGACCCCCAGACAGGGCTGCTTCTAAAGAAAATTTGGGGAGAGGGAGGGATCATGCAGGGATATTGGTGCAGCCCCCTGTCCAGGGCAAAACCAACTTTGATTTGGCTGTAAATGCCCAGGCATTCAGAAGTGTTTGGACTTAATGTGTTGAGCTTGTGTTTTGGTCAGGATTAGCTCCCAGCTGGTTTCTCTAGCCACCAAACTTGCTACAGAGACTCCCAGTTGAAAGGTCCCACTGCATTTTGGAAGCGAGCGTGCAAAGCCCAGAGCGCGCAAAGAAGGAATCATGCTGGGAAATGCTATGGCAATCCCAGTGATGGGACTGTGCTTGTAGGCAGGAATCCCACCTGTGCTGCGGTGATGGGAGAAAACGCAGTCATTGGTGCTCGTTTTGGGGCCAGGAGCCTGCTTTCTGGAATATACTAGAGCTGGGCCTGCAGCAAAATTACAGCGTGACAAGGATGCTCAGGAGTCCCTGCTGGGGTACACTTCACCCTGAGACAGGCACCAGCTGATACATAAATTAACTTTTTTTTCCCCCCAGCTTTCAGAAAAGGTTTACGCTGGGCTCTGTAATTGCACAAAGTTTTAGTACAGCTCCTGTCTCGACTAAATTTCTTCAGGCATCGCTAATTAAATTGAATTTACTGAGATGACAAGCGTCTTTCTCGTCTCGCCCACAGCTGTTGCGACTGCTGCTTGGGCTCCAGCGCTGCCTGTTCGGTCCTTGGGCTCTGGCCGTGACAGGCTCAGGCTTGGGCAGGGACCTGCCACGGGTCCCCTGGGGCTGCCCGGGCTCGGGGGCACTGCCTGGGTGCCTCTGCCGGTGTGAGAACGGAGGGGCAGACCGGGGATCAGCCCAGCCTGGTTTTTATTTCTGCAGATAACTCGGGTGGCCACAGACTGGTCTTTGGTCCCTCATCGTCCTCCTGTCCATGCCTGGTGGGGACAGTTAATAATAGATGTTGAATGCTGCAGGAAGATGCAGAATTTAAATGAATTCCCCTTCCTTCTCAGTAATAAAAATGTTTCTCCCCTAAGAGTCCCTTGATTAATTGATCTGGCAATTGACAAATCAAGGATGGGAACGCATAAAATCCAATAGAAAGAGATGAAAATAGCATTATGTACCCTCTGATGCAGTCAGCGATGTCATGCAACGAAATGACTGCAGAAAAATAGGGCCTTGAGCTGGAGGAGCCTTCATTAAGATGTGGCAAGGGTATTATTAAGTAAAAGAACATTGATTTTGTTTGAAAGATTTGGCCATCCATATTAAATATAATCTCAGTAACGTAATCTCGGTAGTTGCTTTAAATGTCAGCCTCACTTGGCTACATCTGCTTGCTGGGGTTGCTGCTCTGAAATGAAAATGAAAACTTCATTCTCCATCACCCATTGTACTCCATTAGCAGCCTGATAGGCTCTGCCCATAGAGGGAAAAATTAGCATATGGTTTTCCTATAGGGAATAAGCGTATGCCAGAAAGGCCTGTGTATATAAAACATATGTGACGGTAACAAAACAAGTAATTTACAACGACAGAAGCAGCCAACACACAGGATATTTCAAAGCCAGAAATCGCTTTAAACTCTGGGCTTCCATGTGAGACTTGAGCACTGGGCCAAATTCTCTGCTGCTGTTAACGCATGTAGCTCTGCTGGCTTCAGCTCAATGTCCTCGGAAGTTGAAGCCCCTATCCCAAGTCCAACCTGACAAATTCTGCTAAAGAATCTTTTTTTTTCTGGGTCCCAGATGTCCAGACCCAGCGACAGCAACGCCTGCACAGGACTGCCATGGTGTGTGTTGGTTGGCTGGAGAGAGGTGGCACTCAGTGGTCCCCCCCATAGCTCGTCAGAGAAGTGGGTGCTTCAAGGTTGGGGAAAAGCACCACCGAACTCATAACCTTACAGCACAGCTGATGCGAGGGTCCTCACCCAGGTGGGTGTTCCCACAGCAAAATGGTGCACGGCACCACTGGTCCCAACTGGGAGCATGGGGGCAGTCCCAAAGAGGCATGAACCTCGCATCCCCCAAGCCTCAGAGGAGTTGGGATAGCATCCCCTGTGGCACAGTGCGGGAAGAAGGAGAGGAGAAGGGTCTCTGCTGGAGACATAAAGTCAAAACCCAGCAATATGTAGCACGAGTGCTCTTTGCTGCCTGCCGAGGAGATCTACGGTCAGCAATCCAGCACAGCAAATGTGAGAGGTGCTCTCATCGTCTGAGACAGATAAAAACTTTGACCAAATCCTTGCGTGTGTCCGTCTGAGCCCAACACCTACTCCGCTCCCGCAGGAGATCTCCAGCCCTGTGCTCTCCCCGCAAGGCCCCGAGATGAGAGCAGCAGCCTGTGGACAGCGATGGAAACAAAGGGTGCCACCAGACAGGAGGGACCGTGGGCTCAAAAGTAGCCGGGAAAACATCGGCAGGAGCAAGGGAAGACTGGAGAGTTTCGACGCAGTTATTCCCGCATCCCCTGGGTCCAGCGGGCACAGGGAAGGCAGCGGTGCGGAGAGCAGGTGGCTGAGCACATCGGTTGCACAGCTCTGCTAAAGGATCAAAACAATTTCCTTGTGAATCAGAAGTGTCCAGACACAGCTGAAGGCACCGAGCCACTTGACTGTAATGGAGTCAATTTTCTCCTTCAAAGTGCAGCATATAAACCTTTTTATAGCCATGCGCCGGCAGAGCTATTTTTTCTCCCCGCCAGCTGTTGAAAGCCATTTCTGTGGCTCCCTCTCCAAGCCTTCGCCTGCTATCCTGCAGCTACCGTTTCATTGCCCGCTTGAGCACTTGGGAGCTGAACGGCAAAGAAATAGAAAGCTACCGCTCTGCTCTGACTTTGCTTTGGGGCAGGGAAGGAGTCCCTTACAGGTGGGGGCTGGCCAGGAGATGGGGAGGGGGAGCGGCGGTGTGTGCAAGGCTCTCCCCGTGTCTCTGCAGCGTGAGGTCTTGCTCCGTGCATCGCTTGCGGTGGTGGGGCCGCAGCAAGAAGGAGCTGGTGAGAAAAAAAAAAAGCAGGGGACTGCCTTGCCCCAGGATGCTGAGGACACCAAAAATATGGGTCCAAGGGAAGCGCGGGCACGTTGGCAGAAGAAAGCTCTTTGGAGAGCTAATTAATGCACAGAAAACATCTCTGGCGCTGAGCTCCTCAGGGACACGTTGCTGGAGATGGGTAGGGTTTGTGAGCAAGAACCCTTGTGGTTTTACCCTAATTTTATTCTCCTCCTGATAGTCCCTTTTCAGGTAACAGGCTGCACAGACCTTTGCTCTGACCAGCTTCTACCTGGCCTGATGTGGAAACCTAACGATCCTTCCGTAGGTCCACTGACTATTTTTCTGTCTCTGTTGCGACTGTGAAACAAGAAACGAGGCAAAAATCACCATAAAGATCATCCTACAGGTCTTCGCTGGGTAAAGCCCGCATTGCCCTAACATAACCATGATCTAAATGCCAGACCTGAAACGAGAGGGGCTTTTCCCCCCATCTTTCCTTGCAGTAACTGCGGAGCGGGAGCAGCAGTACCTTTCCCTACGGAAAAGGGCAGAGGTACCACAACCGCGGCCCCACGGATTAAGTGCCCCTGCATCAAAAGTAGGGCTTGACGTTTGGGGCACAGATGAGGCACAAACACCCGCCTCCCCTTGCAATCAGTCCCAGGGGGTGTCCGATGGAAATACAAACACAACCTCCCTCCGGAAAAAAAGGAAGAAGAAGAAGAAAATGGAAAGAAAATAGATTTGTGTTGGTTGGGTGAGTCTGGTAGTTTTGAAAAGCTGCAAAGCACAAAAGGGAAAATATACATGGAAAGCAAAATATAGAAGCTTTTGTGTGATGCCAGTAATTTTCCTTTCCTTTGCTGAGAAAGGAGTTGCATGAATGTGTGGTGTTACGATTTGCTCTTTCAAACGGCTGAGTCAAATACGAGGTAAATTACAAAGAAACGTATGGAGACATGAAGGGCACGTAATGACAATATTTTGCCATTCCTCCCTCAGACTAGATGGATGTGGAAAGCAGGAAGAAGAAGAAAAAAATTGCATTAGGATTCAGATAGGATTTTGATAGCAGTTATTAAATGAAATGTAAAGGTTATTTTTAAACCCAAACCCTGGGTGCTGCTCCAAGCATGAACAGACTCGCAAATGATCTGAATTTTTCCATTTTCTTAATATTGTTCCTATGGATGTGTTTAGCACATAAGCAGGCGCTGCAACCTTAAATTAAAGAAAAAGGAAAGGCAAAAGAAGAAACAAGCATTTCGCTGGGTACACAGGCAAAATACATACCAACAGAGCAACAGCTGGAACTGATATTTCATTGCCAGGACCCCTTGCTCCAGGATAAGAGCAGCAATGAGCAGGAGCAGGATTTGGAGTATCCCATGCACTGGTTCAGGTCTCAGGGTTTCAGCTCCTCAACCCTGAATACAAGTCTGGAGCAGATACTGAGTATTCAGAGAAGGAAATGTGCCTGCTGTTGTCCAAACTTGGCCCAAAAGCCTCTGTAACGATTCCCGTTGACTTCGACGAGTCGGTCCCAGGTGCAGGCAGCAGGTCTGGAGGCAGCTGGAGTGGGCAGGCTGGCAGGATTTCTGGAGAAACCCAGGCAGACTTCACACCTGAGTTCATAGGAAGCTCCTGCATGTCCACTTTCTGGTTATTGGTCTTGCAGAGTTTAGGTGGGATTCAGCAGTGCCTAGACCTTGTTCTGTCTCGCTGAGGAGCTGTGGTTTCCATCCAAGAAGAGGGAATAAAAGGGCTTGTTGTTGCTCGAGCCAGAAAAGTCAGCCTTGAGATCAATCCACCAACCCCAGTGGGGTGACAGACATTGCAGAGAGAAGAACCATCAGATTGTCCCAGCCCAACCACCGCAGCCGCAGGGCTGACCTTCTCGCTCGCACCCCAGCGTGCAGGTCCAATGTCAGCTGTGAGTAACTCATCTGATGACTGGAGATCATCTGCCATTTCATCTGCATCGTGGTCACAAACCAGTTGTGATCCCTCCAGAGTGTTTCGGGCCAGAACTATCTATCGCACCTGCCTGGCAAAGTTTTCTTCTCTAAAACCTTTCCATAATTTGCAGTGCTTGAGGCACTGGCGGCTGATACTGTTTTTTGCAAATGAGAAGTACTTCATGTGGCAAAAGGTGAGTGTGGAGGAGTGTGGTAAAGGCGGTTGTCGGCCGCAGTGGTTATTTTCCATAGGGGGACAGAGATTGTGTTCACTAGCATCCCTGACCAAGGGCTGCAACATGGTCACTGGTTTTGGGTTTTGCTGACTACTGGGCTCGATATTAAGGCCTGGTTAACAACATGCCCCTTTCCAGTCAAAGCCTTTTCTTCTCTTCCCATTTCTGAAGAGCTCAGGACTGCAGGATCTAGGCAGTGATGCCAAGCTAAGGTTACCTACACAAGTGCCAGCTTGCTCCTCCTTTCTGGTTAAATGTGGCATTCCAGTTGGCTAAGTTACTGGTCTTTAATATTGTCACCTTATTATTTTTGGTACTGCTCATCATGAGCATCTGTCCTGGTTTCGGCTGGGGTAGAGTTAATTTTTTTTCTGGTAGCTGGTATAGTGTTATGTTTTGGGTTCAGTATGAGAAGAATGTTGATAACACACTGATGTTTTCAGTTGTTGCTAAGTCGTGTTCATACTAAGTCAAGGATATTTCAGCTTCTCATGCCCAGGCAGCAAGAAGGCTGGAGGGGCACAAGAAGTTGGGAGGAGACACAGCCAGGACAGCTGACCCAAACTGGCAAAGGGGTATTCCATACCATGTGACGTCATGCCCAGTATATAAACTGGGGGGAAGTTGGCCTGGGAGGGATCACTGCTTGGGAACTAACTGGGCATCAGTCGTCGAGTGGTGAGCAATTGCATTGTGCATCACTTGTTTTGTATATTCCAATCTTTTATTATTATTGTCATTTTATTATGTTATTATTATCATTATTAGTGTCTTCCTTTCTGTTCTATTAAACTGTTCTTATCTCAACCCACAAGTTTTACCTTTTTCCTTCTGATTCTCTCCCCCATCCCACTGGGAGAGGGTGGGAAGTGAGTGAGCGGCTGCATGGTGCTCAGTTGCTGGCTGGGGTTAAACCACGACAGCATCATACATAGTAGCAGTCATACTACTGCCGTGAGAGCTTGTGAAGGAGCATGTGTTGCCAGTGACACACAAGCAGCTTCCTCTCTTCCCAGCCCGAGTATTTACTATCCCTTACAAGCTTCCCCTGGCTGCTGCCATTCCCTGGGAGTGGCGAGGGGAGGAGGACGCTCCCACCTTACACAGAACGGGCTGCCCATCTGTATGCTCTCCATGGCTGTGGTCATAGATATCAGACACGGGATCGTTTGAGAAACACCAGGGGAAAATGCTGAACCGCAAAGCGTTAAGAGGGAAAGGTTAAAGGACTCCCACCAGCCCTGTGGGCTCTGCCAGAGCGGGAGGCTGTGATGGCAGCACCCCCGGTCCGTGACGCTGTGATGCTCTTGCTTGATCCCACATTTTTCTGTCCCGGCATGTGCACATCCACGACTTGCTGCACTCGTTTGAGCTGTGCACTGAATGATGATGAAGTGACATCGTCATGGCAACATGTGTGGATTTCCTGGTTGCATAGCAACCCGATGCAGGCTGATGTAAGATGTGTGCTGGTTTCCTTCGCTGGCTGCGCTCCTTTGATGTGTCTGTGAGATTTGGAGTTGTTTTAGTTGGGGTTTTTTCATCTGTTGGACGTGCCGTGACATCAGAATGATGAGAATGTTGTTTTGTGTGTGCACAGAGGGGAAGAGACAGAGATTATCTCCTCTGTGAGCCCTCAACCCAGACGCTGTCTTGCTTAGGGGCACTAATATACACAGCTCATTTTTAGAGGCTTGATAGTACTTAATCTTGTATTTATTGTAACTACTTTATGTAATATAGACTCGAGGAGACAAGAAGATGCCTTAAGTGATTTTTGTCTCAAGCTGTCCCTCTTGATTTTTGCATTAGTCTTGTCAAAGGCATAATATTTTTGTGCATGGGGCAGCTGTAAACAGGTCTGATTTTTTTCCACAGCATCACAGCACGGTGCTATAGGGAAAACTGCAGGCCTGATTTTTGTGCAGACCAGCTATCTGCAGAGCTGACTGACCCACCAGCTGTTTCATGGGTCATCTGCAGTACGGCAAGACAAATCCTTGTTCACAATCAATCACACTGAATCTCTGTACACAACATGAAATGGTAAAAGTCCGTAGCATCCTTCTTGCTTAAGGGTGTGTTCCTTTATATTGAAGCAGAAGAAGGTCTTTACAGTGATGGTGGTGGCTTCAGTCTGTGCTGATGGCCAAATGGTCAGGATCTGCAGATCTCAGAGCACATGTCTGCTAAACGTGTCTCAGTTTGCTGGCAGGGAGGACCCAGGTAAGATGTTAGAGGTAGCTCATAAGAAGCTCACATTGCATCAGTCTTCTCCTTGGTATCTTGCTTTGGAAATTCTGGGCCGCCAGCTCAGGAAGAAAATTAGCACTTTAATAGCTAGTGACCTTAATGGAAGACATTAATTCAATTAGCGCAAAATGCTCAGCCTTTCAGACAGCTCTGTTCAGCCCGCTCTGCTGCAGGATATGTGGAGACAGCTCCTGTAAGCTACAGAACGTGAAGCAGCCACATCAGCACACGTGCTTGGAGGAGGGTGGCCTGGGGTCCTACTCCAATCAGCACGTGTGAATTAGGCAGGACAGGTCTCACGTAGGAAAAGCAAAATTCTTCAGACACCTTCATTAGACACCCTGGTAAGGGTGAGAAAGACAATCCCACACTGACATGGGGAGCTTTGTCTCTGGCCTCTCTTCTAAGGTCATGATGGGCCTCCAATCATCTGGAGTCCTGTGGTGTACATCAGCTGGAATATCATTTGGGAAGAAAGAACAACAATTCAAAGCAGGGGATGCTGAATTAGAGCTGGGGAACTAAAATCTTTCAGCAAGTCCTTCCAAATCTACTGGACTATCCGTTTCTCCCTGCTTGGCCCTTTGCTTGTCCCTTGCTTGTCCCATGTAGATCAATGGAAGGTGACGAAACGCTTCTGGTGACGGTATGTGTGGCCCAAGGAGAGAAGCAACAGGCTATGAGACAGCCTGGAAGAGGGAAGGGACAGCAAGCCCTTAACGGACCAGAATCTGCGTTACCAGGGTAGCACAGAGGGATAGGGCATCCCTGCAGGAGGCCAGGACCACCTCACTCAGTCAGTTGCCCTTGCTCAGAGAAGGATGGAGCTGGAGATAAGGGCCTCCTGCATATAGACTTGTGCCTGTATCTTTTTGTGCTATGTGGGATGGAAAGACTGGGCACTCGGCAAATTATGCATCCATCCATGGCATCATTCATGAGCAGACATTGCCCTAAGTGGTTTGGGAGAGGTGGAGGGACTATACATCTGTGCAATATAAAGGGGAAAAAGTCCTCTGGCTCAGCCAGGAAACCCATGCATGTCCCAGTATCTCCAAAATCTAAGAAGTGCTGATCATAATAGATAGATAGATGGATAAATAAATAAATAAATGAAAAATAAAAAATATTGCTGTCAGGTTTCATCAATATGGCACCGCTAACTCTGCAATGAAGTGTTTTAAAAGAGCCAGAAGAGATTTGTGTCCCAGGTTTCCCATCATCGGGTCCAGGAGATGCAGATGAAGAAATCTGTAAGGAGATTGAACTGAAGGGTTTTATCATCCCAAAGACAGACTGAATGGCTGTATACATCACTTTTCAAACATGTGGGGTGTTATTTACAGACAGCAGTCTCCAAACAGCTCTTCCACATGATCGATGGTAGCAAAAAGGTATCCGTCACTGTTTGGCTTCAGGCTTTTCACACAAAACCATGTTTTATACTTTGTTTGCTCAAAGAAAAAAAATTACTTCAACAAAGTCTTTATTTATGTGCCAATAAATTGTACAGAACCTGAAAACAAGCATATCAAACTGGTGGTGCTTTTTCCCAAGCCACTCAGATGCGAGTTCCCGAGATCTGATGCCGGAGGGGCAGTCAGCCCCAGTGGTCAAATGGTTAACTCTTGCCCTGAAGCAGACCCTTCTGGCATATCCTTTTTTGATATTTTTCAGGGATTATCATCACACAGAAATTTCCTCCTGTGAAGCCTGTGTTCATGGTTTATGGAACAAAAATCAAAAGAGCCTTTCTAGATGCCTGCTTGTCAGGTGCTCTGACCGTGCCAAACTAAGCAAAATTATTGCTGTCTCCTAAGACATGTGCCTAGAGGAGGCTGTGAAAGGCTTTTAAAAAGCCTTTTCAGATTTGTACAGGTGACCACCTGGATAGCACAGCTCTTCTTCCTCTCGTCCCGTGCCCATTACCCCTCCTCCCAATAGCTCATGAGTGAAGAGTCTCTCCTTTTCTCTTTTTTTGCTTTAAATTTGTTCTGTCTCCTTTTAGACATTAACAAATTGCATTTATTATTTCCTTCCCATCCTGTCCTGTCCCATTTGGTCAAGCCATTTCTTTGAGAGGATAAATCTGCAGCGGTACCTCCGCTCCTGTCACACGTCTGCCCCAGGCCCAAGGCTGTATGGCTTAAGTAGGGGTAGTTGGACTGCTCAGCATTTTCTCCCTGATGCCATATTTTGGGCTGAAAACTGACTTCTCAACAAACATTTTTTTGCCAAAGAAGTGGCACTTCTGTGAAAAACACACTTTTTCCATCCAAAACCTCAAATGACTGGAAACAATGTGATAAAGGACAGATTTGTTATTCCTTGGGAAGTTGTCCTGATGCATATGAACCCTTTGGGGGTGCAGCCACTCT